>NC_134358.1:80733798-81036298 GCF_048569485.1 Anomaloglossus baeobatrachus
TCAGCGCTGTCACTGTCCTCCATGGCCGCCGCTTGTCACATCACCTTCTCTCGCTTCCGACCCGAGACTGACTAGCGGTGACGTCACGGGCCTCTCGCGACACTTGGTGTGAAGGCGCTGGTCATTGAACTCAGTGACAGGTGCTGTCAGTGTGCTGGAGATCAGCGCAGGTAATGTACCTCGCTGACAGCAGCACTTGTCATGCCCTGCAGTGACCTGGGCTGACCCATTGATGTTAGCTCAGGTCACTGCATTGCTCTCCCAGCCAATGGGGAACATCCTGCTCTTCATTGACTGGGACAGTGTGGATCGTCATGGCAACCCCTTGGATTACACCAGACCTGGATTTGTTTTTCTTTCTAATAAATTGGTTAAAGAGGGAATGTTTTGGAGAGTGTTTTTTCAAATAAAAATGTGTTTGTTGTCTATTTTTTTTTATTACTGACTGGGTTGGTGATGTCGGGTATCTGATAGACGCCTGACCTCACCAACCCCAGGGCTTGATGCCAGGGGCATACTCAGCATACTCCATCCAGGACTGTATGCAGAAGTTTTTTGCTGAAAAAATTATGTGGGCTTCGCCATATTTTTGTATGCTAGCCAGGTACAGCAGGCAGGTACGGCTGCCCCCAACCCCCAGTTGCCTATTTGTACCCGGCTGGGAACCAAAAATATAGGGAAGCCCTTTTTTTTTTAATTATTTCACTTATTTCATGAAATAATTAAAAAACAAATGACGTGGGCTTCGCCCCATTTTTGTGTCCAGCCGGGTACAACTAGGCAGCTGGGGATTGGAATCTGCAGCACAGGTTAGCCCGAGGTTTCTGGGCGCCTCTGCAGCGAATTTCAGTCCGCAGCCGTCCCAGAAAATGGCGCTTTCATAGAAGCGCCATCATCTGGCGCTGTATCCAACTCTTCCAACAGCCCTGGAGCTGGGTGGCTTGTTGGGTAATCATGAGTTAATACTGGCTTTGTTTTACTAGCCAGTATTAAGCCAGAGATTCTTAATGTCAGGCACGTTTGACCCGGCCATTAAGAATCTCCAATAAAGGGTTAAAAAAAAGACACCACACAGAGAAAAAATACTTTAATAGAAATAAATACACAGACACATTAGAGACTCCATCTTTATTACCCCCTGTCAGCCCTCCACGATCCATGGTCTTCTGTCTTTCTCGTTCAACAAATGCAGCTCTGCTCCATCACTGCTGCATGGGGGAAGACGCTGCTTCCCGTGGAGCATTCACTCCGTGAAAGCTGCACGGGAAGCAGCGTGCAGCCTTCACTCCATGAGTGATCAGTGCTGCTGGCTGTCAGCGGTAACGCTGACAGACGCGTTACCATAGCAACGGTGCTCTCGGAGCCGCGGTTAGCGGTGACGTCACCGCTAACTGCGTTGCTATGGGAACGGTGATCTCCGTTAATGACCGGCTGTGTCAGCCGATCCCTTACGGAACAGGGAGTCGACCGTGTGCTAGAGCATGTCGCCGGTACACAGCGATACACAAATGTGCACCGTGTACCGGAGAGATGCACTCGCAGGTCCTACATGACGCGTCATAGTCATGTGACCAGTCTGTAGCCAATGAGATAATAGCCGCGTGACTGGTCACATGGCTATTTTGACGTCACGATAGGTCCTGCATCACTGCTTGCAGTGCCGGTCACCGGGAGGATTCAGCGATCATTGGATGGAATAGCGGCAGGAGACAGAGTGCAGGAGGGATCGCGGGGACCGGTAAGTGTTATGGCAATGTTTATTAACTGTTTGTGTACATTTATCATGCATTTTTATGTGTTTGTGATTGCCTCCCATTATAGCCTATTGGTTCGAGTTCGGTTCGTCGAACGTTCGACGAGCCGAACTCGAACGGGACCCCCGTTCGGCGAACCGACCTCGAGCCGAACCGCGACCGGTTCGCTCATCTCTATTCATTATCAGTACTTTCAGCATGTATAATAAATGTTTGTCACCACCCACCAATGATCTAATTTTATCCAAACTGCCATCTTTCTACTCAAAGGAAGATACATACCATGCGTTTCTCTAATATTTGGGTTTGACAAATTTCTTTGACACTCATTTGTTACCTACTGTGTTTATTATAATTTGTCTTTATAATAGTTTGTGCTTCTTATACTGCATTTAGCTTCTCTCTTCTTCCACTCTTACCTGGCCTGGTTTGGAATACTTTTATGCCTCATTTTTTGACGCTACACCTATTTGTATAATTTCAACCCATCTACTTGACTTTGAAATGTACCAGAAACTACCTGATCCTTTAAAATCATACAATCCCAATTCCAAAACAGTTGGGACGCTGTGTAAAATAAAAAAATAAAACAACATAATGTAATGACTTAGAAACCTCTTATAGCCCATATTTTATTCACCATAGGACTTAGAATACAGATCAGAAGTTGATCGTTGGACATTTTTCTATTTTAATTGAACAAAAAATTAATTTTGAAATTGATGGCAGCAACTCTTCTCCAAAAAGATAGAACAGGGCCATGTCTACCACTTTGTAGTATCCCTTCTTTTTTCTACAAGAGTATGTAAACATCTGTGAAGTGAGGAGACCAAATGCTGGAGTTTAGTCCCTTTATTGCCTGATGTATAGTCCACAGTCCTGGGTGTTCTTTGCTGAATTTGTTGTATAATGTGCCAAATGTTTACTATTGGTGGAAGGTCTGGACTGTAGGCGGACAGTTCATCACCTAAACTATTCTTCTGCATTGTGTTTGGTGCAGTATGTGGTTTATCATTGCCTTGCTGAAATAGCCAATGTCTTCCCTGAAATAGACATTGTCTGGATGGAAACAAATGTTGCTCTAAAACCTCTATGTTCAGCATTGATAGCGCCTTTCATGATGTATAAGTTGCCCATGCCATAGGCCCAATGCAGCCCCAACAGAGATATAGGAAATGTGCGCTGATAACAAGCTGGAAGGTCCATGTCCTCAGTCATGAGTCTACAGGACACGGAGTCTGAGGTTTCCATAAAAAATATTGAATTTTTATTCATCTGACCACAGAACAGTTTTCTATTTTTCCTCAGCCCATTTCAAAAAAAGCTTTGGCCTAGAGAAGAAGGTAGCATTTCTGGATTGTGTTGCTATGCGGCTTCTTGTTTGCGTGTGAAAGCTTTCACTTGAATTTGTCTATTGCGGTATGCTTTCATTTGGTATTACATTGGGAACCCTTTCTATCTCAGCACTACTTTCTTTTTGTAGGTATATTGCACTCTGCTCTGCCCATCGTTTCCTTAGGAGGAATGTGAAGTGCTCGATGGCTTTTCAGGCAGCATAGGTCCAAGCTGCCATCATTTAGTCTAGGGTTTGGGCCACTACAGCCCTCATAGGAACCACTATAGACTGCAGGGTCCAAATCTCTAGTCTGTACAGGAACTGGCTCGGTCAGTTGCAGTGTTTTAAGTTTTTTACCTATTTCTCCTGTGTGGGTTGATTGCACAAACTAGCACAGTGATTATAAAAATTTTCAATTTTGAGGCAAAATCTGTGGTCAGTGAAGACTTTCCCATTACTGAGATAGGAGAAGGCAGTTGGTGCTGATGAGATTCTATGATGATGGGAAGAGGAGGAGCTAAAATCAGAGGGAGGCGCTAGAGGCAGATGGAGGAACTAGAGACCAAGCCCCACCCCATCTACCCCATTTAATCTACATAGAATCTCATTAGTGACACCTGCCATCTCCTATCTCAGTAATGGGAATGTCTTCACTGAATACAGATTTTACCTCGGAATTGAGTCTTTTGATAATGAGTGATCAATTCTCGCAGGGAAAGAAGCAAATTTGTCTAAGATATATTACAAACTTGCTTATTTTCATTTGTGCTATTGATTTCTGAAATAAAAATTACCTATACGTCATTAGTCATGTATGACTCTTTACTAAGGGCTCGTGACAGCGCTTTATTCTCCGCACATGTCTGCTGATGTGATCAGCAGACATGTGCGGCTAAAAGGCGTGGGTGGATCAGAGATCCACCCACGCCTTTTAACCCCTTAGATCGCGCTGTCAAACTTTCACAGCACAATATAACGCACTCCGGTGAGCTTCTCGCTATTCCCCACCGCCATTGGAGACTCCATGACACGATCACGGAGTGCCAGTGGGTTAGCACGGCAGTGTGGGGTCAGATGATGACCCCTGTTGCTGCCGTGACGTGTTTCCTGTGAATGTCAGCAGACCACCAGCACTGTCACGAGATCAGAATTTTTCCTGTCAGATGCTGAAGAGCGCAGGCATGTTTTCCAGTACAATATGGGGCAGAATGAATAGTGTCATTCAAAAGTACAACTCGTCCTGCCAAAAGAAAAAAGCCCTCATAAAAAAGTTATAGCTCTTGGAAGATGAGATGAAGGGGATAACTAGTGTTTGGGGGTCTTTTTTCCTTTCCTTTGCTAGCATACTGAACCAATCAGATATATCTCTATTTCTGCCACCTCACCTCTTGGAACATGCCGCTGCGTCCCCCACCTCCCTGATTTCTTTACCTGTTTAAGGCCACTTTCTCATGGCGGTAGTATAGTCAATAACTTGCATCAGAATTTGTAATCCAAAATCAAGAGTGGATGCAAAATACAGAAGCGGTACAACTCTACGCATGATACTTTTTCATTGCAGGTTGGTTCCACTTATGATTTACATGGAAAGAACCGATCAAAATATAGATATGTGAAAATATGGCTTACTCCATACTTATTAATGAGTGAATGAGGACATCTGTAAACCTTTACAATGAAGGAAAGTGGAACTACAAGCTAATGGAAATTGAGAAAGAAGATCCTTTGCCGTTGAGATATTTGTCACCGTTCCCTATATTCATATGAACCATTGACGTACGCAAAACAAAAAACAGAAGATTGTCGTAGATTTAAGTTACACATAAATTAAATATAAATTAGTATAAAGACTAAAAGTATAAAAATGTACTTTACAATTAGACTGACGGCAGCTATGATTATCAGAGTTACATTGCCATTTCCCATTTACTTTGGTTTGCAATTTGGAGGTAAAGTGTCATTCAGTAAGTATGTGATTATTGCCTATTATTATTACTGGCACTACATTTGTGGACTTTGGGTTTATGATCCTTAGAACATAATGTAAAATAGAAGAAATGCACTCAAATCCATAACTACTGTTCTCTGCTTCATTATCCACAGCATTTAACATTACGATCAACAGATATGAAAAGTCAGGGGAATTTCCAGATGACTTAGCAAACCACAGAATTGGATATTTACCATGACTGCAAAGCTCAGCAGCGGAGTTATTTACTTGGAGTTTGCTTTTCATCTTTTCAGTATTTTTACATACTAGAGCCACGGTGTAGACACAGAACCCAACCGCACCTTGTGATACTTGTAACCCAAAAATTCACAATTTGCACCTGACATGTAGCAGAAACCTAGTCTAGATTCTTGGTTCCTCTGTCTTTATCTTTACCCCAACAAATGGTTTCATCTCAAATATCAAAAATATTTTCTACCCTAATGCCTTAAAGAGGTTGTCCACTACTTTTACATTGATTGCCAATCCTTAGGATAATGTTACGTCACCACCGGAGTCCGCTGCAGCGACTTCTACTCCGATCGCCAGGCGAAGCCATTTTCCTGCCGTAGATAGTGCTGGTGATGGGAGAGGAGTCGATGCCAGCGCCGCCGGTGGGCGCAGCCTCTGCTCATTCACTGGACTGGGTTTCCTTGGGGTCTGCAGTACCACTGGCTGACTATAGATGGTGTGTGTCTTCCAGCTGAAGTTACCATCATTCAGCTACAGCCTATGGGAAGACACCACACCCTTCTTAATAACCCTCCTGTCTGCTGACCACTGCCAGAGATAGTTCTAATATTCTGGTTCCTGTTCCGCCCTGTTCTGTTTAGTGATTCAGGTGTTCTGACTTCTGTTTGTTTCCTGACTACACTTCTTCCTGCTGTTTATGTACCTCGCTGCCCGATCCGGTTTTGACCTCTACTACATTTTCTGATTACGTCCTTGTCCGCCGATTCTGTCCCTGTTCTGATATTCCTGGTTTGACCCTGCCTGACGACTACTCTCATCGGACTGCAGCCTTCCACAGGTAGTGATCTCCAGGGCCCTGTGTAATTCCAAATCCCTGTATAGGGGTTAAAGGGTTTCAGGGTTCTGGGGGTCCTGCTTGGTGAGCGGCTTCCCTCTAGCTTGTCCATTACAGCCCGTCTGAGTCTGTGGATCCAGGCAGGCGTTACAGATAAGTTATCAGTGTCTGAGCAGCCGAGGTCCGACACCCCAGCCGTTCTCAGTGCTGGTGGCTATAGCAGGTGGCTGGAAATGCTCAGTTCCGGAACTGCCCCCTCTTCTGATAGCGGCCGTGGCTGGGTTTTGTACATCCACCTCCCATTGATTTTAATAGGAGGCTGCCTTGCAGCTCGCGGCCGCTGCCAGAAGACGGAGCAGCTCCAGAACTGAGCATTTCCAGCACCGTGTTCTCACGACTGGCTCCGATCAGCGGAGGTACTGGCTGCTGATTAGATATTGATCACCTATCCTAAGGATAGGCCATCAATGCAAAAGTAGTGGACAACTTCTTTAAGGAACAAGGAATTTTTCATTTTTACACTATCGTTCTCTCCCTCCCCCCATTTTCCAAAATCTATAACTTTTCTATATTTTCCTTGATATAGACGTATGAGGGATGATGGTTTGTTCTTTTGGGACAAGTTGAAGCATTCAATGACAGACAAAATTAATTTGATCAAATAATGTACTGAAAACCTGAAAAATAATTCCAAGATTTCTGCCATTGCCATTGCTTTTACAACGTTCATTGTATGGTGAAAATGAACTGCAAACATTATTGTCCTCATCATTCCGGTAACGGTAATATCAAACATGCATCATTTGTTTTTTCATTTTTATTTAAATGGTGAAAGAAAATCTAAATATTGTCAAAAATGTATTTTTTACTTTGTATAGTCATTTTTTGAGAGAGGGAACATTTTTTTCCCTGTTGATGGCGCTGAGTGAGAGGTTGTTTTTTCACTGTGAGCTGATGAGTGATATTGATTTTGTGTATATACAATACTTTTATTTATTTTATTTTTTTAGGGAGGTGAGGTGACAAAATAACACAAATTCTAGTGTTTGATTTTTGTTTCTTGACAGAGTTTTAATAGATCGGACTTTTACAAGTATGGTGACACCAAGTATGTTTATTTTTTCCCTTTTTTATTTTCAAAGGTAGAAAAGGGGTGTGATTTAAATTTGGATATTTAATTTTTTTAATTATATTTTAATAAACTTTTTTTCTATTTCTTATGATTTTTTTAGTCTGCTTAGTCTAGTCACTTCTACTTTAATAATAGAGTATTGCATACATAGTGAAAGTCTTGCTCCCCTATGGCTGAGCTTTGCAGGGGGACCCAAGATGACATCAACAGGGGAATCACATAGGAGTGATGTAACCAGAGATCAGCGGATCCGTGGAAGTCCAGTTCGGCGGGTTCAGCCAGACTTTTGAAAAAGTTTGGTTTGGGACCTGGACATGACCTGAACGCCAATGGAAGTCACTAATTGGGCAGTTCAGATCTCCACCCACATGCAGCCAGCCATAAACAGATCACTTTAACATTCCTTGAGTTCATCTGGAGACTGTGGACTGCTACCACAGTGCACAGCCTCCAGGTGTTCCAACAGCTGGGAACTCCAAGAAACTTAAAGGTTCACTTAAAAGCTCATTTAAGGTTTCTGGGTCTCACAGCTGCTGCAAGACACTGTGGCTGTGAGCTCCTGTAACCTTTAGGTTGCCAGAGCTCACAGCCACAGGGTCTCACAGCAGCTGTCAACCCGATAACTTTAAGGGAGCCTTTAGGTGAACCTTTCAAAGAGCCTTTAATGTTCCTTGAGTTTCCAGCTCCTTGGACATCTGGAGGCTGTGAACTGTTACCAGAGTTCACAGCCTCCTGGTGTCCCAACAGCTGGAAACTCCAAGAAACATAAAGGCTCTCTGAAAAGCTCCTTTAACGTTTCTGGGCCTCATACCTACCAGACTGTCGGACTGCTGTGCCACCATGTCCTGCAATTTGACAGTCCGGCAATCCGGCAGCCAGGTCACTGGAGTTCATACTCGGGGATGCCCCAGTGTTCTCAGTGAAATCAGTTGAACCCTCTGCCGGATTGCCAGATTAGATAATATGCACACATTGAGTATTTGGTTGCAGACATTTCTACACAAACTCTGCATCTCCTGGCACAAAAATGCATCGAAATCGCACCAAAAATGCATGTGGTTTTGAGGCAGTTTTATTCCAGGATATGTAGAGTTGGGGCAGAAATGTCTGCACCCAATTACTCAATGTGCACACATTGCCTAATCTGGCAATCTGGCATTGAATTCAATGACTTCACCTGAGGTCACATCTGGGGTCCCACAGTACCCCAGATGTGACCTCAGGTGAACTGACCTGAGGTGAACTCAATGAACTCAATGACCTCACCTCTGGTGAACTCCTTGAGTTTAATGAGACCTACATCTCCTGGCAGAAAACCACAAGATTTTTTGCCAAGGGATGCAGATTTGGTGCTGTAATCTATACACCAAATTCCTGCATAAAATCTGCATCTCCTGGCAAAAAACTGCATCAAAACCACATCGTGTTTTGATGCATTTTTTGTCAGAAAATGCAGATTTTGGGCAAGAATTTGATGCATAAATTTCAACACCAAATCTATATCTACTGACCAGAAAAAATGCAGTCTCCCCAGGTGAGGGATCCTGCATCTCGGTCCCGTCCTGCTGCTTTCTTAATGCACCTGCAACTTCAATAAAGTTTTTTCCGGCACTTGAAGCTGCTGCGGTCGGCTTTCTTCATTTCCTTGTGGATATAACTTTCTACTTAACAGAATATATGTTTTATACACATTATGGAAAATTGATTTGGAGGAACTTTTTACTTGTATGTGTGGGGGGCCTCAAAATAACATAAAATATTAAGGAATGTATGAATACTTTGCATGAGGAAATGCTCACAGGGTAAACACAGATGGACATATTTAGCAGCTACCATAATGGAGCATCAGTAACAGACTGTACACAGAAAGGCTGAAGCCAATATTTTCGACTAATTGTCTAATAAAGCTTTTATATCTAAGTCCATGACATCTGCTATATTTTTATTAGAGCTAGCATAGTTTTATATACGACATGAGAGAAACTTAGCAAAACAGAAATGAGTTATTGATTTTTTGTAATTTATGGGAATTTTCTCACTATGAGGAATATTCTGTCACATGTGGTGTGAATAATAGAACCTACACACAAATTAAAATATTTGATATCATCAATATGGCCTAATAGGTCAATCTACTGATCTGAAATGAGAATAAATGGTGACAGTAAGAAATCGTGACCAGTGATGGGGTCCAGTGTGAGCTCCAATTGAGACTATCTTGTGCTGGACCTTTAAAGTCCGGTTGTGTAGGGGGGTCATTATTATGTCGGAATCTGGGCCCACAGGAGGATTCTCTGTTAGGCTTCCATTACAAGTCTGTATAAAACATGTACGTGAAGAAAACAGTACCAATGTCATCAGTGTTTTGGATTAGTGTGTTATCCGTGTTCTCAGTGTGTAATGTGTTTTTCCCTTTATGGCTAAAGAAAGAATTAGATTTCAACGCTTCTCCAATATTTTGCAATGTTAAAAATGATGGCACACAGATGTTTTTTTACGGACCCATAGACTTGTTTTGGCCATGTTCAACCGTGCTGCCATAGGTTATAATGGGTAGCTATGAAAAAAACAGATACCACACATATATATGTGAAGGAGGCTTTACTTAGACAGGCCACTGTAATCCATTGCTACCATAGAGGTCAACGACGTTATTGATTTTTGTAAGACATTATTTCTCTACCAATCTTTTTAAAACAATAAAAATACGAAATCTTGATGAATATTCTGAGAGATTCTAAGTCAATAGTTATTGGGATCAAAGATCCATCATACCAGTCATAGCTAAATTAAAATGTAATTATCATTTTATAAACGTTTTGACATGTCATAGATACAGATCAGAAGTAGAGATGAGCGAAACCGAGGTTCGGTGTTTGGTGTTCGTACCAAACACAGACTTTACAAAGCAACAGAGTTCAAATGCTTTACAAAGGCAAACCACTGGAGTTAGCATCGCTGTGCTCGGGTAATCTCGGTGCTCAGCCCAGTGCGAGCCACTTGCAGTGTTTGATCGGCTCGCACTGGGCTGAGCAGCAGCGTGATCGGATGTAGTGTGCACCTACACAAAAAAATGGAAAAACTACATCTACCTGCCCCTGGAAGTGATCTGTTTATGGCTGGCTGCATGTGGCCAGAAAGCCAAACTGTCTAACTAGTGACTTCCATTGGGCTTCAGGTCAAGTCCAAATATCAAACCGAATTTTCTCTAAAGTCCAGTTGAACCCTGAACCAAACTTCCACGCATCCGCTCATTTCTAGTAAGAAGTATAAGTAAGGTATGGGTTCTGCGGCTTCCACCAATGGCTTAAAAATAAGAGTAGAAGTGCTCATAGAATCATAGAATGGTAGAGTTGAAAGGGACCTCAAGAGACATCGGGTCTAACCCCCTGCGAGTGCAGGCTTTCCTAAATCTTCCCTTTATCCAGATTCCGCTTGAAGATTTCCATTGATGGAGAGCTCACCACTTCCCGTGGTCGCCTGTTCCACTCACTGACTGCTCGATAGACTTGTCCCATTGGCTTTGCCCAGCTTTCTTTTGATTGCAAGGTACAGTGGAACCTTGATTAACGAGAACAATGCGTTCTGGGACTCATTCAGCAAAGCAAGATTTCTCATAGGAAATCATTGCAATGCAGACAATTCATTCCACAACTTGTTAAATGTCCCATCCTGGTCCCCTATTCTGTCATTCCACACATGCACAAACACACACAAACACGTACAAACACACACAAACACACAAGCACATATTATGCTCACCTAACATTCCGTTCCATCGCCGGTCTCCTGGGACTTGCTGTTCGCTAGTATGGGCTGTGTATTGGGTTACCATCACGACGAGGGAGGAACTCCCACACCCAGAGTGCTAACATCAAAGGCAGGAGCCGCTTGCCTCTGATTGGTCAGCGCGCTGCCTTTGAGTAGCGGTGACAGAGGAAGTTCCTGCCTCGTCGCGATGCTTGCTGATACACAGCCTACACCGACGAACTACACGACCCAGAAGGCCGGTGATGGAACGGAAGGTACACATATTATGCTCATTATGCTCACCTTACCTTCCGTTCCATCGCCGGCCTCCTGGATCTTGTAGTTCGCCGTGAAGATTCCTCCCTCGTCACGATATACCGGCGAACAACAACAACCATGATGCTGGCGATGGAACGGAAGGTAAGGTGAGCATAATACTGTGCGTGCGTGCGTGTTTGTTTGTGCGTGTTTGTGCGTGCTTATGTGTGTTTGTGTGGACTGCAAGAGTGGGTTAGAGCGCGGTGGATGTACGGAACCGGAACTATGTGCGGTGAGTATTTTGCTCGTACAGCAAAGCTTTTTCATAAACCGAGTTACAAATTTACAGAAAGCTTTGCTTGTTAAGCGAAATTCTCGTTAACTGGGTTACTCGTTAAGCGAGGTTCCACTGTATATGGTCTTTTATTTTCAATGAATCCTACAACTCTTTGCTCTTGTCTCCAAAAATCCCAAAAGAGTCAAAGTTGACCACAGCTGAAGGGGTGATGCACACAGTTGAGCAATTTTTCCTCTTTTTTTTCCTTTGCTTACGGTACAGTTGGAAACATCTGGACCCTGATTGATCTAACCATCTAATGCCACCCATGATATATGACATGTTGAAAGTATACAAAATGATAGTTACAATTTAAGGTCTAGGACATATGGCAACTTAAATAGTCCGATAGGAATGCGATAAAAAAATCGCATACCACTCGGACCCATGTTACTCTCTGGGGCCGATCCCATGTGCAATTTTTTTTCTCAGCTCTAATCGGACCGAGAAAACAATCGCAGCATGCTGCAGGTGGAATCCGACGGGTTTTCACTCCCACCCATACAAGTCTATGCGTGCAAGTGAAACATCGCACTGCACTTGGATGACACTGGAGTGCAGTATGATAAAAACTAATAATGGAGGAGATGGGGAGTCAATTCCTCCCTCTTCTTCGTAGCTGTGATCCAATGTGTGCAGCAGAGCGGGAGCCAGGGGTCATTAGAATATCACATCCTATGCTCTTGCATCAGATGGTAAATGCTCAAGTGGCCTTACCCTAATGCGGGTGTCACACGGTACGATATATCTGGCAATATGTTATCGGGGTCACGTAGTTAATGACGCACATCCGGCATCGTCAGAGATATCGTACCGTGTGACACCTCCGAACGACTATGAATGAGCAAAAATACTCACCTTATCGTTGCTCGTTGACATGTCATTCATTTTCATAATCTCGTTCCTCCTTCTGCGTGCCGGTTGTACATTGCTCCCGTGGCAGCACACATCACTCCGTGTGACACCCCGGGAGCGACGAACACAGCTTACCTGCGTCCCGCCGGCAATGCGGAAGGAAGGAGGTGGGCGGGATGTTTACGTCCCGCTCGTCTCCACCCCTCCGCTTTTATTGGGCGACCGCTGTGTGACGTCGCTGTGACGCCGAATGTCCCTCCCCCTTAAGGAAGAGGATGTTCTCCGCCCACAGCGACGTCGCCAAGGACATAAGTACGTGTGACAGGGGGTTAACGACTTTGTGTGCCACGGGCAACTACTTGCCCGTGATGCACAAACGACGGGGGCGGGTGCAATCGCTTATGCGATCGCACGATTTATCATCCTGTGTGACGCCCGCATAAGAATAGAAGTCAAGATGCTCCTCCATAAGAGTCACTGTCTTTGGACTCAATGCTCGGAAATCATCATCATACCTCATTCTGAATAACTGGAAAATGGAAGTAGAAGAATTGAAATTCATGGTGGAATTCCATGTAAGCCATCCTAGTCCAAAATCCTGCAAAAGTTGACAAACTCATCTTCATTTTCACCTACAAATAATGTTTTGTATAGATTAACCCCTTGGGCCACATACTATGCATTTACAGTGAAGGTATCCTGGTTTTAAGGACCAGTACTTTAAGAACACGGCAAAGTAATGATATATGATTGACAGCTCGCTGCTCTGTATCCACTGATGTACTGTATTCCAAGTCTATCTTTCAATTCTTGTATTTATTAATCTGTCTATCAATCTGTTTGGCACCAGTTGATCTTTCCTGTGTATTGCCACCGTCTGCTAACTTGGACCCGCAGTACATGATTAATACGAAAACATGAAACATTTGTTAAATGTGAAGCTTTAAACCTAAAAGAAATGGCCAGGGATCAGAACTTTGTTTAATCCCCACATCCAGTAAATGTCGAGAATGGTTCCTGCAATATATATATATATTTCACAAGGTTCATTTAGCTTTTCTAAAGCACCCGGAAGACAAGCTAGTGAAGCATGCCTCGAGAGGAGAATAATGAGCTGTCAGGGAGCGCAGATTAGAAGCAATGCACCAGCTATCCAAAATACTCAGCTATTCTCTTATCAAGCCTGTGGATATCAAAAAGGCTTTTCAGAGAATCCATGTATACCAGTAAAGGTAATGCAAACAAACACGCAGGGTGGGCTACATAATCCACCACTATTATAAATTTACCGTTCCAGACATATTGGGAAAAAAAAGCATATTTTATGAGCTTCTGAAAAAATTGAAAAAAAAATTCAGTTTCTTCCCAGGTTCCAGAATAAACTTTTTCTCTTCCAAATCCCTGATTTCTTTGGCTAGACAAACAAAAGTCAGCTTGTAAAGAAAAAATATTATTGAGAATACTAATCAGCGGAGATATTCAGTAGAGCTGAAATCTAGAACAATGGCACAGTCTGTACGGAAAATGTCAGAAAACCCAATAGCCACTAATAATTGTGCAATTTACAATCCTCAAGGATTATTAAAGCACTACTGGTATAACTACCCTCCAATGTACTTTCATGAACTCTCACCCTCCCCACCAATTAATCTGTTCATGAATGTTATTTTTCTCTTTGGCCTCATATACATGGCATGTATATGGAGCTTGTACAGAGACACATAGAGCCTACGCCTCCATGGTGCGAAGTCGTAGTCACTCCATGTGCTGCAATATAGTGTCTCCATATAGTGCTCTGATATACGCCCAAAGCTTCATAATAAACCATCCAATGGTACCTGGCATCCAAAGATACAGTAGTGCCCCAAAGATGTCCATCAAATTTTATTATGGTTCTGTAACAGGGTGTGGCGAGGTAACTTGGGGCTCCTACACTGGCCCTAAGGCTAGGGTGGTTCTAGTTGTCCCTGTTCCCAAAGATACGCCTAATGGTTACAATGTTTGGGCCGCCTTCCTAACCCTAGCTCCTGAATAGCCCTGTTCTATAACCCCTCTCCCTCAACCATGGGAGGGCTGGAACAGGAGTGGTTTATTCAACACAAATAGACAGATAGAGAAAACCAAAACTCAAACTCACTGCACACACAGAGGTAAGACAATACGTGCTCAGAAGGAAATAAAAATCAGGAAGGAAATAAACAGCAATGAGGTTATTTCCATAATAAACCAAACACAGGAGGTCACCAGAACAGGTTCACCACAACACAAGAACCGGTATCGCAAATGAAACTATAATTGGCCTGGGGGAACAGGCTCCACCATCTTTTAAAGCGCGGAGGCGGCTGTAATAGGTCTCCTGTAACCTGTGACCCTAGCAGCGATCAACTGGCTGGCAGAACTTAACTCCTGCTAGATTGGTCACTAATAAGCACACAACTGGTTGATGCCCGAGATTGACTGAGCAGCTCAAAAGCACCAGGGAAACCATAGTGTGACATGTCAGACTCTACAGTGTGACATGTCAGACTCTACAGTGTGAACAGGGTCAGGAGTCCCCATGACACATGGTGAGTTTAGAGCTGAACACCATGTGACAGGTTCTGCTAAACTCCAGGGTTGCAAATAATACAGTTGTGAGCAAGAGTTCTGCACAAAATTTCACTTTTTAGCAGTATTTTACGATACAGATCTAGTCTTCCTACTATAACAAATGATTGCAAAATTAGTCAACCAGTCGGGAATTTATCTTGTAGTCACCTATGTAGACATTTAGCTATTCTGCTCCTTTCAAGTATGTCACTCTTGTGCTTGTTGCCAGAGAACATGATTTGGAAGCTTAAGAAGGAATGCCCACATACACTGGGAAAGCTAGCAAAGCAAATCTTTAGCCTAAAATAATCCCTACACAATTAAAAAAGCACTCCCATCAATGATTTTATCCTCTTAATATGTTGCATTCATAATATTATATAGAACTATGTACTAACAATTGCTCATTTTGCCCTTCTACCCAGTTATTTCTTCTATTTTCAGTTAGGTCTATGTCTCAGTTTGAACATCTCATGTATTAAGAATTATTCCCATCAAAGTTTTTACACTCTTAATAGATTACAGTCACCATATTATATAGCACTGTGAACTTACAATTGCTCATTTTGCCCTTTTACCAGTTAATTATTCTGTTTTCCATTAGGTCTTTGACATCACGTAATTAAAAACAGATTAGCTGAATCATTCTAAGCTCTATGTAGAAACAGGAAGTCTCTTTTCCCTGGATGAGTCATCAATAGAACTACAAATCTACACTACTGAAAACCCTTTGTAGTTCTAATGATGACACACTCAGGGAAAGAGAGTTAATGTTTCTACATAGAGCTTAGAAGGATTCAGCTAGTCTGTTTTTATTACATTATGTGACAGGCCCAATGGAAAACAGAAGAATTAACTGGGTACAAAGGCAAAATGAGCATTTTTAAGTTCACAGTGCTTTATAATATGATGATTGTAATATATTAACAAGATAAAAACTTTGATGGGAGTGCTTCTTTATATATGAGATGTTCGAACAGACATTTTGCCCTCACTTAAAAAAAAGTTGAATGTATAACTGAGACACCATAATTGTTATATGATTTTATTAATTTAATATAAAATACAAAGTTATTGCACATGGACATTTTACAATAATTTAGCTGACATTCTTGCTATTGCATCCTCAGAATTCAAAACATGTTGAATCAATTCGAGCTATGACTAACTATGGGCTTTCGCTCATTACTGAGTTCCAGGCCCACACAGTTCATCTTTTTTTACAGGATTTTTTTGCCATTAGCTATGTATTGGATAGACCAACATAATATGAGCAACCAGCATCTAACCCAAGTAAAGCAAAGGGATTCCGGTAAAAACTGAAGGATCAAGGAGAAGATGCACACAGCCATAGCGCTCTCTTTCTACAAATTGAGCTCAAGTTAATATTACCTTTTGATATGCCATTAACATGTCAGCAGTAAAAAACCTGTACACATTAACTTTAAAGAATATTTCACCCTAAAATAAACAGTTGTTTTTAGATATGAGTTTCCTGTCAACTCGTTTGACCTTTTTCATACTACTATAGACCTGCTTTCCCGGCGTCAGCATTGGCCTCAGAACGAATCATTACTGAGCTGTAACCTAGCTTTCCCAGTGTCAGCTGCTGTCTCAGACCATATGATCACCGAGCTGTAACCAATGTTGGACAGGGCTGCAGTGCTTAGGGTCCAAAGGTTGAAGTGACTCTAGGGACCCACACTACAGCCATATGCAAATAGCTGTTAGTTGCTATTCCTATTACAATGAAGTGTCGACTATTAAAGGCAGAAGAATCCTGCACCTCTACTGTGCTCACACCAAAAAGTTTCTGTACAATAATGGTGGTTTGCATTAAAGCGGTTCTACAATGAAAATAAGTTATCACCTATCCTTAAGATATATGATAAATTATTCATTGGTGAGGGTCCCACTGCTGGGACAAGCATCGATTGCCAGAAAGGGGAATTGCTTTTTGTGACGCCCTGGCACCGCCGGGTGGTCACACAAAATAGGCCCCCGCACAACACCTTCCCTCAGAGGGTTAAACCTTGCCAACCAAATCCTAGTCACCCCCCAGGGTAGGAAAGGCACACCAGTGGGCGGGACCAGGCGGATTGAGAACGCCCACCTAGGGGTCTTGAGAACTCGGGGTGGGAAAAGCAGTAGTCTAAGTTGTAGTTCAAGTGGAGTGGAGTGGAATAGTTGAGGAGGAGAACGAGAAGGCTGAGACAGAAGGAAAAGGCGTTGGGGTTGGAGCCCCGGCGTACTGGCTAGGTGGCAGACTGTGGTTCGTGTCTGACAGGAAATGGGAAGACGGCAGCCGGAGATCCGAGGTGGACCGGGGCAAGGTTGGAGCCCGCCGGTACCGACACCGGAGAACCGACCCGGTAATCATGCACAGAGGGGGTACTTGGACCCTGAAGCCAGGATTGGAACCAAAGGCCTAGCTAATTAACCAATTGAGGGCAGGAGTACAGGTCCTGTCCCAACTAAAGTCCCAAAAGCAGACAACCACCCACAGAGAAGGATAGGGCATCCGCCAGGGCCCGGTAGATCCCACAGGTCAGCGTCAGCGGGCACGGCTCCCAGCAGAAGTACCGGGAGCGGACTCCCGTGTTCCACACCGGGAAGTCCGCCACATCACAACACAGTGCAGAGGAAAGTGACACAGACCATCACCCCGGGTGAGGGATCAGAGTACACCCGGCCGCGGCGGCCGGCCACCAGCACCTTGATTAACCATTGGACATGTCTGATTTATTTAATCGTGAGTAAACTGAGACTCCCTGGTCTGACCAGGTGCGCTGGCTCCTGCCATCACCGTCCCCTGCACCGAGTCACCGGCCCCGGGGCAACCATCCATACCCACGGAGGGGTTAACAACCAGCTACCATCCCATCGCCTCCGGGTGCCCCACAACAGCAGCAGTGGTGCCACACTTCACAACACACCATGGGTGGCGTCACAGACTGACTACGGCAAATCCCGTACAAATACGTCCCCTTTCAATTGGAGTGTCTGCGAGACCCCTGGGTCAGGAGAACCCTTCGAGCCACACTGCGGATCCGGATCTGAGCAGCCCGGCTGCTACTGATGTAGGGGCGACATATTTTCCTGATGGTGTATTTTTTATATCACTTAATAATGGAGTGACAGCACAGATGCCCAAAAAATGAGTGCAGCACTTGGTAGCCCCGTATGGAATGAATGAAGTGACAATCGAACATGAACACTGCCGCTCCATTATGACAGGGATAAAAGTTACTCATTCAGCCAATCAGTGTGAGTCCCAACAGTCAGACCCCCCCACCCATCACAGGACAAGTGATAGTTTATTTTCACCAGAAAACCCTTTTAAGTGCATAACTGCAACTATTTTATACTATGTCAACAACATCTGAACAACAAACAAAGGAGCCATATAATAGACCCAAAAATGAATCCAGGCACCCAAAATATACATCAAAAGGACAGATTATGAGAACAATTCCCAATAAATGAGCCATAAAGATGGACACGTTATCAGTATAGAGTACACTGACCACGTGTCTGCACTACTCAAGAATAATCATAACACAGGAGAAATGCGAGTAAATGTGCAAAATACAAAACTTTTATTAATGAAGATCGCACACAACAACATAGCACAATATCACAGAATAAAAAACTACCATGAGATCAAGGGGAGTATAAGATGTATAAGCAGATAGATGGTAAACGATATAAAGTTTCCTATTTACCTCTGATCATCCAGGAATAAAGTAGATGAAAGTTGAAATAGACCTCAAAATTGAGGAACTTAAGTGAGAGGATGAGGAGGAAAACAGGAAAAAAATACAAGTGTATAAAGATCTGTCACATAATTCAGTAAATTGCAAGTGCACAAGACTGGGCAGGGTCGCCAATATAATCATACTCAGACAGAAGGTCAAAAAAGTTACCTAAAATTGCCTAAAGTGCAAGTGCGGTCACAGGGGAAACCAAGGCGCAGTCACAACATAAGTACGAATAACTCATCAGACGCAGGATCACCACCAACGCGCGTTTCGCGGAGGTACTGTTGCTTTCTCAAGGAGGAAGACCCTAATGGTGATATACACCTAGTAGATATAAATAGCCTCTCCACTAGTTATCATTACCATCAGATGTGGAATCCCACCACCGGGAGGAACATAGTGCAGGTGGTAGTAACGCCCATTCCCCTAATAATGGGGTGTTCGATATGTAATGGGCGGATACACAGTACGGGAGTCATAGGGTAACTGCCCAAAAGGGCAGACCACAGAGGGATCATGTGATACAAAGGAATAATCACTATGACCACTGCTTTATGTAAAGTAACAATAGATGGAACGTATTGTCTAGAATTTAAACAAACCAACCCAAGCACAAGGGAGGAAACCCATCATTGCAATAGTGCAGGAGAAAAAATGGGGCTTAAAGAATCCAATAGTAAAGCAGGAAGTATCCTAAGATTCCCGGATGTCCCGCCCTCTGGCCAATCCAGAACAGGCACACGTGGTGTCAGAGACGCGTCACCCCAGCAACCACGCGGCCCATCCCGGTATCAGACCAGTCTTTCCTCCCTTGTGCTTGGGTTGGTTTGTTTATATTCTAGACGCAGCAGGCTCTTCCACTGCAGCAGCAATAAGACATACCGGCTGTTCCGCAGCCAGGATAATGGCGTCCGGGTGCTCTGTATTGGGGTATGGGCTCGGTGATGCGGCCTGGTCAGATCGCGCCGGGACAGACGTCATCGGCGGTGCGGCCTGGCTCGGGGCCGGATCAGATATCAGCGGCGTTGTGGCCAGGCTTGAGGCCGGGTCAGATGTCATCGGCGTTGCGGCCTGGCTCGGGGCCGGATCAGACGTCATCGGCGGTGCTGGAGTGGTGGTAAAGGTAAGGCCCAAGGTCCCAGTAGTTGGTTCCCCCCACGCAGATGGTACGGGTTCCGCTGCCGCTGGCTGAGGCAACGGGTTGGTCGGGACTTTGGCCGCAAGCAAGGGCGGTGAAGAAAGTGGCGTGGCGGACCGGAGCGGGCCGGGTCCCTCAGCCGGCAGGCCGGTTTCTGGGGAACATATGGGCATGAGTCTCCACTTACCCGATACTCAGAGGTCGTCTCCACTTCACGCGCCCGAATGGTTTCAGCCAGGTCCTTCATCTCCGACGTCCACTTCGCCAGCATGAAGTGGGTTTGGGCCTGGATCCTCAGGCACATTCTCTCCGTCAGCTCCTCTATCCAGTCAGCGGTTCCGGGAGCAGGGCTTTCCGGGCACTGCCTGCCAGGCTGCTGTGACATCTTGCCGCGTTGGTGTCCAGGAACGGATTTCTGCAGAGTCCTGTCGTCCCTGCACTCTATCAGCTCTGGTCACATGCCACTTCCTCACCTTCCCCCTTGGTTTGTCAACAGCAATCTCCGGCTGCGTTCACAGGAAGGTGGGCGGAGCTTCAGATCCCTGAGGACTTGTTCGTACCTTTGGCTGACTAGAGAAGTATAGTAGCCGCACCCAGCTATTGGTATACTCCACCGCAGCTTGTTTATTCTATTTGCTATTCTCAATGTTTTTCAGCCACCCCAAATGAAAAAAACAAAAAACAAAGCAAAAAACAATGCTGACTTCCTCCTCTGCCTCTTCCACCTACACCTCCATGTTCACCTTCATCTGCTCCTCATCCTCTTCTGCCTCCTGATTAAGAATTATTATTTTTTATTTTGTTATTTTATTTTTACAGCATCAAAGGTCGGGTGGGTCCCCTTCGACTTCTATGAGGTTTGGAGTCAAGTTCGGGTACTGAACCGAACTTTTGACTACAGTTGAGCGATGTTCGATGTTCGAGGTTCGCCAATTTCATGTTCGAGTGATTTTGGGGGGTGTTCGAGAGGCTCGACAAACTCGAGCTTTTTGCTAAAAGCTCGACAGTTCGAGTTACGTTCGAGAACGGTTCGAGCACCAAAAAGCCAAGCTAGTTAGTAGCTGGCTTTTCACTGTAAGGCTATGTGCCCACGCTGCGGAAAATGCGCAGAATTTGCCACGGATTTTTCGCGGAAATTCCGCAGATTTTTCAAAAATCTGCAGCACAGCTACTCCCCAGCCGTTTCTATCGCATTTGGGAACTGCTGTACCCAAACTGCGGATTTTTCCGCAGTGGAAATAATGCGGATTTCCCTGCGGAAAAATCAGCAGCATGTCAATTATTCCTGCGGATTTCTCTGCGTGGAAGCCGAGGAAAACGTGCCCCAAAGGTAACCAGTATGGGTGAGTGTAAGATGGGAATCTCTCTATGTGCTCTCATTACTGTTTACTTATATTCTGGCTGTTTATAACATGGTCTAGGATGTGGCTCCTCTGAGCACCGGGAACAACTAACTGAATGAGTGCCCTTTACTTTGGACACATACTGTAATGCCCTTTAACTCTGTATATGCTCTGTTATTTCATGTTGGGCAAATTTGCAGTTTTTGTATAGTTGCCTAGAGGAGTCATCATTTGACATTGTTATATTTTTGCTCCCTATATGGTACGTGGACCCGTGTTCTACACCAGTGACATATCTTTAGCCTGATCAGTATACTGTATTAACTCTTTGTGATGATGTTTTTGTACTGTCACTTCTTTTGCTATGCACTATATTTAAATAAATATTTGTTATATTTTTGCAAAAGATGTTGTACTGATTATTGACCCTGTGGTCCCTCATGTGACCCATGACTGCTTTGCCCTTGTTTCTCCTGGGTTGTATTGAGGATGCAGTGCTGAAGCCATGGTACTCTATCCTCAATGCAGAATGCCCGCACTATATCTGCAGGACATTCCGCAGCATGAAAACAGACAAAAGTTGTGGTGCGGTTTCCTGGGAGCTCCTGCGGAATGTCCTGCGGATATATCCGCAGGACACTGTCCTCGTGGGCACATAGCCTAATAGTGTGAGTCACTGTGTGAATCATGCTATTATCAAAATTCAGAGTATAGTGTGCGGGGGGGGACGGGGTTTAGATCAGTGCTGCTGCTGAACTAAGATGCTGAGATAATGCCGATCGCCTTTTTTTTTCCCTAACCGCGCGTACAGTGGGGCAGGCCAGGCTGTCAGCAAATCACAGAGACACACACTGCACAGTGGATTTTTGCCAGACAAGCAAGGGCTTGTGTCATAGGCTGTGCATGTCACATGTCTTTGCTCTATAAGACACGGCCATTTTCCCCGTCGCCGCCATTATCTGTCTGCTGCGTGTGGGTGACAGTCACTGCTCCCGCTGCTACTGCTGCTGTGTGCGCTATAGAGATACAGTGCAATCTACACAGCGCTTTAGGGATTAAGGGACTACTGGTTATTTTGTAAGGGGGTAGTCGGACACCCGAGCAGTAGAAGAGAATTCCCCCCTGAAGACACCACACGGTGCGGTGATGAATGTTTGTTAAGTGTATAACAGTAATGATAAAATGCTATCTGCTGTGCGAGGTAGTAAACAGATTCCCCGCTAGGTGTCAGTAGAGAGTGGATGGTTCCCCTGGTAACAGTGGCAGGCAGGGAGGAGATGTGTAGCCTAGTTGGGAGAAGGGCTGGGAATGTAGTTCAGTCAGACGTGACGTGACAGAGAGTCAGCGTGGGAGCTGATAAGAGAAGCGAAGATCAAACAGGAACGCCTGTAAGCAGAAACAGAGGAGACCTTTGAGGAAGTTTGGAAAAACTTGGAACTTGTCCTGAACCGGTAGTATTTACCATACCTCCCAACCGTCCCGGATACAGCGGGACAGCCCCGATTTTATAGTCCAGTCCCGTTCTCACGCCCGGGAGCTCTGTAATCCCGCAGTGTAGTGAGAGGCAGCTGCCATGCCCCCACACTCTGCCGACCACGCCCCCTCCGGATGCAGGCCACAATCTCTGGATGCCTTCCATGGCATCTATGCTGCTGGGCACGCCACTTTGCTGTCGTCCACACCCCCTCTGAATGCTGGACACATACACTCCTCGGGATGTCTTCCTTGTCCCCTCCTGCTGCTCGCTCTATGCTGGCCACGCCCCCCTTGCCTGCTTCTTGTGCCCAGGATTCTCACATGTGACCGGCTCTCCACAGCGGCTGCTTCGTTTGTTCTGCAACTGAGGTAAGAGCAGCAGCAGGGAGAGAGCAGTGTGAGTGCAGAAGGAGAGAGCAGTGTGAGTGCATGAGGAGAGAGCAGAGTGAGTGCAGGAGGGGAGAGCAGAGTGAGTGCAGGAGGAGAGAGCAGAGTGAGTGCAGGAGGGGAGAGCAGTGTGAGTGCATGAGGAGAGAGCAGAGTGAGTGCAGGAGGGGAGAGCAGAGTGAGTGCAGGAGGGGAGAGCAGAGTGAGTGCAGGAGGAGAGAGCAGAGTGAGTGCAGGAGGGGAGAGCAGAGTGAGTGCAGGAGGGGAGAGCAGAGTGAGTGCAGGAGGGGAGAGCAGAGTGAGTGCAGGAGGGGAGAGCAGAGTGAGTGCAGGAGGGGAGAGCAGAGTGAGTGCAGGAGGATAGTGCAGAGTGAGTGCAGGAGGAGAGTGCAGAGTGAGTGCAGGAGGACAGTGCAGAGTGAGTGAAGGAGGAGAGAGCAGAGTGAGTGCAGGAGGGGAGAGCAGAGTGAGTGCAGGAGGATAGTGCAGAGTGAGTGCAGGAGGAGAGTGCAGAGTGAGTGCAGGAGGAGAGTGCAGAGTGAGTGCAGGAGGGGAGAGCAGAGTGAGTGCAGGAGGAGAGAGCAGAGTGAGTGCAGGAGGAGAGAGCAGAGTGAGTGCAGGAGGGGAGAGCAGAGTGAGTGCAGGAGGGGAGAGCAGAGTGAGTGCAGGAGGGGAGAGCAGAGTGAGTGCAGGAGGGGAGAGCAGAGTGAGTGCAGGAGGGGAGAGCAGAGTGAGTGCAGGAGGAGAGAGCAGAGTGAGTGCAGGAGGGGAGAGCAGAGTGAGTGCAGGAGGAGAGAGCAGAGTGAGTGCAGGAGGGGAGAGCAGAGTGAGTGCAGGAGGGGAGAGCAGAGTGAGTGCAGGAGGATAGTGCAGAGTGAGTGCAGGAGGAGAGTGCAGAGTGAGTGCAGGAGGACAGTGCAGAGTGAGTGCAGGAGGACAGTGCAGAGTGAGTGCAGGAGGAGAGAGCAGAGTGAGTGCAGGAGGAGAGAGCAGAGTGAGTGCAGGAGGGGAGAGCAGAGTGAGTGCAGGAGGGGAGAGCAGAGTGAGTGCAGGAGGGGAGAGCAGAGTGAGTGCAGGAGGGGAGAGCAGAGTGAGTGCAGGAGGAAGGTGCAGAGTGAGTGCAGGAGGACAGTGCAGAGTGAGTGCAGGAGGACAGTGCAGAGTGAGTGCAGGAGGACAGTGCAGAGTGAGTGCAGGAGGACAGTGCAGAGTGAGTGCAGGAGGACAGTGCAGAGTGAGTGCAGGAGTACAGTGCAGAGTGAGTGCAGGAGGACAGTGCAGAGTGAGTGCAGGAGGACAGTGCAGAGTGAGTGCAGGAGGACAGTGCATTGTGAGTGCAGGAGGACAGTGCATTGTGAGTGCAGGAGGACAGTGCATTGTGAGTGCAGGAGGACAGTGCATTGTGAGTGCAGGAGGACAGTGCATTGTGAGTGCAGGAGGACAGTGCAGAGTGAGTGCAGGAGGACAGTGCAGAGTGAGTGCAGGAGGACAGTGCAGAGTGAGTGCAGGAGGACAGTGCAGAGTGAGTGCAGGAGGATTATGCAGAGTGAGTGCAGGAGGACAGTGCAGAGTGAGTACAGGAGGACAGTGCAGAATGAGTGCAGGAGGACAGTGCAGAGTGAGTGCAGGAGGACAGTGCAGAGTGAGTGCAGGAGGACAGTGCAGAGTGAGTGCAGGAGGACAGTGCAGAGTGAGTGCAGGAGGACAGTGCAGAGTGAGTGCAGGAGGACAGTGCAGAGTGAGTGCAGGAGGATAGTGCAGAGTGAGTGCAGGAGGATAGTGCAGAGTGAGTGCAGGAGGATAGTGCAGAGTGAGTGCAGGAGGATAGTGCAGAGTGAGTGCAGAGTGAGTGCAGGAGGACAGTGCAGAGTGAGTGCAGGAGGATAGTGCAGAAGGATAGTGCAGAGTGAGTGTGTGAAGCCCCACAGGTGTTGTGTCGGTGCATTACCTTCAGGGACTCCACGTAGATGGATCTGTCTGGTCACAGGTAGGAAACCTTCTTTGTAGTTGTCGTGACGCCACTCTCAGAATTGCGGTCAGTGGGGACCGCCACTGCAGGTTGAGGGACGCCTGGGGCTGATGGTGGGTGCAGTCAGTTGTAATAGCCTCCTGAGAGTGAGGCAAGCCCCAGGGCCCTGTGTAGGTGTGTAGAACCACAAGGCGCAGAATAACTCCACACAAGCAGGATGTCTTTCAGGGGTTTTACTCACAGTTGATGGCAGGGTGAGTAACCCGGGCGTAGCTGGGATGAACCAGGCTGGAACCAGGTATCCCTCAGGCTGACTTGTGAGGGTGACTACTAACTCGCCTTCCTTAGCCCTTGGTGGTTTGGGGTAACCCCGACTTTTAGTCCCTATGGGGGTCACCCAGGGAAGATGCTGCAGCCTCTCTCCCCTTCGTTTGCCGTTTGCTTGTCGCCTGGACCAGGCCACTCCAGCTGCTTGCCTCCTGTGACCTATGGGCCCTAACTGTGGCTACGTGGCTGCGGCTTTTGTGGTGTTGTGGCGTGGGCTTTGAGAGCCCCACACCGGCAGGTTTAGCAAAAGAAAGCTGGATCTATCTCCGCTTCGGGATCTGCCGCCCGTTTGGGCCTGGTACTCTCTAGCAGTCTCCTTACTTCCCACTCCGTTGCTCTCTCTCTAGCTGAAGATGGATTTCGGGTAGCACTCCTAGTTGACCGTTCTCCCCCGTCGGTAGCCACTGCGCGGACGCTGTCAGACTACAGCAGCCCAGGGGAAGGGGTCAGCTCTCCTCGGAGCTCCCTGGACTCTGCTCTGAACCGGCTCACATCTGGGACCTTCACTGCTGCTCCTGTCAGAGCTTCACTTTCCTCCTCCACACTCTGCTGCAGACTCTAGACTGATTCCTCCTCCTTCTCTTTTCCCTTTTGTGCCTGCCTACGCCACCTAGCAACCAGACTCTCTTACCACACCCCTTGAGAGGAGATGGAGGCTTTTGGCCCCCTCCACTATTCCAGTGAAGGTCAAGGCTTTTCCCCCTCCTGGGATCCCCAGGGGTCCTCTCATGGGTACATGTGTGAGACCTGATCACTATGCGCCTGTGTTCCACACCCCGGTCAGCCTTCTGGATTACCTGTATTGTACTGTCCCCAGCATGGGTGCAGTACTCAGTGGTGCCTGACCAGGTCAGGGGCGCCACATTCCCCCTTAGTTATCACCAGCACGTCCTCGGGCTGCAAGACAACATTTTAAAATGCATAAAACATTAAAACATGTTAAAACATTTAAAAGCACCAGGTACCATACATCACCACCCTCCACCCACAAGTCCGTTAACCCACCCAAACCCTTTCAGGAGGCAGGTCACCGGTCCTTTTGGTAACCAGGTCTGGGCCATCCACTTCCCCAGACCTTTCCTCCAATCTGCCTCTCCCGTTGGCCGCGGCTTCAGCCACTTCTGGCAGGATGTAGAGGCGGCTTTCATGGGCTGGTGGTTTCAGGGTATACCTGGCCTGGTGGATCCGCGCCTTCAGCCTCTTCTGGCAGGATGCAGAGGCGGCCTCCACAGTTGGTGCTGACCAGGTACCCTCTTTGTGGTGGAGAGCCAGGCCCCATAAACAGGCATGCTCTCTGGTCGCAGGTGAGCCAAGGCCCTATATACGGACGGGCTCCTCCTGGTTGCAGACGAGCCAAGCCCCTAAACAGGCTGACTCTGGTGGCGGTGGTGCCCTCTGGTGTAACTATTTACACTGCGAGAGTTTGTGGCTATAGCCAGTTCATAGCCTTAAGGTTTATTTCTCACACAAGTTTATGTGGGCACATACTTAAACGTAAACGTTGCAAAACTTCCAACTTTTCAAAACTTTAACTTGCTGTATGCTTTACTTTATGCAGATTCCTCTACTCTTCCATACCAGGGCTTGGGCCTGTAGGGCTGCGGCACCTGTTGGTTTCTTGATCTCTTTCTTCGTCTGTGGGTTCGTTGTATTTTCTTTCTTCTTCAGTGTCTCTGATTTCATCTTCTGTTGTGACTGCAGGGCTTCTGCAAGGACTTCTAGGACATGGTGCAACATCTAGGGCATACCAGCCTCTTTCTCCTTGGTGCATGGTGAACTGTACGGAGTCTCCCATCTTCAAGTTTCTGCCAGGGTGTCCTCTGGGCAGATTAGCTCTGACGTCTCTCCTATTGACAAAAATGCCTTCTTTGATACCAGGTGCTACGATGAACCCGTATCCTGACTTGAGGCTGAAGTCCTCCACTACTCCTCTGCAAAGGGGTCCTCGGACCTGTGCTTTGGCTCTTCTCAGGAACCTTTTTTCTTGTAGGTCTCTGGCCGTGATGTCATCTCTCTGCTCTGGGGATGGCGGTGCAGGGGAAAACTGAGTTCTGCTGCGGCGCTGTGTCTTGCGGGCTGGATTCTGCGAAGTGCAGCTTACAAGCTCCCAGGTAGGGCGGTTGGGCAGGTCTTCTTCGTCAGCAGGAGGTGTCAGGTCTTCCTCGTCCCAGCGGGAATATGGCAGCATCTCCGGCTCTGGGACTAGCACTGCTGCTGGCTCCGGGGGCAACTCTTAACTTCTTGCCCTCCTCTCCCCCTTCGTTCTTCGCTGCACTCTGGTCGTGGCAGCGCTGGGGATGAGTGTTCCTCAGCTGGCCCAGGCGGTGGACTCTTCGGCGTGGTTGCCGCAGGGGTTGCCTTAGGGGTGTGCGGAGGGAGCATGTACTGATCCACCATCTCCTGTGGGAACTTGGCCTCCAGGTCAGCCTTCAGCTGCCAGTATGCGGAGTCTTCACCTATCAGGGATTTCCTAGTAGGGACTTCCTTAGGCTGGGGAGCGGTGTCTGCTCTGGCCTTGCAGGCCGGGGTAACTGGTGATGCAATCTCTTGGCGGGCCGCGCCCTGTATGGCGGCGGCCTGGTCTTGGCGGGCCGCGCCCGGCATGGCGGCGGCCTGGTCTTGGCGGGCCGCGCCCTGTATGGCGGCGGCCTGGTCTTGGCGGGCCGAGCCTGGCGTGGCGGCGGCCTGGATCTGCGTCGCTGTTGCGGCCAGTTCTTGGCGGGCCGGACTGGGCATTGCAGCCGCGGTCTGAATTGGCGTCGCATCCTCAATGGGGGCCGTGCAGGTAGAGCTGGGCGTCGCTGCAGTGATCGGGGCTTGACGGGCCGCACCTGGCGGGGCTGCGGCCTGGTTCAGCATCTCACTTGCGGCTCGGACGAGCGTCGCTGCTGCGGTGGGGTCTTGGCGGACTGGGCTCAGCAGGGTGGCAGCCTGGGTCAGCGTCACACCTGCGGCACGGATGAGTATCGCCGTGGCAGTCGGACCTTTGCGGGCCAGGCGGGGTGTCGCTGCGGCGGCCTGGATTTGGCGGGCCGCACCTAGCGTGGCTGCGGCCTCGCTCAGCGTCGCCGCGCCAGGCGCCTCTTCTGGGACCGCGGTCGTAGCAGCAGGGGTCGGAGCACTTGCGCTGGCCGGGGCAACTCTGGACTCACCCATCGGTGGCACCATCGGGATCTGAGTCGTCGCCGCTCGATCTGGCAGGCGTCGCGCGGCTCCCTCCTCGTAGGTCCGAACCGCCGCAGCCATCTCCAGAAGCTCCATGCGTTCCTCTCTGAGCTGTCGCATAATCCTGGCCTCCAGCTGATCGCAGAAGATAGCAAGCTCCCGGCACCACCAGGCAGCAGAGCCTGGTTCTGGGTATCCACGTCCGGACTCCATTTCTTCTCTCTGCAGCAGCAGGCTTGTGGCTCTCTTTCCTTCCCGCCGTCTCAGGACGCTTCCGCTCTCTTCACAAGCGAGGTCAGAACTCTGCAGGGGATCTCTGGGTAGCCACACCTCTTCGTGGGCGGTAACTTCTTCCAGCGCGGGCTGCTGTTGTTTTTCAGCGCGCTTTTCATGGTGGCAATATGGCGGCGCTTCCAATTTTTCAAGCGGACCGCCCAGGCACATGGTCACCTGTCTGGACAGGTCTAGTCCTTATCCTGTTCGTGACGCCAGATGTGAAGCCCCACAGGTGTTGTGTCGGTGCATTACCTTCAGGGACTCCACGTAGATGGATCTGTCTGGTCACAGGTAGGAAACCTTCTTTGTAGTTGTCGTGACGCCACTCTCAGAATTGCGGTCAGTGGGGACCGCCACTGCAGGTTGAGGGACGCCTGGGGCTGATGGTGGGTGCAGTCAGTTGTAATAGCCTCCTGAGAGTGAGGCAAGCCCCAGGGCCCTGTGTAGGTGTGTAGAACCACAAGGCGCAGAATAACTCCACACAAGCAGGATGTCTTTCAGGGGTTTTACTCACAGTTGATGGCAGGGTGAGTAACCCGGGCGTAGCTGGGATGAACCAGGCTGGAACCAGGTATCCCTCAGGCTGACTTGTGAGGGTGACTACTAACTCGCCTTCCTTAGCCCTTGGTGGTTTGGGGTAACCCCGACTTTTAGTCCCTATGGGGGTCACCCAGGGAAGATGCTGCAGCCTCTCTCCCCTTCGTTTGCCGTTTGCTTGTCGCCTGGACCAGGCCACTCCAGCTGCTTGCCTCCTGTGACCTATGGGCCCTAACTGTGGCTACGTGGCTGCGGCTTTTGTGGTGTTGTGGCGTGGGCTTTGAGAGCCCCACACCGGCAGGTTTAGCAAAAGAAAGCTGGATCTATCTCCGCTTCGGGATCTGCCGCCCGTTTGGGCCTGGTACTCTCTAGCAGTCTCCTTACTTCCCACTCTGTTGCTCTCTCTCTAGCTGAAGATGGATTTCGGGTAGCACTCCTAGTTGACCGTTCTCCCCCGTCGGTAGCCACTGCGCGGACGCTGTCAGACTACAGCAGCCCAGGGGAAGGGGTCAGCTCTCCTCGGAGCTCCCTGGACTCTGCTCTGAACCGGCTCACATCTGGGACCTTCACTGCTGCTCCTGTTAGAGCTTCACTTTCCTGCTCCTCACTCCTCCACACTCTGCTGCAGACTCTAGACTGATTCCTCCTCCTTCTCTTTTCCCTTTTGTGCCTGCCTACGCCACCTAGCAACCAGACTCTCTTACCACACCCCTTGAGAGGAGATGGAGGCTTTTGGCCCCCTCCACTATTCCAGTGAAGGTCAAGGCTTTTCCCCCTCCTGGGATCCCCAGGGGTCCTCTCATGGGTACATGTGTGAGACCTGATCACTATGCGCCTGTGTTCCACACCCCGGTCAGCCTTCTGGATTACCTGTATTGTACTGTCCCCAGCATGGGTGCAGTACTCAGTGGTGCCTGACCAGGTCAGGGGCGCCACAAGTGCAGGAGGGGGGAGCAGAGTGAGTGCAGAAGGATAGTGCAGAGTGAGTGCAGGAGGGGGGAGCAGTGTGCCTGCAGGAGGACAGTGCAGAGTGAGTGCAGGAGGGGGAGCAGTGTGCCTGCAGGAGGACAGTGCAGAGTGAGTGCAGGAGGAGGGAGCAGTGTGCCTGCAGGAGGACAGTGCAGAGTGAGTGCAGAAGGGGGGAGCAGGGGAGAGTATAGCACTTGTCTTCTCAGGTCCCCCTGTACCTGCAATAGAAAAAGCAGAAACAGAGGGGACTCAGAGAAAGCAGCCAGAGGAGCCCTCAGTGCCCCCCCAGTGCTGCCATCCTGTGCCCTCAGTGCCCCCCAGTGCTGCCAGCCTGTGCGCTCAGCACCCTCCCCCGCAGTGCTGCCAGCTTATGCCCTCAGCACCCTCCAGTGCTGCAAGCTTGGGCCCTGAGCGTCTACCAGCCTGTGCCCTAAGCATCCCTAGGGCCAGTATGTATGCCCCACAGGCCACCACTGTCAGTATGTAGGCTCCACAGGCCCTAGTAATGTGTATGCCCCCCACTGACCCCAGTAATGTTTATGCCCCTAGTAATGTGTATGCCCCCCCCCACGGACCCCACTAATATGTATGCCCCCCCACTGACCCCAGTAATGTTTATGCCCCTAGTAATGTGTATGCCCCCCCCCACGGACCCCAGTAATGTGTATGCCCCCTCCACTGACCCCAGTAATGTTTATGCCCCTAGTAATGTGTATGCCCCCCCACGGACCCCAGTAATGTGTATGCCCCCCCACTGACCCCAGTAATGTGTATGCCACCCAAGTAACATGGATGCCCCCAGTGATGTCTATGCACCCCCAGTAATATGTATACCCCCTGGTGACCCCAGTAACATATATGTCCACCCAGTGCTGTATTTGCCCCCAGCCATCACACAGTGCGGCCTGCACAGCCACATACCCTGGAGGAGCTGGACGAAGACAAGCGGGGGAGGTGAGTAAGGCTGCTGCCGACTCCCCCATATTAATACCTCTAATGTGTCTGTGTGTATGATGTGTGTATGACTGTGTGTAGATTTACGTCTGTTTATGTGAATTTTGTGAATTTTTCTTCAAATATATGTGTGTACTAGCTGTACTATCGTCGGTCGGTCTCTCTCTGTCTCTCTCTCTCGTCTCTCTCTCTCGTCGCACAGCGTTCACACTGCTCCGGCGGCTTTTCCTCTTATGAAAATGCCGGCCGCTCATTATTCCATCTTCTATTCCTTGCTTTGCCCGCCCACCAGTACCTATGATTGGTTACAGTCAGACACGCCCCCACGCTGAGTGACAGCTGTCTCACTGCAACCAATTACAGCCGCCGGTGGGCAGGTCTATATTGTGGAGCAAAATAAATAATTAAAAAAAACGACGTGCGGTTCCCCCCCCCCCCCAATTTTGATACTAGCCAGGGTAAAGCCACACGGCTGAAGGCTGGAATTCTCAGGATGGGGAGTTCCACGTTATGGGGAGCCCCCCCAGCCTAACTATCAGCCAGCAGCTGCGCGGAATTGCCGAGTCCATTAGATGTGCCAGTCCCGGGACTCTACCCGGCTCATCCCGAATTGACCTGGTGCGATGGCAGTCGGGGTAATAAGGATTTAATGGCAGCCCATAGCTGCCACTAAGTCCTAGGTTAATCATGGCAGGCGTCTCCCTGAGATACCTTCCATGATTAACCTGTAAGTTAAAGAAAATAAACACACACATCCAAAAAATCCTTTATTTGGAATAAAAGACAAAAAAACCCCACCCTCTTTCACCACTTTATTAATCCCCAAATACCCCTCCAGGTCCGACGTAATCCATATGAGGTTCCGTGACGCATCCAGCTCTGCTACATGAAGCTGACAGGAGCGGTCACAGACCAGACCGCTCTCTATCATCTCCACGCAGCAACTCTAGTGAGCTGCACGATCAGCGATGACGTCACTCAGGATTCCCGCGGCCACCGCTAGATCCTCCAACTGTTACAGCAAGTTGCCCGAGTGACTGAAGTGAGCAGCGCGATCAGCGATGACATCACAGGTGAGTTGCGGTCTCAGATGGAGGACTCCAGCTGGCCGCGGGTAACTTGAGTGATGGCACCGCTGATCGCACTGCTCACTTCAGTCACTCAGGGGATTTGCGGTCACCGGTGAGTCCTTCACCGGTTGGCCGCTAACCAGGACGCAACAGACAGAGCCGCGGGGTGACAATGAAGTCGGGTGAAGTTCATCCGAGTTCATTCTCATCGCGCGACTCTGTCTGTGTCTGCTGTCAGCGGGCATGTAGCAGAGCTGAATTGACGGGGTAACGCACTGCCAAAAATGCATGCGAAACACATGCGTTTTGGATGCATTTTTTAAACACAGTGTTTACATTTCTCCAGTCTGTCAGAGGGTGTGTTCTTTTCCGCACTGCGCACATACCAAGCTGAGGTCACACTGGCATATCACATGTGATGCGATATGCTAATGACCCTCGGCTCCTGCTGTGCTGTGATTGTGAGCTATTACACTGTGATCTGATCCTGCGATCGGATCACAGCTGAGGAGGAGAGGGAGGGATTAAGGATGTCAGGCGTTCAGTATGGATGAGCCCTGGGCCTTCCTGTCTTTTTAAAGGCGACTGGATCAGCGGACGAGAGCACCCACTGATCCCTGTGTCTCTACAATTGAAACAATCAAAACAGTAAGTCGCCCGTATTCACTAATTCTTCCCATTAACCAAAAGCACAATATTACAGATATTTTATCTAATAGAGCGGATGTCATGAAGTCTGCAGTTTTGTACATGGGGCAGATTTAGGGGAAAGATCTGCTTTAAAACAGAATTTTGTGGTCTAAAATATTCTAGTTTAAATGTAACACGGCCAAGTTTGCATTTATATTTTAATAATTTACTACTTAGAAATAAATCTCTGTATATTTTTTTAATTATTGTTTCTAAAACAATGATTGTCATTGCTGACTGGGCGTTGTTAGAGGCGTGGCCATGGGCATGGCCTAAAAATTTGCCGCGACGCGCTCTGCGCGCCGCATACTTTGTCCCTCTTTCCATTCTTTCAAAGTTGGGTGGTATGTATATACCACTGTACTGGATCCACTCCATAGTCTGAAAACCCCCTGAGATAGGGCTTGACTAAACCAGGTCTGAATACAGCTATCAGGGGGGTAACACGTTGGCCCCTGCAGGTGAAGGAAAGTGTTTAAGGCAGTGAGAAACGGAAACCATCAGTAGGAAGTGTGCTGTAAGGAGAACCCGTATTGTCAGAGTCCAGAGGCATTGAAGTTAACCTGCTGCTAAGAATTGGATGTAAGCAAAGCATGGAAAATTTGTTTAATAAACTGTTGTTTAATTTATCAGCCGCCTGTCAACGACTCTTTTCTGCGAATGATAAAGGAGCCGGCGAGCCGAAGGAGAAAGGTGCTGCTGAGAGCCAAGGTGCTGATATGAATGTGTCCCTGCCACTCACACTTTGCCCACCAAACACTCCTGCTTTACTAGTGACGGTCGGGCTGGGGGTCGGCCTGTCGCCCTTAGGGCAGGAGACCACGACTACACCCCTCGAGGCGCCCCCTGCTCCCGTTACAATTTAAGCCCTTTTCAGGGCTGATTTAAAGGCGTTCATAGCCATAGCTGCTAGGCAGGTCCATGCAAACGCTGTGCTGGGCTTTGCTGTCCTGCTACCTACAGCGCCCGTGCATTCTACCCACCTGGCCATTTTTTGCGACGCTATTTTATTTGCCCAAAGTGCTGACACTTTTTGTGGCATCCTAAAAGTGTCTGGAATACTAACTTAGTGTTCCTTTGCTGTCCACTGACCCACAGCACCTGGGCATTGTACCCACCTGCCCATTTTTGCCACGCTATTTTATTTGCCCAAAGAGCTGACACTTTTTGTGCCATCATAAAAGTGTCTGGAATACTAAGTTAGTGTTCCTTTGCTGTCCACTGACTCACAGCACCCAGGCATTGTACCTACCTGCCCATTTTTGCCACGCTATTTTATTTGCCCAAAGAGCTGACACTTTTTGTGCCATCCTAAAAGTGTCTGGAACACTAAGTTAGTGTTCCTTTGCTGTCCACTGACCCACAGCACCTGTGCATGCTACACCCCTGTCCATTTTTGCTACGCAATTCTAATTGCAAACTCTGCTGCCACTGTTAGGGGAATACTAAAATTGACCGGGATACTCAGTGTTGGTTCTTCAGCTGTCAATACAGCTAGACCACCTCTGCATTGTACACACCTGTCAATTTTTAGCAACGTAATTCTAATTGCAAACTGTGCTGCCACTGTTAGGGGCATACTAAAATTGACCGGGATACTCAGTGTTGGTTCTTCAGCTGTCAATAAAGCTAGACCACCTCTGCATTGTACACACCTGTCAATTTTTAGCAATGTAATTCTAATTGCAAACTGTGCTGCCACTGTTAGGGGCATACTAAAATTGACCGGGATACTCAGTGTTGGTTCTTCAGCTGTCAATAAAGCTAGACCACCTCTGCAATCTACACCACCTCTCCATTTTTGCTACCACATTTTAAGTGTCCAATCTTGTTGCTAACAAAAGGACAGATGCTGTTGGAAAAGGGGAACAGGCGTGTTGGAAAAGGAAAAAAAGTTTGTCTCTGTGGGGTAGGTGGGAAACCTACATTAACATCTGCTGACGAAAGGCCATCTTCCAGTAAAAGTAAGATGTCTACTACTTTCCGTGGCCAATCTGATGTGCTCCCTTTTTTACGGAACCGAACAACTTTAAAAAAGGTAGATGATGCACCAAAAAAGAACATGCTTGAATGGATCGCAAGTGCTCCAACAAGTGGCCTCTCCTCCACCTCAACTTCAACATCCAAAAAACAACAGTCCTCTGAGTTGTCACCCCAATCGCACTTGCTTTCTCCAAGCTCTCAAGTCTCCACCCACCATGCAGAGTATGGTGTAACAGAGATGGCTGGGTCTGCAGAGCTGTTCAGTCACACTATACCCTGGGAATCAGAGGTCTGCTCCCAAGCTACAGTTAGTACAGACCAGGAATTGGTCTGCAGTGATGGCCAGAAGCTTTGTGAGTCTGATTCAGGCCCTGATGACCAAGTTTCTGAGCATAATGTACACCCTCATTCACAAACTGTAACACCTGTTGGTGGAGACAATGAGGAACATACTAATAACGATGAGACGCAGATACCTGATTGGGTTGACAACTTAACTATTCAGTCAGGGCAGGAAGAGTTTAGGTCTGAGGGCGAGGGGAATGCAAACACAACGCTTGATGATGAAGTTCTAGATCCCACTTACTGTCAACCCACATTCACGCACTCGAGGAGGTCAGCAGAGGCGGTGGAGGAGGATGCGACTGACGATGAAGTTACCTTGTGCCTTCCTGGACCGAGTCGGAGTACTGGAAGCACGTCAACAACTGCATCCTCAGCCACAACTCTGCCTCTGAGCACAAGTCGGGGTGGCTCTTCAGGTCGCATGGGCTATAAGCCTTGCCTAGCCTGGTCCTTTTTTGACCTCGCAAAGGATCTCCCAAATCATGTGATATGTAAGATTTGTCAGCAATCTATAAGTAGAGGCCAAAAGCTCACTAGTTTGACAACTTCTACCGTGAATCGTTACATGAATAACAAGCATAAGTCCCAGTGGGAAGCTCACTGTGCTACAATGCGGCCTAGCGGAGCGGGCCAACCACCGTCTGCCCCTTCAAGTGCATCCGCGCGCTCTTCTTCCTCTATGACTGTGGGGACAGCTGTCACACATGTTTTTCCACGCAGACCTTACACCTCTTTAACCGCAACAGGCAGTTTGCTTGGCAGGTCGTTAGTTGTTTTGGAAGGGGAAACAAGTGCTGGTGTACAGCTCTCTCAGTCATCAAGAGCACCAACTTTGGATGAAGGCAACATCATGTCTCCGCCTGCACTTTCCTCACAGACCTGCAGTTTTCCAGGGACACCCTACTCACCACCGTCTCCACACAGCAGCCAGATATCGGTCCCTCAGATGTGGACAAATAAAAGGCCATTTCCTCCGAGCCATGACAAAGCTAAGAGGTTGACTATCACCCTCTGTAAGCTCTTGGCTACCGAAATTCTGCCTTTCCACCTGGTGGACACAGAGGATTTTCGAGACCATATGTCAGTCGCAGTGCCCCAGTACCAGATGCCCAGTCGCCACTACTTCTCCAAGAAAGGTGTGCCTGCGCTACACCAGCATGTCGCACACAACATCACCGCTTCCTTGAGAAACTCTGTGTATGACAGGGTGCATTTCCCCACCGATACTTGGACCAGTAAGCATGGACAGGGGCGTTACATGTTGCTGACTGGGCACTGGGTAACTATGGTGAGAGATGGAGAAGGGTCTGCTGATTAAGTCTTGCCGTCCCTAGGACTTGTGCATCAATCCTCTTTATGTAGAAGTTCCTCCACTGCTTCTGCCTCCTCAACCTCGTCTGCATCCTCCACCTCTGCCCCAAGCCTGCCTGGTCAGGCCACCCGCATTGTAACTGCGCACAAGGAATCCCGCACACCTCCTTACTATGCTGGCAGCAGAGCTCAACGGCATCAGGCGGTCTTTACGTTGAAATATCTGGGAAATAAGAGTCACACAGCTGAGGAGTTGTGGTCAGCTCTGCGATCCGAGTTTCGTAAATGGTTGTCTCCATTCAACCTGCAGCCTGGGAAGGCCGTGTGCGACAATGCTGCAAACCTGGGTGCGGCCCTTCACCTGGGCAAGGTGACACACAAGCCTTGTATGGCTCACGTGTTGAACCTTCTTGTCCAGCAATTTTTAACCCACTATCCCGGCCTAGATGGGCTTCTGCACAGGGCACGGTCATTCTCTGCTCACTTCCGCCGTTCAACCGTCGCAGCTGACTGACTTGAATCGCTCCAGAAGTCTTTCGGCCTGCCGGTTCACCGCCTGAAATGCGATGTGGCGACACGCTGGAATTCGACTCTCCACATGTTGCAGCGACTGTGGCAGCACCGCCAAGCCCTGGTGCAATACGTTATGACGTATAGCCTGGGCCAACGAGATGCAGAGGTGGGGAAGATCACGCTGCTGGAGTGATCTCAGATCAAAGACCTATGCACCCTTCTGCACAGTTTCGACATGGCGACGAATATGTTTAGCGCTGACAATGCCATTATCAGAATGACAATTTCAGTCATTTACATGCTGGAGCACACGCTAAACACTATTCGGAGTCAGGGGGTGGGACAACAGGAAGGAGAGGAAGTACAGGAGGATTCATATGCGCAAGGGATACCAACATCTACAAGGTCCAGACGTTCAGCATCACCAAGGCGGCAGGCATGGGACGGTGGGGGAGAGGGATTAACAAGGGCGCATGGTAGCAGCCAAAATGTTGAGGAAGATGCAGGAGACCAGGAAGAAATGGAGGACGAACTCTTGATGGCCATGGTGGACTCAGCAGATGAGGGAGACCTTGGTCAAATTTCGGTTGAATGAGGTTGGGGGGTGATGTCAGAGGAAGGAAGCACGGTTATCACCTCGCCGCCACAAACACAGCGAGGACTTGGTCCACATGGATGCGCAAGACACATGAGCACCTTCTTGTTGCACTACCTATAACATGACCCTCGGATTGTCCGAATTAGAAGTGATGATGATGACTACTGGGTTGCCACACTATTATATCCCCGGTACAAGTCCAAATTTGGTGAACTAATTCCAGCCATAGAAAGGGACGCACGTATGCAGGAGTATCAGCAGAAGCTGTTACTCAATCTTAGCTCAGCTTTTCTACCAAACACCAGTGGTGCACAGAGTGAGTCTCCCAGTTGCAACTTGGCAAGCATGGGACTGTCTCGTCATTATCAGTCAAACTGTACCTGAAACACCGTATCTGGTGCTGGTAACAGCAATTTTATGGAATCGTTTCATAATTTTTTTAGACCATCCAATGCAAGGCCATAAGAGACAAGAAGTCTGACGCATAGTCAACGGCTGGAGAGGATGATACAGGAGTATCTCCAAATGAACATCGATGCCATGACTTTGCAACTGGAGCCTTGCTCATTTTGGGCTTAAAATCTTGAAAAATGGCCTGAGCTCGCCACTTACGCCTTGGAGATCTTGTCGTGTCCCGCAGCCAACGTTGTCTCTGAACGTGTCTTCAGTGCTGCTTGGTGTGTGCAGACAGACACGCGTCTGTCCAGTGACAATATGGACAGACTAACGTTCATCAAGATGAACAAGTCATGGATCAGCAAGGACTTTACTACCCCTGTGTCATCCTGGGGAGAATAAAGGCTGGTGTATTTTTGACTGTGCTTGATACAAATCTACCTGTCAAGTTTGCAACTGGGGCACAAGTGATGCCACTGAAGTGGTGTCTGTGGGGCCCAATTTTTGGAAAAAAGGGACACTCTGCTTGGAGTCCCCTTGCTGTGTTTTTAACAATGAGCCAAGATGAACAAGTCATGGTTCAGCAAGGACTTTGCTACCTACCCCTGTGTCATCCTGGGGACAGTTAAGGCTGGCGTATTTTTGAATGTGCTTGATGCTAATCAACATGTCCAGTTTGCAACTGGGGCACAAGTGATGCCACTGAAGTTGTGGTGTGTGTGGCCCAATTTTTGGAAAAAAGGGACACTCTGCTTGGAATCCCCTTGCTGTGTTTTTAAAAATGATCCAAGATGAACAAGTCATGGTTCAGCAAGGACTTTACTACCCCTGTGTCATCCTGGGGAGAGTAAAGGCTGGCATATTTTTGACAGTGCTTAATGCAAATCTACCTGTCAAGTTTGCAACTGGGGCACAAGTGATGCCACTGAAGTGGTGTCTGTGGGGCCCAATTTTTGGAAAAAAGTGAGACTCTGCTTGGAGTCCCCTTGCTGTGTTTTACATGATTTTAGAAGGGCATGACATGCTTATATCTGTGTCTCCTCCTATTTTTCCTCGTCCAGCTGCTTTGTTTTCACATGAGTATATGTCCTTGTCACTTTCCCATGTGTTTGTGCTGTCTTGGGAGTTGTTTGTCACCTTTTGGACATCTTTGAAGGTGTTTTCTATGTGTTTTTATGTGTTTGTGTTTGCCTTCCATTGTTTTCAATGGGGTTCGAGAGGTTCGTCGAACGGTTCACCGAACCAAACTCGAATGGGGCCTCCATTCGACGAACCGTACCGAACTCGAGCCTTTAGAGGCTGGCTCATCTCCACTTTTGACTACACTTTGGCGGACCTGTCCAACCCGAACATCCACGGGTCCACTCTTTGCTATATGTTTTCTTATCCTTGCTCACATGTTTGCTGCACTAAGATTGTAAAAATGCAATGAACAACACAGAAGGTGTTAAATGTATCCATGACTATAATCCATGTGCCATCCTGCATCCATCAGTGCAATCCATGGACCTCCCGAGATATCTCCTTAAAGCATTTTCATCTAAATACAGTATTTATCGGAGAAATCTCCTCCTCATGAATGATGTTATGTAACTCATCACATTTTGTAACTAATTGTTATAGCTTCACCCCCACAATCCCCGGAGTAACATTTCGTCAATTAGCCCATGGCAAAGAGGTAAGTGGGAGGCTGAAACTGCTCATGAAGTGAAACAATGTTACAGGGAATTATTATGGTACAATCATAATACAGAAGACTCATTTGAGGGCACGTGGGAGTGCGATAAAGAAATTAGTCTTTTAATGGACACAGTGTGCCTCTGCTCCTGATTATCTCATTAGATTTGCTTGAACACTGTCACCAAATAATATATTCATCTATAGGGAATTAAAGAATTGCCATGAAGAAATATAAGTCAAAGTAATAGATTATTTACACATAAATGACTGAGAATAATACCAATATATGGATAATATATAACTAAAGGTGATCAGATTTCATAATACAATCTGCATGTTATTGAATAGATCACACAGACCTGAAGAGGCTGGTGTACTTACTTTGTAAATCCATTTCAGAATGACTGTATAACAATTTTTAATTAACTAGAAAAAGTTCAAGGAGCGCTTGAATGTCTTTCTTGAAAATATAATATCACAGGTTATCAGTACTAGATTATGTGATGGGGTGTTGATCCGGGCCACTAGCCTGATTTGTCATATTGTCATGTGGGCACTGTTTTTGGTCCCATTGTCACTGGGTGTGATGAGGTAACTTGGAATAGGGGTGCCTATAATGGCTCTAGGGCTAGGGGGGCCTTAGCTGTCCCTTATCCCAGAGGTACTTCTGATGGTAAAGAGGGCTGGACCGCCAGCCTAACCCTAACTCCTGAATAGCCTTGGTGTAAACAGCCTCTCCCCCACCTCTGGGGAGTGCTGGGACAGGAGTGGTTTATCCCACACAAATAGACAGACAGGGAAAAAACAAAACTCAAACTCTCTGCACACAGACAGAGGTAGGATAATACGAGCTAAGGAGGAAATAAAGAATCAGGGAGGAAATAAACAAGCTACAAGAATATTTTCAGAACACACCAAATAATGCATAGAAGATCACCAGAACAGGATCACCACAGCACAAGGTCCAGTATCGCAAAGGAAGGTATAATCAGCATCGGGGAACAGGCTCCACCATGTTTTAAAGGGTGGAGGCAGCTGTGATATGTCTACAGTAACCTGTGACCCTAGCAGCAATGCACAGGCCAGCAGAAATTAACTCCTGCTAGACTGATCACTAGTAAGCACACAACTGGTCGATGCCCGAGTCTGACTGAGCGTGCAAGGGTCTGCAGCAAAGTGCGGGGTTGCAAATAAGTGCATAGTTTAAGCACAATCTCATAGTTGGGATAACTGTGTAATTGTTTAATTTCATTAGGGAATTGTGTTTCTGTTTGTCTGGGATACTGTGAAAAAGAAAAAAGAAAAAGTGTCTTGTGATTTCATTAGTCGTATTAGCCACACCTGTTTCTTGAAGCTTCTGGAAGCTTCTGGTAGTTCTTGTGGAACTATACAGTCATATGAAAAAGTTTGGGCACCCCTATTAATGTTAACCTTTTTTCTTTCTAACAATTTGGGGTTTTGCAACAGCTATTTCTGTTTCATATGTCTAATAACAGATGGACTGAGTAATATTTCTGGATTGAAATGAGGTTTATTGTACTAACAGAAAATGTGCAATCCGCATTTAAACAAAACTTGACCGGTGCAAAAGTATGGCCACCCTTATCAATTTCTTGATTTGAACACTCCTAACTACTTTTTACTGACTTACTAAAGCACTAAATTGGTTTTGTAACTCATTGAGCTTTGAACTTCATAGGCAGGTGTATCCAATCATGAGAAAAGGTATTTAAGGTGGCCACTTGCAAGTTGTTCTCCTATTTGAATCTCTTATGAAGAGTGGCATCATGGGCTCCTCAAAACAACTCTCAAATGATCTGAAAACAAAGATTATTCAACATAGTTGTTCAGGGGAAGGATACAAAAAGTTTCCTCAGAGATTTAAACTGTCAGTTTCCACTGTGAGGAACATAGTAGGGAAATGGAAGAACACAGATACAGTTCTTGTTAAGCCCAGAAGTGGCAGGCCAAGAAAAATATCAGAAAGGCAGAGAAGAAGAATGGTGAGAACAGTCAAGGACAATCCACAGACCACCTCCAAAGACCTGCAGCATCATCTTGCTGCTGATGGTGTCACTGTGCATCGGTCAACAATACAGCGCACTTTGCACAAGGAGAAGCTGTATGGGAGAGTGATGCAAAAGAAGCTGTTTCTGCAAGCACGCCACAAACAGAGTCGCCTGAGGTATGCAAAAGCACATTTGGACAAGCCAGTTACATTTTGGAAGAAGGTCCTGTGGACTGATGAAACAAAGATTGAGTTGTTTGGTCATACAAAAAGGCGTTCTGCATGGAGGCAAAAAAACACGGCATTCCAAGAAAAGCACTTGCTACCCACAGTAAAATTTGGTGGAGGTTCCATCATGCTTTGGGGCTGTGTGGCCAATGCCGGCACCGGGAATCTTGTTAAAGTTGAGGGTCGCATGGATTCAACTCAGTATCAGCAGATTCTTGACAATAATGTGCAAGAATCAGTGACAAAGCTGAAGTTACGCAGGGGATGGATATTTCAGCAAGACAATGATCCATAACACCGCTCCAAATCTACTCAGGCATTCATGCAGAGGAACAATTACAATGTTCTGGAATGGCCATCCCAGTCCCCAGACCTGAATATCATTGAACATCTGTGGGATGATTTGAAGCGTGCTGTCCATGCTCGGCGACCATCAAACTTAACTGAACTGGAATTGTTTTGTAAACAGGAATGGTCAAATATACCTTCATCCAGGAACTCATTAAAAGCTACAGGAAGCGACTAGAGGCTGTTATTTTTACAAAAGGAGGATCTACAAAATAATAATGTCACTTTTATGCTGAGGTGCCCATACTTTTGCACCGGTCAAATTTTGTTTAAATGCGGATTGCACATTTTCTGTTAGTACAATAAACCTCATTTCAATCTAGAAATATTACTGAGTCCATCAGTTATTAGATATATGAAACTGAAATAGCTGTTGCAAAAACCCAAATTGTTATAAAGAAAAAAGGTTAACATTAATAGGGGTGCCCAAACTTTTTCATATGACTGTATAAACCAGCCAAAACAAGCGAGGTTGCTGAGCATGTGAGGGTCTGCAGCAAAGTGTGGGGTTGCAGATAAGTGCATAGTTTAAGCACATTCTCATAATTTGACAGAAGAAAGTAGTTTGAATTTATCCTTATACGTTTCCCATTTTTTTTTGTTTTTTCCCTTCTTTTTCTGTACTGTTTATCCCCATTTAATAGCGGCTCCATGGACAATTTTACCAGGTGTTTATCTTGTCGGATGTATGCATGCCTTGAACAGCTGTTCAAGGGCGAATATTAGAGTTGAGCGCGGTTGTAGGTTCGAGGTTCTCCAGTTCTAGGCTCGAGTGATTTTGGGGGCTGTTCGAGATCGAACTAGAACTGGAGATTTTTGCAAAAGCTCGATAGTTCTAGATACGTTCGAGAACGGTTCTAGCAGCAAAAAGCAGGGCTTTTTACAGCTACAGTGTGCAGGAGCCATCGCTGGCAGCCTGCCAGAAGCTGGTAACCAAGATAAACATCGGGTATCCAAGCAAAGCGCTTTGGTTAGTAACCTGATATTTATCCTAGTTACGTGCAGGAAGCCCACACTTCCCCGCTCAGCTCGCTCCGCCCCCTCCTGCCCGCGGCATGTACACATACATACATACATACACACACGCACACGCACACACACACACACACACACACACACATGGTCCCGCTCGGCTTACCTGCGGTGATGAAGTCCCACCATCCCGACCTCAGCGCTGTCACTGTCCTCCATGGCCGCCGCTTGTCACATCACCTCTCGCTTCCGACCCGAGACTGACTAGCAGTGACGTCACGGGCCTCTCGCGATACTTGGTGTGAAGGCGCGGTCATTGAACTCAGTGACAGGGGCTGTCAGTGTGCTGGAGATCAGCGCAGGTAATGTACCTCGCTGACAGCAGCACTTGTCATGCCCTGCAGTGACCTGGGCTGACCCATTGATGTTAGCTCAGGTCACTGCACTGCTCTCCCAGCCAATGGGGAACATCCTGCTCTTCATTGACTGGGACAGTGTGGATCGTCATGGCAACCCCTTGGATTACACCAGACCTGGATTTGTTTTTCTTTCTAATAAATTGGTTAAAGACGGAATGTTTTGGGGAGTGTTTTTTCAAATAAAAATGTGTTTGTCGTCTATTTTTTTTTATTACTGACTGGGTTGGTGATGTCGGGTATCTGATAGACGCCTGACCTCACCAACCCCAGGGCTTGATGCCAGGTGACATTACACATCTGGTATTAACCCCATATATTACCCCATTTGCCACCGCACCAGGGCGCGGTATGAGCTGGGGCGAAGCCCCAGGATTGGCGCATCTAATGGATGCGCCACTTCTGGGGCGGCTGCGGCCTGCTATTTTTAGGCTGGGGAGAGTCCAATAACCATGGACCTCCTTAGTCTGAGAATATCAGACCCCAGCTGTCTGCTTTACCTTGGCTGGTGATCCAATTTTGGGGGGACCCCTACGTGTTTTGTTTTTTTTTAATTATTTATTTAATTTAAAATAACAGCGTGGGGTGCCCTCAGTTTTGGATTACCAGCCAAGGTGAGGTTGCCAGCTGTGGCCTGCAGGCTGCAGCCGTCTGCTTTACCCTAGCTGGCTACAAAAATAGGGGGAACCCTACGTCATTTTTTTTTTTTCATTTTTTTGGCTAAATATAAAGCTAAGCACCCCTTAGTGCCACATGAAAGGCACCAAAGGGTGCAAAATTACAAAATGCAGGAGAGTGGGACATTATGTGTCTTTCTGCCATTATAATGACAGAAAAGACTGATATGAAGTGCACAAACACAGGAAAATCACCAGAGAGCTCTACGCTGTGAAAAGCAGTAGAAAATGGCACTGGAGAGAACATATGACCGCCTCATGTAAGATGAAGCTATGGATCCTGGGTAAATTTATGCATTTACCCTCATTCAGTTTTTTTGCAGTACACAAAAAAAACGGAAGGCACACGGATGACAAACAGATGACATACGGACCGTCTACGGAACGAAAACGGATGCCACACGGATGCACCCGTGAAAAAAAACGGACTGTTTTTTGCAGACCACAAAAATGGATCGGTCGTGTTAATGTAGCCTTATTCTGATCTGCCGTTTATAAACAGCAGGCAGAAATAAGTGAATAACGCCCCCCAGCGTCAGAAAATCTCCGGGGTTTCAGGGCTAGCTGAGACCCTGGAGATCATGATTCAGGACGGTTTTTCCGGTCCCCGCTCACGTGATCACAGGTATACACTGTACACCGATGATCACGTTACAGTAAATGACAGCGCCGGTAAAAAATTATTTATCTCCCATCTGGCATGAACAAACACTTCTCCACTTCTTCTCCACTTTTTCTCCACTTTTTCTCCACTTTTTCTACATTTTTTCTTCACTTTTTCTCCACTTTTTCTACATTTTTTCTCCACTTTTTCTCCACTTTTTCTCCACTTTTTCTCCACTTTTTCTCCACTTTTTCTCCATTTTTTCTCCACTTTTTCTCCACTTTTTCTACATTTTTTCTCCACTTTTTCTCCACTTTTTCTCCACTTTTTCGCCACTTTTTCTCCACTTTTTCTCCACTTTTTCTCCGTTTTTTTTCTATGGTCGGTTTACCCATTAGCTCTGCCATGCATAGTGTAGCTCTACACCTACTGCACATGTTACTTTATGATTGACATCTCTTTCGTACCAGAGCTGTCTAAGCCTACTCTGACCCCATATTTGTCATTACTATATTGTCCTTGTACTGTATTATGACATTTGTATCATGTGTTTCATTTCTTGCTGTGTTGCAATTTTTTTGCTGCATCCCAATTGTACCTCTACATTATTGTCATTTTTCATGATTACATGCAGATAAGTCCAATCTGACGAAGGCTCAGGCCGAAACGTCATTTGTAACTTGTTTTGGACAAAAACATATATGCTTATGAAAAATTTTTTTTTCTTAATACGGACCAATAAAGAGTGATTTTGCATTACTATCCGTTGTGACTTACTGACTTAGTCTGGGAGATTTAGAGTGCCGAGGTTACTCACTAATTTTATCTATTATTACCTATGAGCACCTATATACCAGTGAGCAGAGCTTCCTCTACAGTAGTTCTCCTGATTAGGCATGCCCTTACCTCATGAGCAGGGCATTGCAGCTTTGGTAGCAACCATTACTGTCGCGGGCGGGGAGGAGGGTGTCAGCACACTACGCTCACCCCGCTGCTCAGTGGTGGCTCGAGCGATGGGCCGGATCCCGGGGGTTTCTCGAGCGGCACTCCTCGCCCGTGAGTGAGAGGGGGTTGTTGGGTGTGGGGATTGTTTATTGTCCGTGACGCCACCCACGGTTGTGGTGATTTCACCACCGCTGCTCAATACGGGGATCCCGGGGATGGTGATGCGGAGCAGCCAGGTGTTGGGTTGCCCCTCCGTGGGTAGGGGTTGGTGATCCCGGGGCCCGGTGATGGCTTGGGAGGTGTAGGGCCTGGTGGGTGCAGGGACGCGGGGGCAGCGCTGTGCCTTGCGGCACTGTGGTACTCACTCAGCCTGAGACGTTGACACAGTTTTTACGGTAAACCAAACGGCTGGTAAGACGGTCCCACAGACGGCTGCACCTGCACTCCCGGTAGGTGACGGTGATGTCCCTCTTCCTTGCACCTTTGTTGACTTGTGGTAGCGGTGGATTCCCTCCGGTTACCCGCTCCCCGGCTACAATCTGGGCCGGAGGAGCCCTACACTTTGCCCGCAGGCACTGGCCCTGAGAAACTGGTGCCGTGGCGGTGGCGGTGTCTCTCCTACTCTGGTTGGGCTGTTGCCTTCAATCGGGACTTGGTTGTTGGGGGATCTACATCCCCTTCACTGATGGATTTGGCAATTTTCGGCGACTCCTAGCCTTGCCGGGGTCCGAGAGGCCCCTGCCCTGATGCTGACTGTCCTTCGGAACACTGCTCCAGACCGCCGGGCACACAGCCTACGGGGTCCTTCCAGGAACTTCCAAACGGTCCCCCTCCAGACAGTCACCGCCGTTGCTGACCTTGCTGACCTGCCCTGCACTTAGCTGGACTCTTCAGGCTTTGCACACTCCTTCTGTTCTGTCACCACTCTTGCTTTCCTCCTTTTCCACTTTTCTTTCCTTCACTTTCGCTTAGCTGTTTACTTTAGCCCTGTCTGGCTACTCCTCCACTCCTTCCACTTCCTCCTCCCTGACTAGACTCCAACTCTAGACTGCCTGGTTTCTCCCGCCTCCAGAACTGTGATCTCCTCGGTGGGCGGAGCCAACCGCCTGGCCCACCCCCTGGTGTGAATCATCAGTCTCTGGAGGAAGGCAACAAGGATTTGTAGTTTAGCTGTGATGTGCCTACCTGGAATGTGGGGTGTGGTGGTGTTGTGAACTGTGACCCCTGGCTTGCCCAGGGCGTCACATTACGACATGGACTCTGCTGCTGTGGACCCGGGGAGAGTGAGTGCAGATTCATTGCACCCACACTCCTCACATGAAGGGTCCGCACTCCTAGAAAATGGGGGATACGTTCCCTGAGTGTCTCCCCCCCCATATTCTAGACGGTCCAGAGTCGTCGTGGGACCCCTTTATTTTTTTTCTTACAATAAATTGGTGAAAGAGGAAATGTTTTGGGGACTGTTTTTTCAAATAAATTTCTTTTGTCGATTTTTTTGTTTTTGTTAGTACTGACAGTTTATGATGTTGGGTATCTAATAGACGCCATGACATCACAAACTGCTGAGCTTGATTTCAGGTGACTTTACAGCTAGTATCAACCCGATTTATTACCCCGTTTGCTACTGCACCAGGGCACGGGATGAGCTGGGGTGAAGCGCCAGGATTGGCGCATCTAGTGGATGCGCCACGTCTGGGGTGCCTGCGGCCTGCTATTTTTAGGCTGTGAAGGCCCAATAACTATGGACCTTCCCACCCTGAGAATACCAGACCACAGCTGTCCGCTTTACCTTGGCTGGTGATCCAATTTGGAGGGGACCCTACTTTTTTTGTGTAATTATTAATATTTATAAAATAATTATAAAAAAGAGCCTGGGGGGACCTCCACATTGGATCCCCAACCACGGTAAAGCTGCCAGCTGTGGTTTTCAGGCTACAGACGTCTGCTTTACCCTAGCTGGCTATCAAAAATGGGGGGACCCAACGTCATTTTTTTTTTTAACTATTTTTTAAATAGAAAAAATTAATGGGCTTCCCTGTATTTTGATTGCCAACCAAGGTAACGACAGGCAGATTGGGGTGGCAACCCATAGCTGTCTGCTTTATCTGCGCTGAGAATCAAAAATACCGCGGAGCGCTACGTCATTTTTTTTAAAGATTTATTTTTCCAGCACTGTGATGTCCAGCAATCAAAATACAGGGAAGCCCATTTTGTTTTTAGTTATTTAAATAAATAATTAAAAAAAATATATATGGGCTCCCGCTGCATTTTTTGTATTGCTAGCTAAGGGTAATCCAAACAGCTACTGGCTGCTAACCCCCACTGCTTGGTGTTACCTTCACTGGCAATGGAAAATCCAGGGAAGCATTTTTTAATTTTTTGGCCAAAAAACTACAAAAAAAGGACGTGAGCTTCGCCATATTTTTGTATGCTAGCCAGGTATAGCAGGCAGGTGCTGGAAGAGTTGGATACAGCGCCAGAAGATGGCGCTTCTATGAAAGTGCCATTTTCTGAGGCGGCTGCAGACTGCAATTCGCAGCAGTGGGGCCCAGAAAGCTCAGGCCAACCTGTGCTGCATATTCCAATCCCCAGCTGCCTAGATGTACCTCGCTGGACACAAAAATGGAGCGAAGCCTACGTCATTTGTTTTCTAATTATTTCATGAAATTCATGAAATAATAAAAAAGGGCTTCCCTTTATTTTTGGTTCCCAGCCGGGTACAAATAGGCAACTGGGGGTTGGGGGCAGCCGTACCTGCCTGCTGTACCTGGCTAGCATACAAAAATATGGCGAAGCCCACATAATTTTTTCAGCAAAAAACTTCTGCATACAGTCCTGGATGGAGTATGCTGAGTATGCTGAGCCTTGTAGTTCTGCAGCTGCTGTGTGTCTGTATGGAGAAGAGCAGACAGCAGCTGCAGAACTACAAGGCTCAGCATACTCCATCCAGGACTGTATGCAGAAGTTTTTTGCCCACCAAAAAAATGACGTGGGCTTCGCCATATTTTTGTATGCTAGCCAGGTACAGCATGCAGCTACGGGCTGCCTCCAACCCCCAGTTGCCTATTTGTACCCGGCTGGGAACCAAAAATATAGGGAAGCCCTTTTTTTTTTAATTATTTCACTTATTTCATGAAATAATTAAAAAACAAATGACGTGGGCTTCGCCCCATTTTTGTGTCCAGCCGGGTACAACTAGGCAGCTGGGGATTGGAATCCGCAGCACAGGTTAGCCCGAGGTTTCTGGGCGCCTCTGCTGCGAATTTCAGTCCGCAGCCGTCCCAGAAAATGGCGCTCTCATAGAAGCGCCATCATCTGGCGCTGTATCCAACTCTTCCAACAGCCCTGGAGCCGGGTGGCTTGTTGGGTAATCATGAGTTAATACTGGCTTTGTTTTACTAGCCAGTATTAAGCCAGAGATTCTTAATGTCAGGCACGTTTGACCCGGCCATTAAGAATCTCCAATAAAGGGTTAAAAAAAAGACACCACACAGAGAAAAAATACTTTAATAGAAATAAATACACAGACACATTAGAGACTCCATCTTTATTACCCCCTGTCAGCCCAATAAATCCCCAATAAACCAGCGCTGATAAGAGGTTTTTAATAGAGGCTTAAATTATAAGCAGCAATTTCAGCGTTCCAAGTGCCTTTAAATGAATTTGAAGAAACTGCACTTCAGGATTGTAGTGAGGATGAGGTGCCCCAGCCCATTACTTGATAGGCTGGGGCACCTCATCCTCACTACAATCCTCACTAGTGTAGTAGTAGTGACGATTGTAGTGAGGATGAGGTGCACCAGCCCATCATGGGCTGGGGCACCTCATCCTCACTACAATCCTCACTAGTGTAGTAGTAGTGACGATTGTAGTGAGGATGAGGTGCACCAGGCCATCATGGGCTGGGGCACCTCATCCTCACTACAATCCTCACTAGTGTAGTAGTAGTGACGATTGTAGTGAGGATGAGGTGCACCAGCCCATCATGGGCTGGGGCACCTCATCCTCACTACAATCCTCACTAGTGTAGTAGTAGTGACGATTGTAGTGAGGATGAGGTGCACCAGCCCATCATGGGCTGGGGCACCTCATCCTCACTACAATCCTCACTACAATCGGGAAGCAGCGTGCAGCCTTCACTCCGTGAGTGATCATTGCTGCTAGCGGTAACAGCGGTAACGCTGACAGACGCGTTACCATAGCAACGGTGCTCCCGGAGCCGCGGTTAGCGGTGACGTCACCGCTAACTGCGTTGCTATGGCAACGGTGATCTCCGTTAATGACCGGCTGTGTCAGCCGGTCCCTAACGGAACGGGGAGTCGACCGTGTGCTAGAGCATATCGCCGGTACACGGCGATACACAAATGTGCACCGTGTACCGGAGAGATGCACTCGCAGGTCCTACATGACGTGTCATAGTCATGCGACCAGTCTGTAGCCAATGAGATAATAGCCACGTGACTGGTCACATGGCTATTTTGACGTCACGATAGGTCCTGCTTCTCTGCTGGCAGTGCCGGTCACCGGGAGGATTCAGCGATCATCGGATGGAATAGCGGCAGGAGACAGAGTGCAGGAGGGATCGCGGGGACCGGTAAGTGTTATGGCAATGTTTATTAACTGTTTCTGTACATTTATCATGCATTTTTATGTGTTTGTGATTGCCTCCCATTATAGCCTATTGGTTCGAGTTCGGTTCGTCGAACCGAACTCGAACGGGACCCCCGTTCGGCGAACCGACATCGAGCCGAACTGCGACCGGTTCGCTCATCTCTAGTGAATATGTCTGAACTCGATGCAAGTATGTTGCATATTTGGAAATCCAGGTAACTGATCTAAATAAGCAGATTGTAACACTCAGGAGCATTGCAAACCTGGAGAGGAATTTAGAGCTCACTGAGCTTTCTCTGGCTGGGGCCAGTGATATGGAGGAGGGTGGAGATGGGAAAGGTCAGGACCCAGAGGTAGGTAGCTGGGTAACAGTTAGAAGAAGAGGTAGGGGGAAAAGTGTCAGGGAGCCTAGTCCTGATCTGGCACAACCTAGTAAATATGCCTGTTTGGCTGATATTAGGAATGAAGGGCCAGGACCAGGATCACTACAGCAGGACGTTGCTCCTAGCAACCAGGAAAACGACTGCTGTGGGAAGGAGTAAAATAGGAGTGCAGCAAAGCCCAGACAAATGTTGGTGGTAGGGGACTCTATAATTAGGCGGACTGACAGGGTCATCTGTCGCCGAGACCGTGAATGCCGAACAGTGTGTTGTCTGCCGGGTGCTCGGGTTTGGCATATTACGGTGTAGTGGGTGAGCATACCCCCTACAAAGGGAGCTGAGTTAACCGGAGATGTCATTAATAAAAGTGTTTTATTTGTATTGTGTTAGGGCACCCCTAGTGGCCGGGTGGGACGGCTGTCACCACAGTGGAAGGAGGAGCCGGCAGTAACCAAGGGGAGGAGAAGTGTGTGTGTGTGAGAGGCAGTTGGATCCGGGACGTGAGAGAGTGAACATCAAGGGGCAGAGTGTGGGAGCTGAATCCATAGGGGGCGCCGCAGAGAACGGGAGTGTACGTAACCTCGGAGAGTGAAGCAACCGGTGTGGGTCCGGTGTGTGTGTAACCGTTAGTGGGAGCCCGGCGAAGCGGATTAACCAGGGCACATCCCCACGTGAGGGTACGTTAGAGCAGGTTGTCCCCCAGCTCCAAGAAGTGTTTTCTGCAAGCAGCCGGATTGTGAAGGCGAGTGTAATAAAAGATGTCTTTTGTTTTCACCACATCCTGCCTGAAGACTGTTTGTACAACGACCGACGATTGCACCACCACACTCTGCCCCACCAAGTCAGCTCCCGACCTTGAGGTAGTGGTGAAGCCAGGGGCAAGCCTGAAAACTACAGCCACGACTACAAGGCCGGAGGCTCCCCTGGCTCATCATTACATGTGGCGTAGTCGGCAGGATGCGAATTCCCTGCCAGGGACCCAAGAAGCCGGAGATCAAGTGGTGCCTAGGGCACCGGATCCGGACTATGAGAGAAGATTTCCAGTCCCATGGTGGGAAGAAGATACAGTGCCTGCAGCGTTGGACCGGGCACAAGATGGCGGCAAGATGGCCGTCGTCTGTGAAGATGAAGAAAGCGCGCGAAAAGTTGGCGCCAAAAGAAGAGCCTGGGGCTGGCCGCTGCCGAAGAAGAAGTTCGGAGTACTCCGCCCAAAGAGGGGAGGTGCCGGTTCCAGGGCACGCAGAGAAACATGCGAAGAGGGCAGTGTTTTGAAGAAAAAGAAGAACCGCCGCGGAGGGGTCGATATGTTGTGTGAGACTGGGGGTGGAGTATGCTCAAGAGCGGGAAAAATAGACCCGCCTCCACTTCCTCCAGCATCTCCACTGACCTCGCCGCCATTGCCAGAGCTACCAAGTGTTTGCACGATGGAGACCTCCAGGCAGCAACAGGAGATAGAGACCGCGATGGCACTCGACCACCTGGGCAGAGGACGCCCCAAGCAGTCTGCGGCTGCAGCTGCGGATGTGTCACCGCTTGCGTTACCGGCCGCTCCTGTGGGACAAGGACGCCCGTCTAAAGTAACCTGGATCACCACGTGGGACGCCGTGACCGGGGGAACCACAACAGAGGTCCGGGCGACCTATACCAATCCGCTGCCGGCGGGGAATCGGCCTCCGGGAATCCTTCCAAACCCAGACCCAGGGACACCCCCGCCCGTCGCGGTGGGACCGCCGACCCCTACTCCGGTACAAGCCCCGGAAGATTTACCTACCCGGAAGCTGGAGCAGGATAACTGGGGCTTCTTCTGGGACGCGGTGCAGCCGTCTTCCCTACCTCACAGGAAGTCACCGTCCCCAGAGCCGGACCCCGTAAAGGAGAGGCTGCTTGCTGAAACTGTCGCCCGGGAGATGATGTCCGGTCCCCGGGGTGAAGAGTTGGAGTTACAATTCACCACGGGCATAGTGGTGAAATTCAACCAACAAGAGGGCTACGGCTTTATCCGGGAGGAGACAACCGGTGACGATTACTTTTATAATCGGTACATTTGGATGTCGAGGGCTTACCCCAGCGACTACACACGCTCTACCCAGGGGAGAAAGTCCGATTCATACCTGAGGTGGGATGCCGCGGCCTCTTTGCGGTCAGCGTCTCCCGTATGCCCACCTCCCAAGAAGCTATTCAGTGGCAGCAGGAGTTGGAGTGGGAGGAACACCAAAGCCGGCGGCGGGCGCAGTCAAGACCGGTACTGGCTGAATCCTCCCATTCCAGGCGCACTTTAGCCGTCGCTCCGGAAAGGATGCCCGGACCGACCACCGACCCGGAGAGGGGAACCCCGGCGGTGCTGGCTATCAGCCAGAATCTTAACACCAACCCGGTTATCATCTTGGATATACCTCCGCCGCCTAGGGTAGCGACCCCATCGCCTCCGTCGGGGACTGAGGAGACCATGGCACCGAAGCCTGCTGTTGCCTACGAGCCTTTCCAGAGGCTGCGCCGACAACCCGGACAGTCTCTGTCAGATTACATCAGGGCTCAGAGAGCCGATTGGAAGCGGGTTTTGCACCCAGAATAAAGACATCCTGACCGGTTTATTGGAAGACCGGTTTTTGTTTGCAGTTAAAGCTCAGCAACGTTCAAGTGACTGAGCCCGGAGAGAGTCTGCTGCCGGACTGGGCCAGGGGCTCCTCCGCGTCATGGAAGAAGGAAAAGTTTTGTGTTCCTGTTGTTCACAACCAAGACCGGGAGCGCTGCTAAGCCTCCGGGCACTACCAAGACCGGGAGCGCTGCTAAGCCTCCGGGCACTACCAAGACCGGGAGCTCCCAGTTGGAACTCCGGGCGCTGGACTGGTGCCCCTTCTTCCGGGCAGCCTGTTGTGGACTGGTTCGTAGTTTATTCACCATGTTGTGCCTAGTTTTAAAATATGTGTGATTTTTAGAAGGAGCCTTGCCGGGAGGTTCGGGTTTTAAGAGGGGAGGTGTGTAGTGGGTGAGCATACCCCCTACAAAGGGAGCTGAGTTAACCGGAGATGTCATTAATAAAAGTGTTTTATTTGTATTGTGTTAGGGCACCCCTAGTGGCCGGGTGGGACGGCTGTCACCACAGTGGAAGGAGGAGCCGGCAGTAACCAAGGGGAGGAGAAGTGTGTGTGTGTGAGAGGCAGTTGGATCCGAGACGTGAGAGAGTGAACATCAAGGGGCAGAGTGTTGGAGCTGAATCCATAGGGGGCGCCGGAGAGAACGGGAGTGTACGTAACCTTGGAGAGTGAAGCAACCGGTGTGGGTCCGGTGTGTGTGTAACCGTTAGTGGGAGCCTGGCGAAGCGGATTAACCAGGGCACATCCCCACGTGAGGGTACGTTAGAGCAGGTTGTCCCCCAGCTCCAAGAAGTGTTTTCTGCAAGCAGCCGGATTGTGAAGGCGAGTGTAATAAAAGATGTCTTTTGTTTTCACCACATCCTGCCTGAAGACTGTTTGTACAACGACCGACGATTGCACCACCACACTCTGCCCCACCAAGTCAGCTCCCGACCTTGAGGTAGTGGTGAAGCCAGGGGCAAGCCTGAAAACTACAGCCACGACTACAAGGCCGGAGGCTCCCCTGGCTCATCATTACAACGGATCGGATAGACAGACTGCTGGGTGGGGCTGGGGAAAACCCAGCAGTCATGGTGCACATTGGTACTAAGGACAAAGTTAGAGGCAGGTGGAAGGTCCTTAAAAATGATTACAGGGAACTAGGAGAGAAACTGAAGTCCAGGACCTTCAAGGTGGTGTTTTCAGAAATACTACCGGTGCCACGAGCGTCACTAGAAAGACAGCGGGAGCTTAGGGAGATAAGTACGTGGCTTAGAAATTGGTGCAGGAAGTAAGGGTTCGGGTTCATGGAGAACTGGGCCGGCTTCTCAGTCGGCTACAGGTTCTGCGGTAGGGAAGGGCTGCACCTCAATGGGGAGGGTGCAGCTGTGCTGGGGGAGAAAATAATCAGACGGCTGGAGGAGCTTTTAAACTAGGATCTGGGGGGAGGGAGGGTAGTGGAGCAAATAAGGAGATAGATAGAGCAGATAGAGACAGTGAGACGGTAGGGGTCAATGAAGGATTAGGGGGGACTGGGACATGCAAGGAATATAGGGAGGCTAGGAATAATAAATGTGTTAATAGTATTAAATGTCTACTGGCAAATGCAAGAAGTCTTGCAAATAAAATGAATGAATTGGAGGCTCTTATGTCAACCATGGATTATGATGTGGTGGGCATTACGGAAACCTGGCTGGATGAAAGCCATGACTGGGTAACAAACATACAGGGTTATACTACATTCAGGAAGGATAGGAAAAACAAAAAAGGTGGTGGGGTGTATATATTTATCAAATGTAACCTAAAACCTGTGTTGAATGATGACATTGGGGGGAACTGCAACAATGTAGAGTCAATATGAGTAAATGTACATGGGGAGGGGAATAATGGAAAAATGCTAATTGGAGTTTGCTATAAGCCTCCTAACATACCTGAACAAATAGAGGGTGAAATGCTGCAACAAATTGAAAAGGCAGCTAATAATAATAATCGGGTTCTTATTATGGGGGATTTCAACTATCCAGACATATAGTGGGACATAAAATCTTCTGGTTGTGCTAAAAGCTGTAAGTTTTCTTATCCACAATTCAAGACAATTTCCTCTCTCAGATGGTGGATGAACCGACGAGGGGAGATAATTTGCTAGATCTGGTCCTGTCAAATAGACCGGATACAATTTCAGATCTACAGGTCCGGGAGCACTTGGGCACCAGCGATCATAATATGGTAAGCTTCAAAGTAATATTCAATAAAACATTTCAAAGGGGAAATGCTAAAACCTGGAATTTTAGGAAAGCTGATTTCAACAAATTAAGGGAAGAGCTTAAATGTGTAGATTGGGACAATGTTATGGTAACTGGGGATACCGAACATAAATGGGGTAAGTTTAAGGATATACTGCTAGAGTCCTGTAAAAAACGTAGACCCTCTGGTAATAAAATATCCAGGAATAAAAAGAAACCACTATGGATAAATAAGACTGTACAAAGTATAATAAAACAAAAACAAAGGCCGTTTAAAATCTTGAAGGCTGAGAATACAGAAATAGCATTTCAGAAGTATAAAGATATCAATAGGAAATGCAAAAAAGAAATCAAGCAAGCAAAATTAGCTACTGAAACAAAAATCGCCAATGACATTAAAATAAATCCCAAAATCTTTTATAAATACATTAATGCCAAAAGGAAAATAAAGGATAGTATCGGCTCCTTAAAATGTAATAACAAGTTAGTATAGAGGACAAACAAAAGACTGAGATATTAAATAGGCATTTCTCATCAGTGTTCACCAAGGAACTGACTGTACCAGGGATCATTCAACAAGTGAAACATCAAAGTTCACCACCTGATATAATTAATTTAACACAAGATGAAGTATGCCTGCGTCTGAGTAAATTAAACATTGACAAATCCCCCGGGCCAGATGGCATTCATCCACGTATATTGAGGGAATTGAGCTCTGTAATCGACAGACTCGCTTGTAACAGGGTTGGTGCCTCAGGATTGGAGGATTGCTGATGTGGTACCAATATTTAAGAAAGGTAAGAGGGTAGATCCAGGCAACTACCGTCCAGTAAGCCTGACATCAGTAGTATGCAAAGTTTTTGAGGGCATTTTAAGGGATGACATGCAAAAATATATTGCAGAAAATAATATAATAACTGACAGACAGCATGGATTCTCAGAGGAGATCTCAGTTATCTGTATAAATACATGTGTGGTCACTATAAGGGACTGGCACATGTCTTATTTCTTCCAAAGACAATACTAAGGACCAGGGTGGCATACACTGCGAGTGGAAGAAAAGCGATTCCGGCAGCTAAATAGGAAAGGGTTCTTACCGTTAGAGCAGTCAGACTGTGGAATGCCCTACCACAAGAGATAGTAATGGCAGATACTATAACAGCTTTTAAAAAAGAGCTGGATGATTTCCTCGGTACACAAAACATTGTTGGTTATAAGTGTCTTAGGGACAAAATGTAGAATAGGTGGAGGAAGGTTGAACTAGATGGACCTAGGTCTTTTTTCAAGCTAAGTAACTACAGTGCCTACAAGTAGTATTCAACCCCCTGCAGATTTAGCAGGTTTACACATTCGGAATTAACTTGGCATTGTGACATTTGGACTGTAGATCAGCCTGGAAGTGTGAAATGCACTGCAGCAAAAAAAAATGTTATTTCTTTTTTTTTTTTTAAATTGTGAAAAGTTTATTCAGAGGGTCATTTATTATTCAACCCCTCAAACCACCAGAATTCTGTTTGGTTCCCCTAAAGTATTAAGAAGTATTTCAGGCACAAAGAACAATGAGCTTCACATGTTTGGATTAATTATCTTTTTTTCCAGCCTTTTCTGACTAATTAAGACCCTCCCCAAACTTGTGAACAGCACTCATACTTGGTCAACATGGGAAAGACAAAGGAGCATTCCAAGGCCATCAGAGACAAGATCGTGGAGGGTCACAAGGCTGGCAAGGGGTACAAAACCCTTTCCAAGGAGTTGGGCCTACCTGTCTCCACTGTTGGGAGCATCATCCGGAAGTGGAAGGCTTATGGAACTACTGTTAGCCTTCCACGGCTTGGACAGCCTTTGAAAGTTTCCACCCGTGCCGAGGCCAGGCTTGTCCGAAGAGTCAAGGCTAACCCAAGGACAACAAGGAAGGAGCTCCGGGAAGATCTTATGGCAGTGGGGACATTGGTTTCAGTCAATACCATAAGTAACGTACTCCACCGCAATGGTCTCCGTTCCAGACGAGCCCGTAAGGTACCTTTACTTTCAAAGTGTCATGTCAAGGCTCGTCTACAGTTTGCTCATGATCACTTGGAGGACTCTGAGACAGACTGGTTCAAGGTTCTCTGGTCTGATGAGACCAAGATCGAGATCTTTGGTGCCAACCACACACGTGACGTTTGGAGACTGGATGGCACTGCATACGACCCCAAGAATACCATCCCTACAGTCAAGCATGGTGGTGGCAGCATCATGCTGTGGGGCTGTTTCTCAGCCAAGGGGCCTGGCCATCTGGTCCGCATCCATGGGAAGATGGATAGCACGGCCTACCTGGAGATTTTGGCCAAGAACCTCCGCTCCTCCATCAAGGATCTTAAGATGGGTCGTCATTTCATCTTCCAACAAGACAACGACCCAAAGCACAGAGCCAAGAAAACCAAGGCCTGGTTCAAGAGGGAAAAAATCAAGGTGTTGCAGTGGCCTAGTCAGTCTCCTGACCTTAACCCAATTGAAAACTTGTGGAAGGAGCTCAAGATCAAAGTCCACATGAGACACCCAAAGAACCTAGATAACTTGGAGAAGATCTGCATGGAGGAGTGGGCCAAGATAACTCCAGAGACCTGTGCCGGCCTGATCAGGTCTTATAAAAGACGATTATTAGCTGTAATTGCAAACAAGGGTTATTCCACAAAATATTAAACCTAGGGGTTGAATAATAATTGACCCACACTTTTATGTTGAAAATTTATTAAAATTTAACTGAGCAACATAACTTGTTGGTTTGTAAGATTTATGCATGTGTTAATAAATCCTGCTCTTGTTTGAAGTTTGCAGGCTCTAACTTATTTGCATCTTATCAAACCTGCTAAATCTGCAGGGGGTTGAATATTACTTGTAGGCACTGTATGTAACTATGTAACTCAAAAGCACCAGGTATCAGACTCTGCAGTGTGAACAGGGTCAGATGTCGCCATGACACCTGGTGAGTTTAGAGCTGAACATATGCTGGGGCCACAGAGTCAGCTGCTGTTTGGTGCTGCAAGTTGGCAAATTTAATAGTAACGTAGTTGGATCACACCATGGGTATGACCTCACCACAGATCTTGGAAGAGAACAGGTACATTGATTGTATAATACTTATCCTAATTCTAACAGGGGGAGGGGATAAGTATGAATAACCCCCCAGATATTATCTGATTCTCAGCAGCTGCCGATTTTATAAACTTTACTTTCTTGGATTTCAAAACCTAAACATCCGAGCTGACCACTACAGGTATGTATAGAATCAGCCTGATAGTGCCAGTATAGCACTGGCTTTAGGTTATATAGGAAAATCCTGGTGATTGGTTCCCTTTAATTGAAGAGCACTTTACAGATATTGTCATCACTGTCCCCATTGGGGATTATAACCTAAATTCCTCATCAGTAGTGAAGAGAGGACCCGTTGAAGTTTGGTTTGGCAGGTTCAGCGGACTTTAGATAAAGTTCTGTTTTGGACCTGGACTTGACCTGAACCTCATTGGAAGTCACTGATTGGGCAGTTCGGGTCTCTACCCACATACAGCCAGATATAACAAGAGCACTTCTGGGGAAAGGAGGGTGGGTTTTTTTGTTTTTCTTTTTGGGGGGGAACATACTACATTCGCTAATGCTGTTGTTACCCCCAGTACGAGCCATACAAACACTGCAACCGGCTTGCACTGGGTCGAACATACCTGAGCACAGCAAAGCTCGCTTGAGTGGTCAGCATATGTAAAGATACCGAACTCCAAACTTGAATACTCATTTTTTTTTGTAAAGTGTGTGTTTGGTACGAACATCAAACTTTACAGTTCGGGTCCGCTCATCTCCACCTATCAGTCTTTGTAGTGTTGGAGGAACCCAACATAAACTCGAAGAGGACATACAAACTCCTTGCAGATTTGGTTGTATTTGAAACTTAGCAGTCAAAGAGACTGCTGGAACAGTAAATGTGAACAGGGTGCTAGCCAAAAATACACAATCTATATAAAGTGAAAGCTGCACACCAAATTCAGAGACATATGAACAAGCATAACTGCTTTATAATACATAAGGAGTGAAAAATACAATTAGCCATATGAAAAATGTATTTTTTTTCCAAATAGTCCTCAGCAGTCACATTTCAATGTTTTCAATTTTTCATATGGCTAATTGTATTTTTCATGCCTTATGTATTATAAAGCAGTTAGGCTTGTTCATATTTCTTTGAATTTGGTGTGCAGCTTTCACTTTGTATTTGAAACTTAGGACTTCAATAGAGCAGGACTACAGTGCTAACCACTGAGCCACTGTGCTGTCCATAATGTATGCAGTCTTTATTGAGAAATCTGATGACAGGTTTTTTTTCATGACTACCTATCATGCTTTGGAGAAATTAAAATGACACATAAAACACAAATATATGATGGGATGATCAAACTCATTATTACTTAGAGCTGTGTATGGGAAAGGCTCTTCAGTGTCCACTACAGACAACTTATTTTTTTTTATTAGCTGCATTGCATTGAAATTAAAACATTTTAATCTTTAATCTAGCTTAAAACTATCCTGCCGCATTTACAGCCCGTATGCAGACCTATTCATGCCCATGGTAACTGTGACAGGTGTGTCACGGGTGACAGACAGTCCTGTCGAGTCCGTCAATAGAAGGTCGCAGTGTTTGGCTGTGCAAAATGCTCACTGACTTTCTATTATTTCTGTTGTCAGTATTCAGTGTACTAGGTATCTCCTCTGCTGGGTTTTCATACTTTTCCCTTTTCCCTCGTGTGTCCCCCTTGTGTTTTTTTTATTGTTTAGTGGAGTTTATGAAGAGCTCATCCCATCCATTCCCTAAGCAGTTCATGTATTTTCCCCATTTGTCTTCCTTGTGTCGTCTAAAGAGTGCTTTACACGCTGCGACATCGCTAGCGCGAGCGATAGCACCCGCCCCCGTCATTCGTGTGACATTTGGTGATCTCTGCCGTAGCGAACATTATCGAACATTATCGCTACGGCAGCGTCAAACGCAATACCTTTTCAGCGACGTCGCTGTGACCGCCGAACAATCCCTCCTTCAAGGGGGAGGTGCGTTCAGCGTCATAGTGACGTCACTGCGGCGTCACTAAGCGGCCGCCTAATAGCAGAGGAGGGGCGGAGATGAGCGGCTGGAACATGCCGCCCACCTCCTTCCTTGTTCATTGCCAGTGGTCTCAGGTAAGGAGATGTTCGTCGTTCCTGCGGCGTCACACATAGTGATGTGTGACACCGCAGGAACGACGAACAACCAGCAGCATGCACCACCAACGATATTACGGTATGAAAAGGAGCGACGTGTCAACGATCAATGATTTTTGACGTTTTTGCGATCGTTGATCGTCGCTCCTTGGTGTCACACACAATGATATCGCTCACGGCGCCGGATGTGCGTCACTAACGACGTGACCCCGATGATATATTAATAGCGATATTGTTGTGTGTAAAGTACCCTTAAAGTGGTTGGTGGGGTTCAGAAAGAGCTCATCCCACCCGTTCCCTATTTAGGGTCCAGCACTAGGGATACCTAGGGTCAGGTATCCGGCTCGGCGCATAGATGCGGAATCTCTCTAGGGTGGTGAGTGAAGCCAGTGGCCAGCAGTTGACTTGGTCAGGGGTCACCATCTCCCCCTTCCCTAGACACAGGGTTTCCCTTCCGTTCCCTTCCGCCGTTCACTTGGTACTTCCCCATACCTAGCGTGACAGTAACAGACAAGAAACAAATCATGCGCTCAGTTATTTCTTTTGTGCTAAAATTATATAAAAGGTCATCAACATTAGAGTCCATTTAATATAATCCAATGGGGACACAAAATATCACATTTACGTGGCTCCATTCTAACAGAATTCTATTTATGCTGCCAATTTTCTGATGAAGAAGCGAGACCGGGCTAATTATAAATGATTATTTATATTTGAAAAGCAACATGAGGGACTGAATGTAAATTAGAGGACACAAAATAAAATGCAATTACATATCCATTGTGTTGTGACCTAGGAATCCTTGGCTGGCAGATGCACTTGGCATCAGGAATGCTTCTTGTTTTCACACTCTCTGGCTGTTTACTATTCCTTTGCACAGAACATTGACTTCGCTGGCTGTGCGAGGGGATGCTGGGGAATTAAGAGTCGAAAGTGTGTCCTCCAATGCACTACAGTCAGTAGAACGGCTCTTCCAGATTGCAGAAATAGGTTTCACGCCCCAGTAATCTTTGGATGTTGGATGAAGTTTCCCGAGTGTAGTCACTTGAGCAGCGCCATTAACATCACCAGCTGATTTATAGCAAATAAGAAAAAGCAAAGAGATGAGGCTCGACCAGCTCCCGAGTAGGAAATAAGGAAATTTCACGAGGTTATCATAACAGGTTTCTAAGGAATAAGTCCCACTCTGGTTTTTTACCGCATGCACCCACTTTGGTGCCATCTCCGAATATTTGCTCAATGATGGTGCCAAGGAAATTAATGAGATGTTTCAGCACCTGAAGACAAGGAGTGAGGACGCCCTCAGCTCTAGCTATGACTGACATTTTCTGCTCATGATTTCAAATTAAAGGAAAGACACCTGGGGTTATATAGATATTGGTGCTGGTATAAATGCTAATAATTTTATGATTAGGTTAATTTTTGATACTATTGTTGGAAATTATATATGGCATCTGTTGCGGCTCTGTATCATGGCTTCTTAGTGGCCCGGAGCATCTCATAATGGTGCTCTGGGTATCATTAGCAAGTTAATTTGTTGTGAATAAGATGAGGCATCGGCAGATTGTACAGCCCTGCTGTGTTATGTCACATGATACATAATTATATAATTGCGGGGTTTACAACTTTAGAATTTTCATTTTATTTTAAAGGAGTATCTGGTTTCAAAATGTTCATTTACAGTTAGTGAATTCTGAATTTGTAGTGTGATGCCCTGGCCTATCAGGTCGTCACAGGACATTGTGCAATCTGCCCTTCTGCATGGTGTCCATCTCCTCTTTGGTTACGGGTCCCTGGCCTTTGGTGTTGCTAAGAGCAAGCTAGTCAAAAATCCTAGAAACACTCAGCACCACACCCACCAGACACACCAATGGGTAGCCTGAAGGGAATAGGGCCCCCCACTTGGGGGGTTGGTTAGGGAGGGTCAGGAGTGTCAGGAGTAGTCAGTCAAGTGGTGACTCTCGAGAGGAAAGGTCACACGTTGTTGGAGGAGGTTAGGAGCTAGGCTCCTCAGTTACTAGGTGGCAGACATTGGTCTGGGCCTGGTAGGAGCTGGAACCCCGGTCGCAGGGGATCGTGTTAAGGGGCACGGAACTGCCGAGCAGGGCGGACGGCGGCCTTGAGCCATCTCCGGGCAGGGGCCAGGGTACGGCGGGGTACGTGGACCCTAGGCCGGGAAGTAGCTTCAAACATCCTGGTAATTTACCCGACAAGGGCGAAGACTTCATGATTCGTCCTCCACCTGCTCCAAAATCGGGGTACTAGCGCAACGAGGGGGATAGGACTTTCCCAATACACAGTCCATAAAATCCTGAGCGTGAACCCTGAGAGCAAGCTCACTCCGTTATCCATACGGATGAGCGGGACCCGACTAGTTCCACACTACAGGGGCCAACCAGTAAAGAAAGTGCCAAGGAAAAGGCCACAGGCTAACAAGCAACACCATTGGGCACGGATCCCAGCATGCTCCCTCCCTGCTACAGCGGTGCTAAGAATTCCGGTTTACAAGTTGTTGGTGTCAGCGTTATTGGACTGAGTGAGTACGCAGTGACTCTTTCCTCCCCAACGGTGCTCCCCTCCCACCACCACCAAGCCCCGGGGCACTCACCCCCTAGCCATGGAGGGGTTAAACACCTAGCTGCCATACCATCGCCACCAGGCACTCTCCACAGTAGCGGTGGTATTACACCTTACCACACACCGCATGTGGCGTCACGAACTCTAACAACAAAATCCCTTGTAAATACCCCTCTTTTATTTTGAGTGTCCGCGCGGCCCCTCCCGGGTCCGGAGATCCCTCGAGCCACCGCGGATCCGGATCCGAGCAGCAGCCCGGCTGCTGCCGCCGGGGCGGTACAGTAGAGGGAAGTCAATTGTCATGCACGATGTGGATCCACATTTAGAGATCACTACTACACAACTTACCATGCGTTACCAGTTTGCTATTACTTGATTGGACTCTGTACACACTTCCAACAAGCAACCTGGTTTCTGCAAGTAGCTCTGTTCTGTCGAGTATTGGTTGTTTTATTTACCACTGCTTCTGGCACTTTAGGAGTTAATGCCTCCTAGAGCAATGGCTGGCTTCTGAGTGAACCAGGTTTACTAATCAATATTTCCAGCTGATCTCCTACTTAAGTCTCGGGAGTTTTAAGTACCATTGCCGAAGATCGTTTCTGCTTGCAGTTGCAAAATCCCAGCATCTGTGTCATTCCTCTTTTTGGTGATCAGCGGTTTGTTGTCTGCTCTGTTTGAGAGTTCCCTGGTGTGAATTACTCCTACCCCTTTAGGTTTCCTCCCTCCGGTGTCATTTTGTCTCTCCTGTGTTGATATGTGCGGTGTGAGTGTGTTTCAGTTTTATCGCCTTGTCTGTGTCTTGGGGAGTTTGTTACTTTGTACCCTGCTCATCCCAGGGTTGGGGGTATGGGGGGTGTTATTAGGACAGAGTCAGACAGTAGGCAGGGGCAGGGCGTACACCTAGACCTCTATACCATCAAGGGTACCTCCAGGGTCAGGGTGAGTGCAGGGCCCACACTCTTAGGGTCAGTTTAGCACTCCTTGATATCTATCTTTTGGCCAGAGTGGAGAACAGTTTTGCTGTGGAGGACCTTTCCTGTCCGGTACTATACAGAAAACGCAGTGAAAATGCAGTGGATAGGGTGGATTTATACGGAGTCCATGAACATGGAGGATTAAGTAAGGAGATGGGGAAGTGAAAAATTCCGACAGCTAAATACATAGCAAAGCGACTGCAAACAAACACTGCCATCTACTGGTCAAAGATTGTAAGAAAGGTAAAGAAGTCTATCAGCAGGAACTGTAAAGTAAAGCTGGTGTTTCCAGAAAGGGAGGGATAGCAAAAGACACTAGGTCATGTGATAGCTGTGTTTCAGTTAGAAATTATAAAAAAACCATGAAAGCAGAGAAGGGGAAGAGTTGACGGCTGAAACTCTATCAGTACAGATGTATGGAAGCATCTGAGCAGGCTTATAGCCGCAGTCATCAGCATGAGATGAATCAATGAATTGGGACCTCAGCTTAGAGAAGAAAGGAATGATTAGAAGATGAGAAGTCTGCAGAGAAGAACCGAGAGGATCGTATGACCAGGGGAATGAAGAGGATTTTATTTGACCAGATTAATTGAGAGGATTGGCTGACCGGAGGGCAGATAAACAGAATACGGATGACTGCTACACCAGATAGGGAAATACAGACAACTGTGTGAGTGTAAAATATAAATAAGGCACTCCTAGATCCAGTGAAAGAATATTTTTTATTAAATACTCAGTGTAGTTAGACGTTGCGGCCCACACATGGCCTTCATCAGTAACTGAAACAAATAAACAAAATATACAAAATTACCACAAAGTAAATAAAATAAAAATTATGTATATATAGTGTAATTTATCCATAGCAGAACAACTGTCTGTTTAGTGATACATAAGATAGAAGTGGAGAAGACCAGTAAAATTGGGGAACATCACATGAATAGATACATACAGTATATTAAAGAATCTGGATCCAAGAGGAAAAGCAAGAAAACAAGAGGGTGATGTGGGGAAAGAAAAACAGAAGAGAAAACAATGGTAGTAGAATAGTGGTATTATAGAGATGTGCACCCATCTTACCTAGCACCTGAGTTGAGGAGGAATAGATTATGGTATGTTGTTGCCGTCAGTGCTAAAGGGAACACTAGAACAAATATGGAAGGATATCAGATATGGTACTCCCTCTCAGTGAGAAAAGCAAGGAGTATAGTTGTGAACGTACCTAATAAATGTAACTTGCAATATCGCACTCCTAAAATGTACAGTTGTGGGAACGCAGGCAAGCAATCAGCTATGGTCTGCAGTTTTCCCATTAAAGAATAATGCAGTTGTAGTGGGCTGCAACGTCTAACTACACTGAAATTTTCTCTCCAGGACAGGAGACAAACTCTAGCACAGCGCCACCTATTGGAAGTAGCGATCCTAAAAGTTAAATGTGGATTTTCAACAATCCTTTACAAATAACTTAGGATATATATGCCAGATCAGAATCCCAATTTGCAGACACGGTGTTTCGGGGTGCTTGCCCCTCGTCAGTGCAAAGCATGGGGTGTCTGATCTGGCTATGAGAAGCTTTGTGGGACCACGGGGGAATACTATTCTCCTTATGGAGACTTTGCAAGCCAGTCTGACTGGCTACTACACTGAGTATTTAATAAAAAATAAAAAATATTTTTCCACTGGATCCAGGAGTGCCTTGTTTATATTTTACTACATATGGTTCGGAAACCTACTTGAGCACCCTAGCAATTATTTTTGGGTAGAAGTGCCATATCCTATTGAATTGTGTGAGTGTGACCTGATGTGTACATTACGGTACAGAGGGGATCGGAGCCGTGCTTCAGGAGACAGAGGTGACCAGAGTAATGTTTCGCTGAAGGGACTCATCAGTAGGAGACTTGCAGCCTAAGGCCAGAGTCACACTTGCGAGTGCCTCGCGTGTAACTCGCGCGAGTCTCTCATTGAATCATCCGGCACGGCCTCGCACTCTCCTGACAGGAGCGGGTCGGTTGCATGTATGTCTATGCAGCTGAGATGCTCTTGTCCTGAGAGTGTGAGTCCATGCCGGGTGATTCAATGAGAGACTCGAGCGAGTTACACGCGAGACACTCGCAAGTGTGACCCTGGCCTAACTATTAATATGCCGATAGCAAGGTCACCATAGTAAACTTATTGACTGAGTGACTACGATATCAACCCCTTTGCCTCCGACAGACTCTAATGTACTACAGACTAACCTATCAGACAGACACCATTCTAAACAGGAGCTGTTCATTTACCTTCCTAACTGACGTTTTGTTAAAATTATTATAGTAACCTTCATATGAAGAATCAATATATTCATTGTGTAAAATGTCCTGTATCACATTCCTATAATTTTCCTGAAGACCGTACTCAAGCTACCTAAATTGTTTGTGTTAAGAAAATAAATAATCTTTGGTTCAAATTACCACGTCACGTTCATCACGTTCTGCGCCGTTGCATCCTCGCACCTGTTTACAACTACATGGCAGCAAGATTACTAGTCCTCTAGTGAAAATCTTTTACTGATAAAAGCTATTTTATCAAAACTACAGCAAATAGCCCAGTAAGTAACATTGCTGGAATCAGGGTCTCTGTTTCTACATTATGCTGCTCTCAGATTAAGTGGCAAAAAAACTGATGACACATTCCATTTAAATTAGCAGCTATGGTATATGGTTCAGATACTTTGTGGTTACAGTTTATTGGCACGAAAGCTTGACGGTTGCAGGTTATTGGCACAGATGCTTGGCTCTATGATCTATTACCACAGAATCCATTTCCCCAGATGAGCCTTAACGGTTGGAACGGTTAAACAACAGATTTCTCATTTCCAACTCTGCCACACACATGCGTGCTTGGCTGAGCGTGCATGTTTATTTCAATGGATAGAGTGGAATAAGCCGCTGCCAGACTATTTTATGTGCAAATAAAGGATTAGACATGTTAAATCTAACTAACAATGAGGTTTTTACCAACATCGCCAATTATCATGTTGGTGTTGGGATCTGTGGAGACTACAGATTCTGGCACTCTGCCTGCTAACTTCCATTATGTCTGTGATCAACGCTGGCAGACTCAGGGATCGACCTGCAGATGTCCAGTTCATAGGCAGGCTAGCAAGAGTTAAACTCTGCAGGGCTGCTTGTTAGTCTCCTTTGATCACATGCTGTGGTGAACCAATCACATTCGCTCCCCTTCTATATATGATGGCTGCATACATCCTTTAATGCCAGCTATAGTTTCTCTATACTGGTTACTGGTCTGGTGAGATGTTGTGATCTAGACTCACTGGTGGTTGTAGTTCATCATTGCTGTGAGCGGTTGTGGTGTTAACCATTGTTGTCCTTTTGTTGCTGCCTTACGTCTCTTGATTTTATCCTTAGTTTCTTACTGTTTGTTCCTGTGAGTTTGCAGTGGGTCAGAGTTTTGTTTTTTCGCTTATCTGTGTTGCCATCACACTCCTGCCCCTTCTCTCTTTGGTGAAGGGAACAGTTTAGTCCTGGTTAGGAGAATAGTATGGCATGGGACTTTGGCATCTCTACCATCAGGGGTAATCCGGAGGTTAGACATAGCCAAGGTCCCCTAGCATGAGGGACAGTATAGTCCTTCGCTATTTTGTAGTCATATTGTGACACTAACACGCATAATATGTTTCTCCCCAATATCTGCCATTGAACAAAACATGGGATAGCTCACTTGAGATCATCGGCCAGTCCTATATACAGCTTTACATTTCTCCGATCTGCAGTCAGGGTCCACATTTTTACGCTGAAGTAAGAATGTGAGCAATAGACAGGCTCTGGCGCCATCAAACCCATGAATAACTAATTTTTAAGAACATTAGAGAAAGATTTGTGACTGCATAAAGTGAAAAAATACTTTTCCAAGCACCAAATTGATGGAAACTGTTGTTCATTCCGCAGGATTTATACTTATTGTTTGCCTATGTAAATGCTCCAAAATATTTCAGGCTTTCATTTTTGTCATATTAAACATAGTCATAGCTAAACCTGATATATGACTGCAGCCTCTCATCGGTTACAGGCGCCCTATTACATAGCAGGTAATACATTCCATTATGAGGTCATAACACCTGCAATGATAAATCTGTAGCACAAAACACAATGCAGACCAACAATTTGATTATATTTCTGCCAGTACTTTCCAACACAAAATACTTTTTCCTGTTTTATACATCTGCATATCTGGAAGAAACCAAGACTATATACCACACGGTACTGGGTTCTGTTATATATACACATATTCCTGCTGAGATCTCAAAAAGAAACCACTAGCCATTTATTTATACACAATTTTTCCTTTTTACTGCAGGTAAAGCTTGTATTAGCTGGTATAATAGGTTAGAAATGAATCTTCAGGACTGCTGAATACACAAGTATATACTAAAATCCCAGTAATATAACGCTTCACCCTTGATTAACTAGATACACACATGGTCAAAATTGTTGGTACCCCTCGTTTAATGAAAGAAAAACCCACAATGGTCACAGAAATAACTTGAATCTGGCAAAAGTAATAATAAATTAAAAAATCTATGAAAATGAACAAATGAAAGTCAGACATTGCTTTTCTGCTTCCATAGAATTAAAAAAAAAAATAAAACTCATGAAACAGGCCTGGATAGAAATGATGGTACCCCTGAAAATAATGTGACAAAAGGGACATGTTAAATCAAGGTGTGTCCACTAATTAGCATCACATGTGTCTACAATCTTGTAATCAGTCAGCGGGCCTGTATATAGGGATACATATACTCATTGTGCTGTTTGGTGACATGGTGTGTACCACACTCAACATGGACCAGAGGAAGCGAAGGAAAGAGTTGTCTCAGGAGCTTAGAAAGAAAATTCTATACAAGCATGTTAAAGGTAAAGGTTATAAGACCATCTCCAAGTAGCTCGATGTTCCTGTGACTACAGTTGCACATATTATTCAGAAATTTAAGATCCATGGGATTGTAGCCAACCTCCCTGAATGAGGCCGCAGGAGGAAAATTGATAACAAATCAAAGAGAAGGATAATACGAATGGTAACAAAAGAAGCCCAGAAAAACTTCTAAAGAAATGAAAGGTGAACTTCAAGCTGAAGGAACATCAGTATCAGATCGCACCATCCGTCGTTGTTTGAGCCAAAGTGGACTTCATTGGAGACGACCAAGGAGGACACCATTGTTTAAAGAAAAATCTTTAAAAACCAGACTGGAATTTGCCGAACTACATGTTGACAAGCCACAAAGCTTCTGGGAGAATGTCCTATAGACAGAGGAGACAAAAATGGAACTTTTTGGCAAGGCACATCAGCTCTGTGTTCACAGATGGAAAAATGAAGCATATCAAGAAAAGAGCACTGTCCCTACTATGAAACATGGAGGAGGCTCTGTTATGTTCTGGGGCTGCTTTGCTGCATCTGGCACAGGGTGTCTTGAATCTGAGCAGGGTACAATGAAATTTCAAGACTGTCAAGGGATTCTAGAGAGAAATGTGCTGCCCAGTGTCAGAAAGCTTGGTCTCAGTCACAGGTCATGGGTCTTGCAACAGGATAATGACCCAAAACACAGCTAAAAACACCCAAGAAATGGGTAAAAGGAAAACATTGGGCTATTCTGAAGTGGCCTTCTATGAGCCCTGACCTAAATCGTATTGAGCATCTTTGGAAAGAGCTGAAACATGCCGTCTGGAAAAGGCAAGCTTCATACATGAGATAACTGTAGCAGTTTGCTCTTGAGGAGTGGCCAAAATATCTGTTGAGAGGTGCAGAAGTCTCATTGACAGTTACAGGAATCGTGTGATTGCAGTGATTGCCTCAAAAGGTTGTGCAACAGAATATTAAGATAAGGAGGAGGAGGAGAAACAGGAGGAGGAGGGAAAGAAGGAGGAGGAGGAGGGAAGGAAGGAGGAGGAGGGCGCCATCATTTCTGTCCAGGCCGATTTCATGAGTTTTATTTTTGTTTATCTTCTGTGGAAGCAGAAAAGCAGCAATGTCTGACTTTCATTTAATTTGTTCATTTTCATAGATTTTTTATTTATTATTACTTTTGTCAGATTCAAGTTATTTTTGTGACCATTGTGGGTTTTCTTTCATTAAATAAAGGGTACCAACAATATTGACCATGTGTGTATATGTAATAAAAACATGTAGACTCTAAAGTTATTGGGATTTATCTTTATGTTATGATTACTGCTTGCTTATGTAATATTTATTTACAAATAGCTCTGTTAATTATGTTTTCTGTATTTCCACCTTTTATTTTCTTTATTATATCTTTTTTTCCACATTGTAAGTCCTCAAGGCATAGGAAGAGGAGAAAATTCCAGCAAAGGATACACATGTAGGGGTGTATAAAAGACCATGAAGAAGGCGTAAATAGCCAAAACGCATAGTCTTAAGGGACTGCATCATATGTAATGCCAGGTATACTGCACAGATGGACATTTAATGTAATATTGAATAAAAGTTAGTTATATACCCCTGGATGTGGATCCTTTTCTGGAATTTTCTCCTCTTCTTTACTCTACACGTAGTAGCTCCTACCTTCTCAGGGTGTGGAACACCAGGGGAACAATGTTAACCACTATTATAAGACTGGTGATCTGACTGTGCCAACAGCCTAGAATTTTCTGAGTCAATCCTAGGAATCAGTAATATAGTAGTCAGACCTGTCTCAACTACCAAATTAGTGAGTGCCAAGAAGCAAAAATGTATGCAAATCCTCCAAAAGTAAGCTTTGGCACACCAAGAAAAAGAAGAGGGAACAATCTTTGTAGTCAATAACTCGCATTGTTTATTAATAAGGTATTTTTATGAAAGAAAAAAGTCCAACGTATCGACCCTTTAGGGGTTTTTTTTAAAGGACAATGGTTCTATACAAAAGAAATAAGACAAAAAGTTACAATCATGCAACATGATACAGGAGTACAAGAAAGAAAAAAATATAAAAAATACAAAATACATGATTTGAGACATGATGTAAAAATCATACGAGAGTTAATCTGACAATGTTACATGGACTAGTGTGAATCAACTTATATAATTCAATCCTCCATGAGGTGATGAGAATCTGAGAAAATATAACCAAGAGTAAGTACACAGAAAAAAGGATGTAAAAACATGCACAAAAACATACCTATGAGGTACGTATACACAGTGTAATATCCACATGGGATGAATGTCAGACTGTATGTATAGTATACCTAGGATAGGTAAATAGAAAGCAGGGATTTAGAGAAAGAAGTCACGTAATGGCTAAAGGAGTAGTGAAACGTTATATAGGACCCACCTTAAGAATAAGCAAGAGAAGACAAGAGGAGGTTGGTGTATCACTGGATAATGTCCAAGGTGAATAGGCAACTTCTGTAAGGTATATATGGCGGTATACATAAGGAGGAAAAAACAGTATTAACGAGGACACTCGAAATGAGGGAGGGGGATGAAAAATACAGTGCCTACAAGTAGTATTCAACCCCCTGCAGATTTAGCCGGTTTACACATTCGGAATTAACTTGGCATTGTGACATTTGGACTGTAGATCAGCCTGGAAGTGTGAAATGCACTGCAGCAAAAAAGAATGTTATTTCTTTTTTTATTTTTTTTTTAAATTGTGAAAAGTTTATTCAGAGGGTCATTTATTATTCAACCCCTCAAACCACCAGAATTCTGTTTGGTTCCCCTAAAGTATTAAGAAGTATTTCAGGCACAAAGAACAATGAGCTTCTCATGTTTGGATTAATTATCTCTTTTTCCAGCCTTTTCTGACTAATTAAGACCCTCCCCAAACTTGTGAACAGCACTCATACTTGGTCAACATGGGAAAGACAAAGGAGCATTCCAACGCCATCAGAGACAAGATCGTGGAGGGTCACAAGGCTGGCAAGGGGTACAAAACCCTTTCCAAGGAGTTGGGCCTACCTGTCTCCACTGTTGGGAGCATCATCCGGAAGTGGAAGGCTTATGGAACTACTGTTAGCCTTCCACGGCCTGGACAGCCTTTGAAAGTTTCCACCCGTGCCGAGGCCAGGCTTGTCCGAAGAGTCAAGGCTAACTCAAGGACAACAAGGAAGGAGCTCCGGGAAGATCTCATGGCAGTGGGGACATTGGTTTCAGTCAATACCATAAGTAACGTACTCCACCGCAATGGTCTCCGTTCCAGACGAGCCCGTAAGGTACCTTTACTTTCAAAGCGTCATGTCAAGGCTCGTCTACAGTTTGCTCATGATCACTTGGAGGACTCTGAGACAGACTGGTTCAAGGTTCTCTGGTCTGATGAGACCAAGATCAAGATCTTTGGTGCCAACCACACACGTGACGTTTGGAGACTGGATGGCACTGCATACGACCCCAAGAATACCATCCCTACAGTCAAGCATGGTGGTGGCAGCATCATGCTGTGGGGCTGTTTCTCAGCCAAGGGGCCTGGCCATCTGGTCCGCATCCATGAGAAGATGGATAGCACGGCCTACCTTGAGATTTTGGCCAAGAACCTCCGCTCCTCCATCAAGGATCTTAAGATGGGTCGTCATTTCATCTTCCAACAAGACAATGACCCAAAGCACACAGCCAAGAAAACCAAGGCCTGGTTCAAGAGGGAAAAAATAAAGGTGTTGCAGTGGCCTAGTCAGTCTCCTGACCTTAACCCAATTGAAAACTTGTGGAAGGAGCTCAAGATTAAAGTCCACATGAGACACCCAAAGAACCTAGATAACTTGGAGAAGATCTGCATGGAGGAGTGGGCCAAGATAACTCCAGAGACCTGTGCCGGCCTGATCAGGTCTTATAAAAGACGATTATTAGCTGTAATTGCAAACAAGGGTTATTACACAAAATATTAAACCTAGGGGTTGAATAATAATTGACCCACACTTTTATGTTGAAAATTTATTAAAATTTAACTGAGCAACATAACTTGTTGGTTTGTAAGATTTATGCATTTGTTAATAAATCCTGCTCTTGTTTGAAGTTTGCAGGCTCTAACTTATTTGCATCTTATCAAACCTGCTAAATCTGCAGGGGGTTGAATACTACTTGTAGGCACTGTATGTGATGAAAAAAAAATAAAAAACTTGAACAAAAAAAAACCACTTTTAGCGCCATTTCCCGAGAACTGTAACATTTTTATCTTTCAGGATATGGGGCTGTGTGATGTCTTATTATGTGTGCCCTAAGCTGACAATTTTACTGATACCATTTATGTGTAGATGTGATGTTTTGATCGATTCTTATTACACTTTATTGCAATGTTGCGGTTGCCAATTTTTTTTTCGTTATGCTATTCACTGATAGGATTAATTGATTTTATATTTTGATAGATCCGAAATTTCTGAAAGTAGCAATACCAAATATTTGTATTTCTTTGTTTTATGTTCAGTGAGGCAAACAGGATGATTTGAACTTTTGTGTTTTGTTTTTTTCCATTTTTTTTCCAATTTTACTTATTATTGTATTTACTAATCCCTTCATGATCACCTCTCGGGAGCGCTGCCGGTGCTTGTTAAATCCTGCCATCAGAGATTGACAGAGGGATTTAACTGCATAACAGCCATGGTCGGATATACGATCCACACACGGCTAGTAGAGGCACATGATGGCTGACCAGATCAGCAGTCATGTGCAGAGAAAGATGCGGGTTCAGTGTGTGAGCCGCATCAGAGGCAGGGACACGACCTTTGACGTAAATATACGTCAAAGGTCATGAAGGTGTTAACGATTTGAGGGTCATCAATTTTTTAATTATAATATGTATTAACACATCCATGTGTAATGTCAGATTGCTGTCCGATTTTTTTAATTAGACAGCCCTTGGACCCCAGATAGTCTTTAGTTCATTAACACATCCGTACAAAGCACAAATTCAAGCAAAAACTCAGAGCACATCCTATTCTGAAGCGATTTTGAGGATCACAGTAGGACATATTCTGTGGGTATTCGTACTGTCCGATAAAAAAAATTGGGCAGCACACAGACATTCAAACTCTTACTGTAACAGGATGTGACAGGATCAATAAGAACAGGGGAGTCTAAACTGGCCCTCAGGCTAGGAGAACGCTCACTGACCCTGATCCCAAAGATACGCCTGAAGGTGGCTATGTTTGAGCTGCCTTTCTTACCCTAGCTCCTTAACAACCCTTATCGAGTGGCCGCTCCCTCAACCAGGAGAGGGCCGGACAGGAGTGATTAATCCCAAACAAATAAACAGGGGGAAAAACAAAACTCACTCAATGACTCACAGAAGTATAGACAACACATGATTAGGAGGAAACTGAAGAAAGGGAGGAAATAATCAGACAAGACTATTTCCACAAAACACCAGATATCAAGCACAAGGACCAGGATCCCAAGAGCTATAATCAGCATGGGAAACCAGTCTCTACCATCTTAAAAAGGGCAGAAGTGACTGTGATAGGTCACCTGCAACATGTGACTCAAGCAGTAATGCACAGGCTAGCATAAATTAACTCTTGTAAGACTGATTACTAACAAAAACACAGCTGGTCAATGCCCGAGCCTGTCTGTGCAACTCGAAAGCAGAACCGTGCAGAGTGTCTGACTTTGTTGTGTGAACAGCATCAGAAGTAGTCCTGACACTCAGCGAGTCAGACACCGTGTGACACACTGTAACTAGGTCATCCATAAGACACAACAATAATATAGCAAAAACAATCCTCTTTTGCTCTTTATTTGTTGTTCTGTGTAGACAAGAACTTCTCTAACTGTGAAGCTGCCTGCATCAGTGATGTGCCGTCTAGTTATTGGTGAGGTTCACTTGGTAAAGCAGTGCCAGTTTGTATATAATTGATTGAAAGCTGCTTCACCTTTTTGCTGGTTGTAGCAGTTTCTTGTTTAGTAACATCATGAGTTAGGAGACAAAAGTATACTGATATCCTTAATTTGAACATGGACTTTCAATACAGTTGGTGAGGCCCAAGCATTACCTCAGTCTGTGTGGTGAAGACCCAGTAGAAATAAGTTCAAGAAGTTTGCGAGGCTCTATTGTAGAGGATTCTGGAGGGAGAAAATGATATTGGGCGGGAAAGAAGGGTACTTGAGTTGGAAGAGTAGAGGCAATAGAGGTGCCCTGACCTGGGAAAAGGAGGAAAGAGATTTGGTGCCTGGGAGAAAAGGGAGTAATACTTGGGGTAGAGGAGAGATTATGCCTGGGTTGGGGAATGAGATTATACCTAGAGAAGAGATAGTTGAGATGGAAAAGGAGAGACCTTGGCAGAATAATGCTTGGGTGAAGAAAGGATGATAAACTTGAGGGAGAAGCGTGAGATGATACTTTGGTGTGGGTGAAGTAGTATCTTGGTAAGAAGGAAGATAGCTTTGGTGTGAGAGATAATCCTGACTGTGAAAATAGATATCACTTGGAAGGTGGCCATTATCATTAGATACTGATGAGGGGAAGAATAGATCCATAAATGATCCTAAGGGAAAAATCAATTTTAATTTTGGGAGGGAAGGTTAAACAAAAACAAGGATAAAGAGGGTAAGAAAGTCTTATGCGGGCATCACACGAGACGAGCTATCGTGCGATGCATCGTCGGGGTCACGGTTTTCGTGACGCACATCCGACATTGTTTGCGGCGTCATTTCGTGTGACACCTCCGAGCGACACTGAATTGATCACAAATCGTGAGTCGTGTACACGTCGCTTATTTTTAAAAAATCGTTTATTTTTCATGGCGCCAGTTGTTCATCGTGCCCGGGGCAGCACACATCGCTCCATGTGACACCCCGGGAATGATGAACAAAGCTTACCTGCGTCCCGCGGCACCCGCTGGCTATGCAGAAGGAAGGAGGTGGGCTGGATGTTTACGCCCCGCTCATCTCCGCCCCTCCGCTTCTATTGGCGGCGGTTGTGTGACGTCGCTGAGACGCCGAACGACCCTCCCCCTTCAGGAAGAGAATGTTCGCCGCCCACAGCAAGGTCGCTCAGCAGGTAAGTACATGTGACAGTGGTTTAACGACTTTGTGTGACACGGGCAGCGATTGGCCCATGACGCACAAACGATGGGGGCGGGTACGATCGCTCGTGCGATCGCACGATAGATCGTACCATATGACGCCCGCATTACTGCAGGATCATACCAGTTGCAAATCTCAACAACAACAAAACAAAAAAAAAATCAAGACAGCTCTTTATAGGGAAAATATACGGTAGTATCCAACAGCCCCCTAATAACAGGCACCACTGAGTACTGCGCCCATGCTGGGTGAGTACAAACAGGTAATCCCAAAGGCTGAGTAGGGTGTGTATGCACAGACACATAGTGACCAGGTCTCACACACATCATAGAGGGGACCCCTGGGCACACCCAGGAGGGGGCGTGGCTTCCACATCTCAGCTAGTGGTGCGGTAGGAGAAGCTGGAAGGAGAGTGCAGTGGTAGTGAGTCAGAGAGAAGCAGTGGAGGAGGACTCACAAGCCGAGTCTGAAGCGGAGAGCGGGCACGCAGACACACTAGTCAGACCCTGCAGGTGTAGTGGCTGTTTGTGGGGGAGTTCGGTTGCCACACAGTCAGCCTGAAAGACACCTCAGGAAGAAGCGGGGTGATTGAGTACGGAGATTGTCTGGTAGACCAGGCACGCAGGGGAAACAGGTTCCCGAAGTAGGCTCAAGTTTAACTACCTACTAAACCTGCAGGTGGGGTGGACAACAGGTACCACACCAACCAACACAGAGTCCGCAGCATCAGAAGCAACAAGGGGGTCCATAAGTAAGATAGGGAAAGAAGCCATATTTACTTGGTCCACGCTGCCAGCAAACGGGCCAGAAAGGGGAGAAAAAGCAGATGCGACTTCCCTGGATGAATCCCATATACTTCAAGTCGGGGGTTATCCGAAACAAGAAATGCTAGGAAGGCAAGCTTGCAGTCACCCTTATTCCAGCCTAAAGGATACCTGGTTCTCCCTGCAGTTTGTCTCAACATCGCCCGGGTTACCTCACAGAAAACAAATAAAAGTGAGTAAAAACCCTGAAAGATATTTCTGGACTGTGTGCGAGTTCTTCTGCGACCTGTGGTACTACGCACATACACCCGAGCCCCTGGGGCCAGCCTCACTCTCGGGAGGCCATAACATGAAACTGCAGACACCATCACCTCCAGGCACTCGTTAAACAGCAGTGGCGGTCACCCCTCATCCTGACCGCAAAACCGAGAGTGGCGTCACCACTCCTATACAAGTGAATCTGACATACCTGTTGCCAGAAGGGTCCCTACAGAGAAGTCCCCGCAGTGTCCCGCTGCAGTGCTGCGGTGGGCGACTCATCTGGCGTCACAAACAGGATAAGGACTAGTGTTGAGACAGGTGACCGTGCACCTTGGAGGTCCGATTGGAAAGTTTGAAATGACGCCATATTGCCACCGCAGAAAGTGCGCCAAAGAAACAACAACAGCCCGTGCAAAAATAAGTAACCACCCACGAAGGGGCGTGGCTGTCCTAGAACCCCTGGAATGCTCTGACCGAGTGCACAGAGAAGATGAGGGCGGATCTGTTCCTGGACCGCTGGAATATTCGAGTCCTAAGGGAGGAGAGAGAGAGAAAACGAAACTTAGGCTGCAGCGTGACCAGAATCTGGTGAGCAGCAACGGAGAGAAGATGGCTTCTTAAGCGGTAAGCCAGAACCAGGCACTGCCACCTGGTGGGACTAGGAGCTCACCCAGTTCTATGACCGGGTGAAGGCACGGACCCTCCAGCAAGTGATGGAGTGGCGCTCGGAGCTGAGGGAGATGGCTGTGGCAATTTGGGCCCATGAGAGGTGGGTCGCGCAGCCAGCGCCGTGCCGAGAGGTGACCACCTAGACCCCCTTGCTGTTGCCCTGGAGTGAGTCTCACACTGCCCCTGCCCAATCGGGTGTGCTGACCCCGCCGGCGCTGTTACCGGAGGCTGAAGCAATCCCTGCTGCGATCCCGGTTGCGATCCCTGCTGCGATTCCCTCTGTGACCCCTGCTGCAACGTCCCAAATTGTGCCGACGGCCAGACCAGACCAGGCCGCAGCAACGCCGCGCCCGGCCAGACCAGACCAGGCTGCAGCAACGCCGCACCCGGCCAGATCAGACCAGGCCGCAACGCCTTCTACCTCTACCTGCAGACCAGAAGCGATCACCGCGCCCCAGTCGCTGACTGGGGATGCCGCCTCTGCATTCCTGCCATAAGTGGCCGAAGAAATGGCTCAACTAAAGAGAGATTTAAAGGCTCAGTTCCCAGGCCACTTAGTGGACATGTACTTGGTCCCCAGGCTGCCATCCGGACATGAAATAGTCCCGACACCCTCTGTGTCAGAGAAGAGTCCACCACCCTGGCCAGCTGATGAGAGCTCATGCCTGGAGCCTGTAAAAACATTAAAAGTAATACATCTAGTTATCAACCATTTTATAGTAGGACATATATGTTCACAGTTCTGTTTATGTTGGAGGGCATAGTTTATTGATAAAGTTCTTATAAGGAATAAATATTAAGATATTGTGAGACTGTGACCGGAATTATCTATGACGGCCGGTACGTCTCGCCCCGGTTGTGCTCACTCCATGATAGAAAGTAACTCCACTCCGGGGTTAATGCTGTTTCCCTACAGGGTTAAAAGGAAACAGAAAGATGGGCGAGGGCCCGGGTGTGAGGGAGTGAACACAACTCCCTGAGTTCTCTGCCGGAAAGGCACATGTGTACTGTTGTGGACTTTTGTTTGGATATTAAACCGTGTGCTGTGAACCTTGGTGCCTGGATCCCGTGTCTTCTGCTGCGCAACCGACCACGCTACCTCACATATGGTGGAGAATGCGGGCATGCCAGCCCGGTGAGGTGTAGCATCCATTTCTGGTGACCCGGTAGCACATGTCCTGGATTCAAGCGGCTATACTACAGCCCAAACCCGGCGACGCCATGGAGGACATACTAAAGCAGCTGGCTCAGGCTACTGCACAGCAACAACAGACGAATACACACCTGCTCCGGACGTTGGATCATCAGCAGCAATCCTTGAAATTGCAGGAACAGAGGCACCAAGAACAGATGGTCCTCCTGGCCAAGTCGATCCGTGCCGGACCGGCAGCAACAACCCCGGGACCGGGTGACGACGGCAGCGTCCGGAAAGCGGTGAGACAAGCGTTGCAAAATATGACCCCGGGGGATGATGTGGAAGCATTCCTGGCGGTGTTTGAGCGGGTGGCCGAGCGGGAAAAACTGCCGACCCCCCAGTGGGCTGAGGTATTGTCGCCCTATCTGACGGGGGAGCCCCAAAAAGCGTACCTGGACCTCTGTACCGAGGACGCCTTAGAATATGCGACCCTGAAAGCCGAAATACTTGCTCGGATGGGGGTGAATACCTATGTACGGGCTCAGCGGGTAAATCAGTGGTTCTATGAGGAAGCCAAACCCGTACGCTCCCAGGCCTATGACTTGTTGCATCTCGTAAAAAAGTGGTTGCAGCCTGACGCTCTGAGCCCGGCGCAAATGGTGGAAAGGGTAGTTGTTGATCGTTTTGTACGCACTTTACCCGTCACCATTCAACGGTGGGTTGGACAGGGCGACCCAAGTACCCTGGACCAATTAGTGGGCCTGGTAGAGCGGCATGTGGCTACGCAGGACTTGATACGGGACACTGAGACTTTGCGTACCACCCGTCGGTCCGGCCCCTCCAAGCCTAGGGCCAAGGACCCACCGCTGACACCGGTGCGGGAGTCCGCTACCGTCCCGTCTGAGGCCGCACCCTCCGTCCCTGAGGTCCGGAAGGCTATGTACCCTAAACGACAACTTGTCAAGGGGGTTTCCTTCCCTATTAGATGTTGGCGGTGCCAGCGGGTGGGACATATGGAAGCCCAGTGTCCACTCACCATGGAGCCCATGGATTGTGGGGTTACCCGGCGGGGTTCAATGTATGCTCAGGTGGTGTGTACCGCTGACCTGGTCTACCCAGAGACTGAGCCCCACTTGTGCCAAATACAGGTGAATGGATGTCCGGTTACAGGCTTGTTGGATTCCGGAAGCTTAGTGACCCTTGTGCGATCAACCCTAAGGGCTAAAGTAAAGGCCACAGGACGTACCGTGGGGGTGGTTTGCATACATGGGGACCGCCGAGACTATCCCACGGGGATTATCACCATCACAGCACCTTGCGGTCAGGTGCAACATGAGGTGGGACTTATTAACACTCTTCCCTATGACGTGATCCTAGGAAGGGATCTGCCCTATTTTTGGACTTTATGGAAGGGACCTCCTAAGTCCCCTCAGATATTGGTCAGTCCGGGACCTGAGCCCTACAATCCTGAATCCGGGACGCCTGCCGTAGGGGTTCCCATGATAGGGACAGAATGTGAACCCGATAGGTCGCCCCTAGAGGTATTGGCAGGAGAGGCTGAGACGGTTGAGCCCATCCCGGAGTTGGAGGCATCCCCGGATACGTTTGGGACAGCCCAACTCCAGGACCCTACATTAATACATGCCCGGAGTCGGGTGACAGTAGTTGACGGGGTGGCACAGCTGCCCAGTGCCCAGGTAAGGTACCCCCATTTCGCTCTTAAGCAGGATTTACTCTACCGGGTAGATGAAATACGGGGCGTGGGGGTAGAGCAGTTGGTGGTGCCCCAGCCGTATCGCCGGCGGGTCCTCGACTTGGCTCATAAACACCTGATGAGTGGCCACCTAGGGGTCAAGAAAACGCAGGAGTGAATATTGCAAAGGTTCTATTGGCCCGGGGTCTTTGGGGAGGTAAAACGGTTCTGCGAAACCTGCCCGGAGTGTCAGCTTACCGCACCCCTGACCCACTTTCACAGTCCGTTGGTGCCGTTACCCATTATAGAAGTCCCTTTTGAACGGATAGGGATGGATCTGGTGGGGCCCCTCGTAAAGTCTGCTCGAGGGCACCAACATATCCTAGTGATCGTTGACTATGCCACCCGGTATCCAGAGGCGATACCTCTCAGACATACTGCGGCGAAGCTTATAGCTCGGGGGTTGTTTGCTGTGTTCTGCCGGGTGGGGTTGCCCAAGGAGATCCTATCGGATCAGGGGACCCCATTCATGTCTAAAGTGAGCAAAGAGCTATGCCGGCTACTCCAGATCAAGCAGTTGCGTACGTCTGTGTATCATCCTCAGACGGATGGTTTAGTGGAACGATTCAATAAAACCCTGAAAACCATGCTCAAAAGGGTGATTTCCAAAGACGGGAAAGACTGGGATATGATGCTTCCCTATTTGATGTTTGCCATACGAGAGGTGCCACAGGCATCCACGGGGTTTTCGCCTTTTGAGTTGTTATACGGGCGACATCCCCGGGGATTGTTGGACCTGGCAAAGGAAACATGGGAGCAAGAGCCCACCCCCCATAAAAGTGTGATTGAACACATTTTAGGAATGCAGAACCGCATAAGCGCGGTCATGCCAATTGTGAAGGAGCATTTACAGGAGGCTCAGGCCGCGCAAAGCGGCCGCTACAATAGACAAGCCACCGTGCGGACCTTTAAACCCGGGGATCGGGTGTTGGTATTGATCCCCACAGCGGAGAGTAAATTCCTGGCTCAGTGGCAAGGCCCCTACGAGATAAAGGAAAGAGTCGGGGTGGTCAACTATAAGGTATTGCAGCCCGGTAGGCGGAAACCTGAACAAATATACCATGTCAACCTATTAAAACCTTGGCAGGAATGGGAAAGCCTGATGGTTGATTTTCCCCCATCTCCCTCCTCTTCGGGTCGGTAAAACCCGGCTCCAGCAACCTCCGGAGAGGACGAACCGGAAGTAAGGATTGGAGAAGCCCTCACCAAGCAACAGAGGTGAGAGGCCAGACGGCTGGTTCAGCAGAACCCCGATGTCTTCTCCGAGTTGCCGGGTAGGACCAGTCTGATACGACATGACATTGTCACCGAGCCTCACCTGAAGGTACGCCTGAAGTCATACCGGGTGCCGGAGGCTCGAAGACAAGCCATATCAGAGGAAGTGAAGACAATGCTACGCCTGGGGGTCATCGAAAAATCCCGGAGTGAATGGGCTAGTCCCATTGTCCTAATACCAAAACCCGATGGCTCCTTAAGGTTCTGCAATGACTTTAGGAGATTGAACGAAATATCCAAGTTCGATCTCTACCCCATGCCCCAGGTGGATGAGCTGATTGATAGGCTGGGACAGGCGCGATATTTCACCACGCTCGACCTGACCAAGGGGTACTGGCAGGTGCCACTGACGGAGTCCGCCAAGGAGAAAACCGCTTTTGTTACGCCGGAGGGTCTCTTCCACTATGTTGTCTTGCCTTTTGGGTTACATGGCGCTCCGGCCACGTTCCAGAGGTTGATGAACTTGGTGCTGGAACCCCACAGGCGTATGCCTCAGCGTACCTTGACGACATCATTATTTACAGTTCTGAGTGGCAGACCCACTTGGAACAGGTACAAGCGGTGGTGAACGCGCTCCGAACAGCCGGATTGACAGCCAATCCCAAGAAATGTGCGTTGGGACTCACGGAAGCCCGCTACTTGGGCTACGTAATAGGCCAAGGAGTGATTAAGCCCCAAATTAACAAGGTTGAGGCGATCCAGAAGTGGCCTAGACCCCTGACCACGAAGCAGGTTAGGGCCTTCCTGGGTATCGTGGGGTACTACAGGAGGTTTGTAAAAGATTTTGCGGGACTATCAGCCCCCTTGACGGACCTTCTCAAAGGCAAGAAGTCCGTCATGGTGCGCTGGACTTCACAGGCCGAGGACTCCTTCCGGGCCCTGAAAGGGGTCCTGTGTGGACAGCCCGTTCTTGTAAACCCTGATTTCCGGAAGGAGTTCATAGTACAGACTGACGCCTCGGAGGTCGGCCTGGGGGCAGTGTTGTCTCAGGTGGTTCAGGGGGAGGAACACCCCGTCACCTTCCTAAGTAGGAAGCTCACCCCTCCCGAGCGGAATTATAGCGTAGTGGAGAAGGAGTGCCTGGCGATCAAGTGGGCCTTGGAGTCCCTACGCTATTACCTGCTGGGACGGCAGTTTCGCTTGGTGACTGATCACTCTCCGCTGGTCTGGATGAGGTCCGCCAAGGAACGGAATGCCCGGGTTATCCTGTGGTTCCTTTCTCTGCAGAACTTCCGGTTTACGGTTGAACACCGGGCCGGTAGGTTGCAGGGCAACGCCGATGCCTTGTCCCGCGGCCCGTGTTTGATGGCAGGAGTTCAACCCTGCTCGCTTGAACTGAGGGGGTTGTATGTGAGACTGTGACCAGAATTATCTATGACGGCCGGTACGTCTCGCCCCGGTTGTGCTCACTCCATGATAGAAAGTAACTCCACTCCGGGGTTAATGCTGTTTCCCTACAGGGTTAAAAGGAAACAGAAAGATGGGCGTGGGCCCGGGTGTGAGGGAGTGAACACAACTCCCTGAGTTCTCTGCTGGAAAGGCACATGTGTACTGTTGTGGACTTTTGTTTGGATATTAAACCGTGTGCTGTGAACCTTGGTGCCTGGATCCCGTGTCTTCTGCTGCGCAGCCGACCACGCTACCTCACATATGGTGGAGAATGCGGGCATGCCAGCCCGGTGAGGTGTAGCATCCATTTCTGGTGACCCGGTAGCACATGTCCTGGATTCAAGCGGCTATACTACAGCCCAAACCCGGCGACGCCATGGAGGACATACTAAAGCAGCTGGCTCAGGCTACTGCACAGCAACAACAGACGAATACACACCTGCTCCGGACGTTGGATCATCAGCAGCATCCATATTGAACATACATAAGTGCTGACATGGAAGGATATATATATATATACCATCTGGAAGCTTCTAGAGATTACACCATGTGACATGCATCCAGCAGTAATTTCCCTATATGGTTTGAACAGTTGTCATATAACATGACACGATGGAGGGGGCTACTCCTGCTCCTGCACGTCGCCTACTGTCCCAGAAGCCTTCCAGGCTGCAAAATGAACACATGCTGAAAAGCTACGGTATATCACCCCTGCCTTACCATTCAGAATCCAAGGAGAGATGGATGAAGATTTTCTATTGATCAGTATGGACTAATTGAACTCTTTTCCGTAAGTTAATGAAGTATATTATTTTTCCTTTCTGTAACTGAATTTTGGCAACCATTTTAAATAGATAAAATACATTTATTTCTTACATTTTTGAAGTTCTTTCTTTCATGCGCTTTTACATATTTGAAGAAAAATATATTTAAGAGTATACTTTTAACATTTTGGAGAGCCAGCCATTCGTGTTTTTTAGTTTTTGTACTTCTTCCTTCACTTTGCATAAGGGGGGACAGAGACGGATGCCTCCTGCAAAGTGACAGGGAATTGACAATTTATAAAAATCACGCAGAACCTAGGAAATACGTATAAGTCAAGTTGCATGAATGTTTTTTTAAATGAACTTTAAAGACTTTACAAAGCCACAGAAGTTAACTTTTGATGTGTTTTTGAACAAGAAAGAATAAGTCAGTCCATAAAAAGTATTGGACGTGCTGAACAAGGTGAATCAAGTCTTAGAGGATCATCCATGAGATCATCTGATCATTTCAGGTAAGAAAATGGATTTTATCTCTTCATATGTTAAGCAAAGTAAACTTCAGTTCACTTACTCCGATATTTCTAATGTGGAGGAGATTTGGTTAAGCCTTTATGGGGAGTGTGAACTTGAGAATTCACGTGTAGAATGTGCACGGTCTTTTAATAGAGAGAAACAGAAAATCAGAAATGTCTGTCATTTAGTCTATGAATTTCACAAGTTAATCGTAGAAAAATGTAAAAATGGTGGAAATAGACAACCTGAAATGTCAGTCAGTGATATTGTGAATTCTGACTGTAATGTTGCAAATGAAAAGTCAGATGTAGACTGTAATTTTGCAAATCAGAATCTTGACAATGGCCGCAGACATGTGCCGTGTATTCAAGGTGACTTTCAGGACACTGGGAAAGAAGCAGGAAATGACGTAGAAAAGTCAGAAGGGGGAGGAGCCAGAGTAGAAGACATGCAAAAAGTTGTCAGAAAAGGAAATGACAAAGCAGAGCTAGAAGGGGGAGTAGTCAGAGATCATGGCGGAGATCAGTTTCTAAAAATAGAACAGACTAAGTTAGAACTTAAACTAAGAAAGAATTTATTGGACTTATGCAAATTAATTCCTGCATATAATCCTAAAATACATGTATGCAGAAATTCAGAAATATTTGAAAGTTCCGTTGAGACATTAAATTTAACCAATAGTGAGAAGACTCAGATATTTGATATGTGGATACCTCAGCATTTCTTTAGACAATTGGCATTAAAAAAGTCTTCTGACAATGAGACATTTGATTGTTCAAATGATAACGATATCATAAGGCTGAAAAATCTCATCTTCTGTGAAAGAAATGAAGCGAATCCAGATTATGAGATGTTAAAGGAATTACAAATTGAACAGAATGAAAGTACGTTCTCATTTATGTCCGTTTTTGAACGTTTATATAGGGCGGTCATTCCAAATGTCAGATTAAAATCTTTAATTTCCACATTCATAAGGAAATTTAATTTCCTTGATAATGCAGCCTGTATGGTGGCATTAAATAAAAAGTCCCTATTCGAATGTACGACATTTATCGATTTTGTTACAAATCACCAAACTCAATCAAAACAGAAATTAATTAATTCTGAAAAACCAACACGAAAAAGGGAGAAATTCTGTGAAAAACCAACAGTGTCTCCCAGTACCAGATATTTCTGTGACAAAATGTATGAAATTCGCAGGAAATTGCATATAAATTACAAACCATACAATCCATCACAATTATTATCATCTAAAAATCTTTTTCCACAGGAAAAAACTTTGTTTCCCTTGTCTCCAGTGAAGGGATAGGTCACAGGATCAGATATTGATGATCCCAGACAAATGATGAGTAAAAGCTTTGGAAGACAGAAACAGGTGTCTTGTGCAGATTCTCTCCCCTTGTCACTAGTGAAAGAAAAAAAATGTTGTCCAGAGAATTTGACAGCCAGCGACAGCTGGGTGGTCTTTCAGAGAGAGACATTCTTTCTCATTTAAGGAGAAAAATTGAGTTACAAAATAATTTCCATTCCAATATTCTGGAAATTACTGTAATAGATCGGATCTTGAAAAAATTGAGGTTTGGGTTTTAGCTGTATAAAAGGGGTTTTCTGGATAAATAAATTTTGCTATTTGATAATCATGATTATTCATATACAGTGAATCTATGCATTACATATATATATATTAAAAGTAGTGATAGTATAATCAAAGTCATATCTTCATTTAGTTATGATAGTCTAAAATTTTATAAATTAATAATTTGATCTCTGTATATGAATAATAATATTTAAAATGTAATAATAAGAGAAAGTAACTGATTCTAAGTGTTTAATTTTTATCATAAATATGATAATAATTTTATTCTTTTATTTCCCCTCAGAATTTATCAGTAAAGCAGATTGATGAAGTATTAACTTTTTATTTATAAATTTGTTCTTGTCCACAATCAGGTAACATATATCTTATTGTGTAAGGCTAATCGCAAAAGCATGATTAATAATAATATTATTATTATTATTATTATTATTATTATTATTATTATTATTATTATTATTAAGAAGAAGAAGAAGAATTATTATTTTCTCAGGTACCAGAGGACCATTAGTTTAACGTTTCTTTTATGAATATATATCATCCTTAGAGTTATTAGAAATGTAATCTGAGTTTTGAAGTGGAGCAATTAAAACTGCTTGCTGTTTTGGAATGGTGTTCTTTGCACGTAACCAGAGCATGTGACTTTTGAATTACTAAAGCTAATAATAAATGTCTGTTCTATGGTCAAATGTACAGTATGTGACTATTAATGGTATCTGTTACTCATGAGTATGTAATACATTGGAATTTGTATTTTTTTTCAAGAAGTATTTCAAATTAGTAACATAATATTTTTTGAAATGCGCATAGAAAAATTGGAAAAAAAGGGATATGTGTCTGTCAATGTTTCTATGTAGAAGTATATGTTAAAAGAACCATGACAGTCTTGTGTGCATAGATGTGTCTATGAATGATTGATTGTCTGAGCAGCTGTCAACGTCAATTACTTGTTTAAAAAGGTCTTTGAAGTTTCCAAAGAAAAAAAGGGGAAACATTTTTTTTTTACTTCAAGGTTATAATATGTATGTATATTATTTAGAGTAAATAAGTTATAGTACATAAGTATAAATAATGAAGGAATTTATACAGAATATATCTTATTCATAGACATATTTCTTTAGTATAGAGATGTTAGGATAGTTACTGTGAGGCAAATCCCGGGATATGAAGATGAATTATGACTCCAGTCATAATCCCTCATCACTCCCTGGCAGTGCCCCCTCCCTTCTTGTTCTCAGTGTTCCACTTACACCTCCATGGCCATGTCCTGTGATATGGAAATTAGGTGGCTTGGGGACAATGGACACAGGATGACTCCCTGCCGTGACCCTGTAGTGGGGGCTGCTAGCTAGTTAGCAAGGCTATGGAAATAGCCAGACAGAACGACTCCAGTAAAAAATGGTTCATATCTCGCAAGCCATATTTCCGATAAATATGGCAACCATAAAAATGGTGTCTCCGCATGCGGACGATGCTGGCACACCCTTTTTATGGGAGCAGGACATTGGGAAATGCCCCAGGCGTGATATCAGCCAATGGGGAACTGGCAGACAGGTCATGAGTCCCCTCGTTCTGTAGCTAAATTCATAACTGTCACAATGAGAGCATTGGCGTCCGCCTACGACGCTCCCAGGCAAAGTTATGGCCCATATTCCATGTTGTGGATTGTCCATAACTCAAGCCAGGGGTGGAGCAGTGCTCCCTCTGAGGTCACTAAGGTAGGAGGGGACCTGGATTTGCCCAGGTTGATAACCCTACTTCGGCCATTTTCCAGTGTTCTTTTCGCTGGGGGCACGTGTAGGAAACATCTGTGGGAAGGATCCTAGAAACCTGGGTACAGCGCCCCCCTGTGGCCAGACGCAACAAGGTAACTGCTGGAACTGTGTATGCCTGTTTGTAACCCATGCTTTGATTGTAACTGTACTCTGACATATGTATATTCTGTAGATTCCCTATTGTATATATTGTAGTTTCTAGTGTGCTTTAGGCTGATTAAATTATATAATTAATCTTGGGCTGTTCTGTTATCTCGATCTTGAATCCCACGTCTGTGTGTTCGGCTAATAGTTACCGTGAAGCGGTTGGTGGCAGCGAGTTGTGCCAAGGATTATTGTGGGGAGGCCAGTGAGATTCGGGGAGATTTTATATATTCCGCCCGCGGAGGTCGGGGGAATATATACCTTACTCTCACCGGGGACCCTTCAATAATCGGCATAAGTAGTATAGCGGCCTCCTTGCTTATGGTCGGGCAATTCCATAATTGGCCTGACTATAAGAGGGGCGCTAGAGAGCGCGTCACGTGCTCTGTCTGTCGGTCGGGAGGTATAAAGGAGGGGTGACCCCCACTTGTTACCCCCCCGATTGTGACGTACTGGTAGCCAGCGCGGGGGATTTCTGAGTGACCCCCCCGGTGGTTTGTGACATATTGGTGGCAAGCGGTGGGATCGAGATAATAGTGTGTGTGAGTGTGAGACCCATACTCCCAGACACTAAAGACTGCCTGCAGCAGCTGTGGCTGCTGGGGTCTTCAGACTAGCTCAACACTAGAGTGTCAGAGTGCAGATACTGTAAGGTGTGTGGAGGCATCAGGTGTCAGTTCTGTGTCAGTGACCAAAAGTCTGCAAGAATGGCTGATGGCACCAGGAGCAGAGCTAGGCAACTGGCCAATGCTAAAGCAGGAGCCGAAGAGAGGGAGGACGGTGCTGTGGACAGTAATGAGGAGGTTGCCCACGAGTCCTCCAGGAGCTCGACGCCAGAAAACAGCTCTGCAGAGGACATTGCACAACCTGGCACTGCTGGACAAGATGAGGAGCAGCTCACCCAAGGGTCCTCAACGAGCCAGATGCCAGCCCTCCGCTCTGCAATGGACAGTGAAGCACCAGGCTCCGCAGCGGGCCGCAGATCACCACGTGCCATTCCACCGAGCCTGGGAGGCTCGGATAGCCTTCTTCAAATGGCTATGGCCCTTCTCCAGGCTGGAGACCAGGAGGGCTACAAGGAACTCCTGGCAGAGCGCAGGGCAGAGCGGCAGGCAGCGCGTGAAGAGCGCCAGGCAGAGCGTGAGGCTGCGGAGCGACGGCAACAGGCAGACCGTGACCACCAGCTGCAGCTAGCTCAGCTCCGGCCCTCATCAGCCACACGTGACCTTCAAGACACCAAACTTCCAAAGGTCCGTGTTGAGGACTTCCCAGTGCTGGAGAAGGATGGAGACTTGGACTCTTTCTTGACTGCTTTTGAACGGACTTGCTTGCAGCACCATCTGGACAAGGAGCAGTGGGCCAAATACCTGACCCCCCGTTTAAGGGGTAAGGCCCTGGATATCCTTGGGGACTTGCCTGCTGAGGCAGATCAGGGCTACGACACCATCAAGCGGGCCCTGATCCAACAGTACAACCTCACCCCAGAGTCCTACCGCAAGAAGTTCCGGAGCCTACAGAAGGGACCAAAGGACTCCTGGGCTGACCACCGGCGGGCACTTGCCCGAGCTGCCGACCACTGGACCCAAGGCCTGCAGCTTTCCACCGGACCGGAGATCCTGGACTTGTTCATCACGGAGCAACTCTTGTGGAACTGCCCTGAGGATCTCCGCCAGTTCATCCGAGACCAGAAGCCAAAGGGGTCCACGGCTACAGCTGCCCTTGCCGATGACTACACCAACAACCGGGCCCCTGAGGCCAGGAGAGCGGCCACCAGCAGCACCTGGAGAGGGGGTAAGATGAATTCTGCGACTGCCCCACCTGCCCCTAGACTGCAGGGGGTGTCCCCCTCAACTCCCCTCTCCAGGCCCGTGGCAGAACCAAGACGGTGCCACCAGTGCAACCTACCTGGACACTTCAAGGCCATGTGCCCTCAGCGTCCCAAGGCCCCGGCTCCGTCCCCGTCCCAAGGGCCGCCCAAGGTGTATTGTGTGGGTGGGGGTGGTGGTAGGTCCCTGGACAGCTTCCAACCTGTCACCGTCGGCCGGTCTGTGACCATAGGACTGCGAGACAGCGCCTCGGAGGTGACTCTGGTGCGGCCTGAGATGGTGTCCCCCCAAGACTTGATCCCTGGAAAAACCCTCGCTGTCTCCGGGATTGGAGGCACTGACCCGGCGCTGCCTGTTGCTGACATTTATGTGGACTGGGGCGCAGGGCGGGGGGTGAGGGAGGTGGGGGTAACTGATCGGATCCCTGCAAACGTGCTACTTGGGACAGATTTGGGGCAGATAACCTCCCAGTTTGGGCCCCCCCCAAGGGCTGAACCTTCAGCCCGTACTGACATGACTCCTAACAATGTTAATGTGTTATCTATGAATGATGTAAGGGAGGAGGGAGTGAACTCTGATATTTCTGCTTGCATAGACACCATAGACACACACTCAGCTGCAGCTGTGACAGGGGAGGGGGTCAGAGAAAGGTGTGACAATGCCTCTACAAGTAACCAGCCTGTGAGCTGGGATCTGTTGCCCTCTGCAGGGATAAGCAGAGAGCAGGGTGCTGCAGGGGGAGGACCAGTGTGTGGGGTGGGGGCTACCACAGCAAATGTGGGGTCCCCAGAGATTTCACAGCAGGGTTCTGTTGCTGCAGGAGGGGAACAGGCAGGTGAGATTGGGGCCGGTCCAGGAGCGGAAGTGCTCCCAGGTAAGATCTCGGTGCATGGTTCCCCCACAACCGGGGTGTCAGGAAGCCAGGTAGGTCTGCCTGAACCGGCGACTTGGTCAGAAACGGAGGAGGAGCAGGCACGACCCACGGTCGCAGCGGCTGTGGCCGCTGTCACCCGCAGTGGGAGTGCTGGGAGCCAAGGGGCCTCCCGGAGGTCCGATAGCTCTTCCCCTTCTGACCAAGTGGCAGCCGAGTCAGGTGGAGGCCAGGACACAGGTCCCGGGGTACTGACTGAAGATGTGACAGTCTCGTCGATTCTGGCCACATCTAGTCAGGGGTTTCAGGCAGCGTTAGAAGCTGACGACAGCCTGAAAGCTCTTAAGGAGCAGGCGGCACAGCCTCCCTCGGACTCGGACCCGGAGCGAGTGGTCTGGGACCAAGGACGGCTGTACCGGGCCACGGTCCAGCAGGGTTCACCGGAGGCGTGGCCCAGGGACCGACAGTTGGTGGTACCCTATCCGTTCCGGACGGAGTTGTTGCGGATCGCACATGAGATTCCGATGGCCGGACACCTAGGGATCGCTAAGACCAAGGCCAGGTTAAACCAGCATTTCTACTGGCCAAAAATGGGGGCCGATGTGGCTGCCTACTGCCGTTCGTGTGAAACCTGTCAGAGAGTGGGGAAGGCGGGGCCACGCCCCAAAGCCCCACTGGTATCTCTGCCCATCATCGATGAGCCTTTCAGGAGGGTGGCTGTGGATCTGGTCGGCCCGCTGGCCATCCCCAGCAGCTCCGGGAAACGCTTCATACTGACGGTAGTGGACTATGCCACCCGGTACCCAGAAGCAGTGGCCTTGTCGTCCATTCGGGCTGACAAGGTGGCCACCGCATTGCTGGAGATTTTCTCCCGAGTGGGTTTTCCCCAGGAAATGCTCACTGACCGGGGGACCCAATTCATGTCCCAGCTGATGGAGGCCCTCTGTAAGCAAGTCCAGGTGCGACATCTGGTGGCCAGCCCGTACCATCCACAGACTAATGGCCTGTGCGAGCGGTTCAATGGCACCTTAAAGCAGATGCTTAAGATGTTGGTCGACTCCCATGGGCGTGACTGGGAGCGGTATCTCCCACACCTGTTATTTGCTTACCGGGAGGTTCCACAGGCCTCAACAGGATTCTCACCGTTTGAGCTCCTGTACGGGCGACGTGTGCGGGGCCCCCTGGCTCTGGTGAAAGAGGCTTGGGAAGGGGATTTGGCCACCCCTGGAGTATCGGTTATCGAGTATGTCATGCGCTTCTGGGACAAAATGCAGGCCTTGACGCAACTGGTACACGACAATATGGCTCAAGCCCAGGCCGATCAGAAGCGTTGGTACGACCAGAACGCTTGTGAGAGGACCTACCAAGTGGGTCAAAAGGTGTGGGTACTGGTCCCCGTACCACAGGACAAGCTTCAGGCAGCCTGGGAAGGCCCATACCTCGTGTACCAGCAGCTCAACCCTGTGACGTACCTGGTCGCCCTGGACCCTGCCCGTGGAAGGCGGAAGCCCTTCCATGTGAACATGATGAAGGCACATCATGAGCGGGAGGCATGTGCGCTCCCCGTGTGCAACCTGCCCGAGGAGGGAGAAGCGGAAACCCTCTTGGATATGCTAGCCCAGGTTAGGGCAGGCGGATCCATTGAGGATGTGGAGGTTGGCCACCAGCTCTTGGAGGACCAACGGTCCCAGCTGTGGGCCACCCTACACCCCTTCCGGGGGTTGTTTACCAACCAGCCCGGAAGGACTGACTTGGCTGTCCATCACGTGGACACTGGGGATCATCCCCCGATCCGGCGTTCAGCATATCGGGTCTCCCTGGAGGTGCAGCAACACATGCGCCAGGAGATTGACGAGATGCTGAAGCTGGGGGTGATCCAGGCATCCAACAGCGCTTGGGCCTCGCCTGTAGTCCTCGTCCCTAAGAAGGACCGAACCACTCGGTTCTGCGTGGACTACAGGGGGCTCAATGCTGTCACGGTCGCCGATGCGTACCCAATGCCACGCATCGATGACCTGCTCGATCAGTTGGCCGGGGCTCAGTACCTGACCATCATGGACCTGAGCCGGGGATATTGGCAGATCCCCCTGACTCGCAAGGCCAGGGAACGCTCTGCCTTTATTACCCCATTTGGACTGTACGAGTCCACGGTGATGCCATTCGGGATGAGGAATGCCCCTGCCACTTTCCAGCGGATGGTCAACACCCTGCTCAAGGGACTTGAAGGGTACGCGGCCGCGTACCTGGATGACATTGCCGTCTTCAGTCCCACCTGGGAGGACCACCTAGAGCATCTAGCACAGGTGCTCAGGCGGATCCACCGGGCAGGTTTGACCATCAAGCCGGGAAAGTGTCAGCTGGCCATGAGCGAGGTCCAGTACCTCGGTCACCGGGTAGGTGGGAGAACACTGAAGCCCGAGCCTGAGAAAGTGGAAGCCATCGCATCCTGGCCCACCCCCAGGACCAAGAAGCAGGTGATGTCCTTCTTGGGGACCGCTGGGTACTATAGGAGGTTTGTTCCATGCTATAGTAGCCTGGCAAAGCCCTTGACGGACCTCACCAAGAAGAAGCTGCCCTCTGCAGTCGATTGGACAATGGACTGCGAGACAGCCTTCCGGGCCCTAAAGGACGCCCTGTCCAGCCCGCCCGTGCTACAGGCAGCCGACTTCACGCGGCCGTTTGTAGTACAGACCGACGCCAGTGACTTCGGCCTCGGTGCGGTGCTCAGCCAGGTGGACTCTGCGAGCCAAGAGCACCCAGTCTTGTACCTGAGCAGGAAGCTGTTACCAAGGGAAGTTGCCTATTCCACGATGGAGAAGGAGTGCCTGGCCATAGTGTGGGCCCTGCAGCGTCTGCAACCCTATCTATACGGGCGCCACTTCATCGTGGAGACGGACCACAATCCCCTCAGCTGGTTGCACACCGTCTCTGGGACGAATGGGCGATTGTTGCGATGGAGCCTTGCGCTCCAGCAATACAACTTCACCATTCGCCACAAAAGGGGCCGTGACCACGGTAACGCAGACGGGCTGTCCCGACAAGGAGAGGTCGCGGACGGGCGCACGGGGGAACACCGGAGTGTGCTGCCCCCTAGCGCCCTCAAAAGGGGGGAGGTGTGAGGCAAATCCCGGGATATGAAGATGAATTATGACTCCAGTCATAATCCCTCATCACTCCCTGGCAGTGCCCCCTCCCTTCTTGTTCTCAGTGTTCCACTTACACCTCCATGGCCATGTCCTGTGATATGGAAATTAGGTGGCTTGGGGACAATGGACACAGGATGACTCCCTGCCGTGACCCTGTAGTGGGGGCTGCTAGCTAGTTAGCAAGGCTATGGAAATAGCCAGACAGAACGACTCCAGTAAAAAATGGTTCATATCTCGCAAGCCATATTTCCGATAAATATGGCAACCATAAAAATGGTGTCTCCGCATGCGGACGATGCTGGCACACCCTTTTTATGGGAGCAGGACATTGGGAAATGCCCCAGGCGTGATATCAGCCAATGGGGAACTGGCAGACAGGTCATGAGTCCCCTCGTTCTGTAGCTAAATTCATAACTGTCACAATGAGAGCATTGGCGTCCGCCTACGACGCTCCCAGGCAAAGTTATGGCCCATATTCCATGTTGTGGATTGTCCATAACTCAAGCCAGGGGTGGAGCAGTGCTCCCTCTGAGGTCACTAAGGTAGGAGGGGACCTGGATTTGCCCAGGTTGATAACCCTACTTCGGCCATTTTCCAGTGTTCTTTTCGCTGGGGGCACGTGTAGGAAACATCTGTGGGAAGGATCCTAGAAACCTGGGTACAGCGCCCCCCTGTGGCCAGACGCAACAAGGTAACTGCTGGAACTGTGTATGCCTGTTTGTAACCCATGCTTTGATTGTAACTGTACTCTGACATATGTATATTCTGTAGATTCCCTATTGTATATATTGTAGTTTCTAGTGTGCTTTAGGCTGATTAAATTATATAATTAATCTTGGGCTGTTCTGTTATCTCGATCTTGAATCCCACGTCTGTGTGTTCGGCTAATAGTTACCGTGAAGCGGTTGGTGGCAGCGAGTTGTGCCAAGGATTATTGTGGGGAGGCCAGTGAGATTCGGGGAGATTTTATATATTCCGCCCGCGGAGGTCGGGGGAATATATACCTTACTCTCACCGGGGACCCTTCAATAATCGGCATAAGTAGTATAGCGGCCTCCTTGCTTATGGTCGGGCAATTCCATAATTGGCCTGACTATAAGAGGGGCGCTAGAGAGCGCGTCACGTGCTCTGTCTGTCGGTCGGGAGGTATAAAGGAGGGGTGACCCCCACTTGTTACCCCCCCGATTGTGACGTACTGGTAGCCAGCGCGGGGGATTTCTGAGTGACCCCCCCGGTGGTTTGTGACAGTTACATAGTTACTTAGGTTGAAAAAAGACCTAGGTCCATCTAGTTCAACCTTCCTCCACCAGTTCTACATTTAGTCACTAAGTCATTTATAACCAACAATGTTTTGTGTACTGAGGAAATCATCCAGCCCTTTTTTTAAAAGCTGTTATAGTATCTGCCATTACTACCTCTTGTGGTCGGCATTCCACAGTCTGACCGCTCTAACTGTAAAGAACCCTTTCCTATTTAGGTGTCGGAATCGCTTTTCTTCCACTCGCAGTGAGTGCCCCTTGGTCCTTAGTACTGTCTTTGGAAGAAATAAGTCATGTGCCAGTCCTTTATATTGACCACACATGTATTTATACATATAAATGAGATCTCCTCTGAGACGTCTTTTTTCTAAGCTAAACATATCTAACTTTTTCAACCTGTCATCATATGGGAGGCCTTCCATTCCTTGTAATAGTCTAGTTGCCCGCCTTTGAACTGACTCTAACTTCTGAATGTCCTTTGTAAAATGTGGAGCCCAAAACTGGATCCCGTATTCCAGATGTGGCCTTACAAGTGATTTATAGAGAGGTAACAATACGTTGGGATCACGGGATCTAATCTCTCTTTTTATACACCCTAAAATCTTGTTTGCTTTAGCAGCTGCTGCTTGACATTGAGTGCTGCTGCTCAGCTTATTAGTAACCTTAGGATCCTTATTAAGGGTTTATTCTGAAGAATTACATTCTAGAATAAGGTTTTAACGTTTTGATTTTTTTATAACGTTTTGATTTTTATACAGGTTTGTGTTACTTACTTCTTGTACTGATACACAGATTGGTAATCATTTTTCTTTTCAAATATGTAAGTAATATTTATAATATGGTCTTGAAGATATACAACATACATTTTAATTTAATTTAATCTTGACATATTAATTTTTATAACATCATATTTCATTATATTGAAAGGAAAAGGTTGGGTTTTAATTACATATTTATATTTGATAAATATATGTGTCTACAGAATACTTTAATAATTAATATTTCAAGTACAAAGGAAGAATTGGAAAAAAATATATATTTGAAGTATATCATAATGCATTTATTTACTAAGAGAAGAGTATTATCTGCAAAGTTACATGACTTAATTATTTTTATAGGTTACTGATATGATAGGTATGGAAATCCTATAAGATACTGGTAATATTAAGGTTATGTATTATTAAAGACATAAGTGTTATATACATAGAAGGCCTTATTTTTATTTCAATTTTATTTTTATTCTGATTTTCATTTTTCCTTTTATTCCTATTTTTTATATTGATTATTTTTATTTAATATTTAAATGTTTAATCAAAATTTAAGTTCTACAATTTTTTATTTTTCCTTCTAATTTTAATATCTCAATTGAGGAAACACTTCAATATTTAGTTAAGTAATATCTAATATAAGAATATTACTTTATTAAATATGAATCATATTAAAAAGGGAAAGTTCCAATTTTTGGAAGGAAGGAACACTTCATTCATCAATGTATTCAATTATTTACTTCCTAGTAATACATTATTCTTATATTAGTAGGTTAACACAATAAGGATGAAATATTACTTATATTTACACATTTTCTTATATAGTAGGTTATTTAATAAATAATAGACTAATCAAATAAATTAAATTAGAGTAATAAAGATGGAAGATCGAGGTACATCTATATTTACCTTCCTATATTTACAAATAATATATATATTATATTTTTAATCAATAATAATTTATAATGGGTATTATTGTGTTTTGATGGAATCATCCAGTCTTTTCTAAAATGTTATTTGCTTTGGTTTATAATTTTACAAATGATCTAACTAAATAAGCCACATTGTTGCCTTTCATATTCATAATATGGTACATGTTATAGGTACACATTATATTATTATTTCATATTTTATATTACATTTTGGTTACATTTAACACATTGCCACCTATGGGTTTGGAAAGGTAATTACACCAATGAAAAAAAAAAGGTCATTACATGAGAATACTATAGTTTATACCATTATGCAGTATTATTACATCATTCTAAGTATCAATTATATTAATACTTCTACGATAGTAATAATGACATGGTATTAGAGTTATGATACGCTGTGACATTTATTAGTGACAGTTATTGCCATATTTGGTATTTAGATTAGGGAATGAAGTCTTCAATCAAGATTAAGATAAAAGACTTTTATTAATTTTTCTAAAGTTAAAAGGGATTCTACAAAATGGTTTAAAAGGCTGAAACTCAACGGTCCAAAAGGTAACGTCTCAAATAAGACTGTGTTACATACAAAATACTTACCGCGTCTGGACCTCAGAAGGACAGTGATCTTATGGTTCTAGGATGGACAACCCTGACACATGGTCTGTGCCTTAAGACCTCACTACAGTTACTAAGGAGAGCAATAACGTGTTAAAGTTAACCCCTGTCGTGCTGACCAAGAACGTCTTAACATCTGTTCCAGGATTTGACAACAGGCAGCGCGGAGGATAAAGGTGACTAATGTAAATTACACTGCACAGACATCAAAGATTTATGCTATTCTTCTACACTCATGAACTGTGGTTTATCAACATTGGCTATGGACTTTGTAATAAAGAATAAAGTTTATGGACTTGATCTAACGATGATAAATGCAATACGGGACTGTATTAAATTGGTAACCATTCATCTTTTATCAAAGGATTTATTTCTAAGAGACTGTGTTTATGCCAGATTACATCGGAGATAAGAAGACATCAACCCAGAGGGCATCATATGGTGACCGGATTTGTTTTGCATTTCTTTTTAGGTTTAGGGAAGTATAATTATATATTTGATATGATTATCAGTCACGGCCTACCGTAACATGAATCCACATTATTATATTGTTGAACTTACAACATGAATAATGCAAATTGATTATTATTCATCATTATTATTGACATTAATCCATTATCGCCAAATAAGGGAAAAAGATCTGTTATTTTAATGATGTATTAATTAATTTTCGTGGTCTCATTAATAATAATAATTCACCCACTTCAAGGGGGAATTGTAAAAACATTAAAATTAATACATCTAGTTATCAACAATTTTATAGTAGGACATATATGTTCACATATCTGTTTATGTTGGAGGGCATAGTTTATTGATAAAGTTCTTATAAGGAATAAATATTAAGATATCCAAATTGAATATACATAAGTGCTGACATGGAAGGACATATATATACCATCTGGAAGCTTCTAGAGATTACACCATGTGACATGCGTCCAGCAGTAATTTCCCTATATGGTTTGAACAGTTGTCATATAACATGACACGATGGAGGGGGCTACTCCTGCTCCTGCACGTCACCTACTGTCCCAGAAGCCTTCCAGGCTGCAAAATGAACACATGCTGAAAAGCTACGGTATATCACCCCTGCCTTACCATTCAGAATCCAAGGAGAGATGGATGAAGATTTTCTATTGATCAGTATGGACTAATTGAACTCTTTTCCGTAAGTTAATGAAGTATAATATTTTTCCTTTCTGTAATTGAATTTTGGCAACCATTTTAAATAGATAAAATACATTTATTTTTTACATTTTTGAAGTTCTTTCTTTCATGCGCTTTTACATATTTGAAGAAAAATATATTTAAGAGTATACTTTTAACAGAGCCGCTGCCAGCGCAACCAGAGGAAGAGGAAGAACTAAAAGCCTTTATGCCCAGCATGCGTGTGACCTGGGAGCCGGCTGAAGACCAAATGATGGTTATGAGGAGGCCAGCTCACAGAGGACAGAGCCGCATGAGGGCAAGGCACCCCCCAATGCAATCCCCCCTGAGAAGGAGCTGGAGGCGGCCCGAGATCTGGAAGAAAAACAGTCCCTGCGACAAGCCAAGCACCAGGTCAGAGGTCCCCTCCACCGTGGAGTGGTAGAAGAATTCAACCGCAGAACTGGGTGTTGGCTTTATAGTAGAGGCTGGAGTCAAGGAGAGCATCTTCGTGTCCCGGCGGGATGTGCAGTCCTACTTGCAAAGGGGTCACCCTGGTCGCGACCTGTATATGGGAGATGTTGTTGAGTACACCAGACACCTGGGTGAAAGAGGCTGGTATACCTTAGACGTTATGCAGTGCCCCGAGCATACAGCGGCAAGCCGAAGCTACGTCCCTACAGCTTCCCCCAGGACCCCATAGTTACTGCCACTAGGGGATGCTAAAAATGTAGAAGTGGTTGCTGAAGATGCTGATGGAGCTCAAGATGAAGCACTAGAGACAGCTCAAGATAAAGCACTAGAGACAGCTCAAGATGAAGGAATCCAGAGCACTGAGAGTGTCAGCCCTGGTTTTGAGACAATTTGAATTTTTCCCAGAGGGGCATTGCAGCTATAAGTCCCCTTACTGGCAGCCAGACTGGCTTGCAAAGTCTCCTTAAGGAGAATATTGTTGCCCCGTGGTCCCCACATAGCTTCTCATGAGCCAGATCAGACACCCCATACTTTGCACTGACGAGGGGCAAGCACCCTGAAATATCGTGTATGCAAATTGGGATTCTGATCTGGCATAAATCCTAAGTCATATGCAAAGGATTGTTAAAAATCCACTTTTGACTTTTAGGATCGCTACTTCCAATAGGTGGCGCTACGCTAGAGTTTGTCTCCTTTCCTGGAGAGACAATTTGAATATTTCCCAGAGGGGCATTGCAGCTATAAGTCCCCTTACTGGCAGCCAGACTGGCTTGCAAAGTCATCTTAAGGAGAATAGTGTTTTCCCGTGGTCCCCACATAGCTTCTCATGAGCCAGATCAGACACCCCATACTTTGCACTGACGAAGGGCAAGCACCCCGAAACACTGTCTGCAAATTGGGATTCTGATCTGGCATAAATCCTAAGGGGTACTTTGCACACTACGACATCGTACGCACGCCGATGCTTGCGATGCCGAGCGTGATAGTCTCCGCCCCCGTCGCACATGCGATATTGTGTTATAGCTGCCGAGGCGAACATTATCGCTATGGCAGCTTCACATGCACTTACCTGCCCTGCGATGTCGCTCTGGCTGGCGAACCGCCTCCTTCCTAAGGGGGCGGGTCATGCGACGTCACAGCGACGTCACACAGCAGGCGGCCAATAGAAGCAGAGGGGCGGAGATGAGCGGGGCGTAAACATCCCGCCCACCTCCTTCCTTCCGCATAGCCAGCATGAGCCGCAGGTAGGAGATGTTCCTCGCTCCTGCAGCTTCACACACAGTGATGTGTGCTGCCGCAGGAACGAGGAACAACATCGTAGCATCATAGTTACATACAGTTAGGTCCAGAAATATTTGGACAGTGACACAAGTTTTGTTATTTTAGCTGTTTACAAAAACATGTTCAGAAATACAATTATATATATAATATGGGCTGAAAGTGCACACTCCCAGCTGCAATATGAGAGTTTTCACATCCAAATCGGAGAAAGGGTTTAGGAATTATAGCTCTGTAATGCATAGCCTCCTCTTTTTCAAGGGACCAAAAGTAATTGGACAAGGGATTCTAAGGGCTGCAATTAACTCTGAAGGCGTCTCCCTCGTTAACCTGTAATCAATGAAGTAGTTAAAAGGTCTGGGGTTGATTACAGGTGTGTGGTTTTGCATTTGGAAGCTGTTGCTGTGACCAGACAACATGCGGTCTAAGGAACTCTCAATTGAGGTTAAGCAAAACATCCTGAGGCTGAAATAAAAGAAAAAATCCAAAAGAGAGATAGCAGACATGCTTGGAGTAGCAAAATCAACAGTCGGGTACATTCTGAGAAAAAAGGAATTGACTGGTGAGCTTGGGAACTCAAAAAGGCCTGGGCGTCCACGGATGACAACAGTGGTGGATGATCGCCGCATACTTTCTTTGGTGAAGAAGAACCCGTTCACAACATCAACTGAAGTCCAGAACACTCTCAGTGAAGTAGGTGTATCTGTCTCTAAGTCAACAGTAAAGAGAAGACTCCATGAAAGTAAATACAAAGGGTTCACATCTAGATGCAAACCATTCATCAATTCCAAAAATAGACAGGCCAGAGTTAAATTTGCTGAAAAACACCTCATGAAGCCAGCTCAGTTCTGGAAAAGTATTCTATGGACAGATGAGACAAAGATCAACCTGTACCAGAATGATGGGAAGAAAAAAAGTTTGGAGAAGAAAGGGAACGGCACATGATCCAAGGCACACCACATCCTCTGTAAATATGGTGGAGGCAACGTGATGGCATGGGCATGCATGGCTTTCAATGACACTGGGTCACTTGTGTTTATTGATGACATAACAGCAGACAAGAGTAGCCGGATGAATTCTGAAGTGTACCGGGATATACTTTCAGCCCAGATTCAGCCAAATGCCGCAAAGTTGATCAGACGGCGCTTCATAGTACAGATGGACAATGACCCCAAGCATACAGCCAAAGCTACCCAGGAGTTCATGAGTGCAAAAAAGTGGAACATTCTGCAATGGCCAAGTCAATCACCAGATCTTAACCCAATTGAGCATGCATTTCACTTACTCAAATCCAGACTTAAGACGGAAAGACCCACAAACAAGCAAGACCTGAAGGCTGCGGCTGTAAAGGCCTGGCAAAGCATTAAGAAAGAGGAAACCCAGCGTTTGGTGATGTCCATGGGTTCCAGACTTAAGGCAGTGATTGCCTCCAAAGGATTTGCAACAAAATATTGAAAATAAAAATATTTTGTTTGGGTTTGGTTTATTTGTCCAATTACTTTTGACCTCCTAAAATGTGGAGTGTTTGTAAAGAAATGTGTACAATTCCTACAATTTCTATCAGATATTTTTGTTCAAACCTTCAAATTAAACGTTACAATCTGCACTTGAATTCTGTTGTAGAGGTTTCATTTCAAATCCAATGTGGTGGCATGCAGAGCCCAACTCGCGAAAATTGTGTCACTGTCCACATATTTCTGGACCTAACTGTAGTTACATAGTTACATAGTTACTAAGGTTGAAAAAAGACCTAGGTCCATCTAGTTCAACCTTCCTCCAACAGTTCTACATTTGGTCACTAAGTCATTTATAACCAACAATGTTGTGTGTACTGAGGAAATCATCCAGCCCTTTTTTGAAAGCTGTTATAGTATCTGCCATTACTACCTCTTGTGGTAGGGTATTCCACAGTCTGACTACTCTAACTGTAAAGAACCCTTTCCTATTTAGCTGTCGGAATCGCTTTTCTTCCACTTGCAATGAGTGCCCCCTTGTTCTTAGTATTGTCTTCGGAAGAAATAAGTCATGTGCCAGTCCTTTATATTGACCACACATATATTTATACATATAAATGAGATCTCCTCTGAGACGTCTTTTTTCTAAGCTAAACATATCTAACTTTTTCAACCTGTCATCATATGGGAGGCCTTCCATTCCTTGTAGTAGTCTAGTTGCCTGCCTTTGAACTGACTCTAACTTCTGAATGTCCTTTTTAAAATGTGGAGTCCAAAACTGGATCCCATATTCCAGATGTGGCCTTACAAGTGATTTATAGAGGGGTAATAATACGTTGGGATCGCGGGATCTAATCTCTCTTTTTATACACCCTAGAATCTTGTTTGCTTTAGCAGCTGCTGCCTGACATTGAGTGCTGCTGCTCAGCTTATTTGTAATGAGAATACCCAAGTCCTTCTCCTGTTCTGTAGTCCCGAGTTTACTTCCATTTAATGTATACGCAGTTATAGGATTACTCCGTCCTAGGTGCATTACTTTACATTTATCAACATTAAATCTCATTTGCCAAGTATCTGCCCATTCTGACATCTTATCCAGATCTTTTTGTAATATTATACTATCAAGGTCAGTTTTTAATATCCTACATAGTTTGGTGTCATCAGCAAAGACTGACACTTTACTATCAATCTTTCCACAAGGTCATTAATAAAGAGATTAAAAAGAATTGGTCCTAGCACAGATCCCTGCGGCACCCCACTGCTGACTATGGCCCATTTAGAGAATGTTCCATTTATGACTACTCTTTGTTTCCTATCTTTTAGCCAATTCCTTACCCAGTTGCATATAGTTTCCCCCAGTCCTTCCTTCTGGAGCTTTAGTATAAGCCTATTATGTGGTACAGTATCAAATGCCTTTGCAAAGTCCAAATAAATCACATCAGCTGCATTACCAATATCCAGGTTTGCACTTACCCCCTCATAGAACCCCAACAGGTTGGTTAGACACGACTTATCTTTCATGAATCCATGCTGTCTGTCAGTTATTATATTATTTTCTGCAACATATTTTTGCATGTCATCCCTTAAAATGCCCTCAAAAACTTTGCATACTACTGATGTCAGGCTTACTGGATGGTAGTTGCCTGGATCTACGCTCTTACCTTTCTTAAATATCGGTACCACATCAGCAATCCTCCAATCCTGAGGCACCAACCCTGTTACAAGCGAGTCTAAAAAGATGAGATACAGCGGTCTGTCAATTACGGAGCTCAATTCCCTCAATATTCGTAGATGAATGCCATCTGGCCCTGGGGATTTGTCAATGTTTAATTTACTCAGACGTAGGCGTACTTCTTCTTGTGTTAAATTGATTATATCTGGTGGGGAACTTTGATTTTTCACTTGTTGAATGATGCCTGGTACAGTCAGTTCCTTGGTGAACACAGATGAGAAATGCCTATTTAATATCTCAGTCTTTTGTTCGTCCTCTATAACTAACCTGTTATTATATTTTAAGGGGCCAATACTATCCTTTGTTTTCCTTTTGGTATTAATGTATTTATAAAAGATTTTGGGATTTATTTTAATGTCATTGGCGATTTTTGTTTCAGTAGCTAGTTTTGCTTGTTTGATTTCTTTTTTGCATTGCCTATTGATATCTTTATACTCCTGCAATGTTTTATTATACTTTGTACAGCCTTATTTATCCATAGTGGTTTCTTTTTATTCCGGGACGTTTTATTACCAGAGGGTATAAGTTTTTTACAGGACTCTAGCACTCCCCATTTATGTTCAGTATCCCCAGTTACCATGACTTTGTCCCAATCTACACATTTAAGCTCTTCCCTTAATTTGTTGAAATCAGCTTTCCTAAAATTCCAGGTTTTAGCATTTCCCCTTTGAAATGTTCTATTGAATATTACGTTGAAGCTTACCATATTATGATCGCTGGTGCCCAAGTGCTCCCGGACCTGTAGATCTGAAATTGTATCCGGTCTATTTGACAGGACCAAATCTAGCAAATTATCTCCCCTCGTCGGTTCATCTACCATCTGAGAGAGGAAATGGTCTTGAATGGTAGATAAGAATTTACAGCTTTTAGCACAACCAGAAGATTCTATGTCCCACTGTATGTCTGGATAGTTGAAATCCCCCATAATAAGAACCCGGTCCTTCCGAAATTATGAAAATGACCGACGCTACACCGATGATACGATTTTGATGCTTTTGCGCTCGTTAATCGTATCAAAAACGATTTACACACTCTGATATCGACAGCGACGCCGGATGTGCGTCACTTTCGATTTGACCCCACCGACATCGCAGCTGCAATGTCGTAGTGTGCAAAGTACCCCTAAGTCATATGCAAAGGATTGTTAAAAATCCACTTTTGACTTTTAGGATCGCTACTTCCAATAGGTGGCGCTGCGCTAGAGTTTGTCTCCTTTTCTGGAGAGACAATTTGAATTAAAGAAAAGAAAGTTAACCTGTTTGAAGTTACAGCAACGTTGAAAATGTTTAAGAAAATGCGCCCACAAAAACTGTTGTGAGAACTGTTTTAAGAATCCACCTGTTTTAAGCACCTGGTTTTGTGCATTTCTACCAATGGACCATAAGGTTCTGAACTGGCTATAACCACAAACTCTCGCAATGTATAAAGTTACCCCAGAGGTACCATCATTAGAGCACACCTGTTTATGGGGCCTGGCTCTGCACCACCAGGAAGCACGCCTGTGATGAGCCTGGGTGGGTTACGGACATGTGGATGGAGGGTGGTGAAAAATGGTACCTGGTATAATGTTTTATAATGTTTTTATGTGGTTGCCTTCCCTGTTTGGGAATTGTTGTATTAAAAGGAAAATGTTATTGTCTTTACAGCCCAAGGACGTGCTGTTGATAACTAAGGGGGAATGTGGCACCCCTGATCTGGTCAGGCACCACTGAGTACTGCGCCCATGCTGGGTGAGTACAATCAAGGTAATCCCAAAGGCTGAGTAGGGTGTGTATGCACAGACACATAGTGACCAGGTCTCACACACATCATAGAGGGGACCCCTGGGCAGACCCAGGAGGGGGCGTGGCCTCCACATCTCAGCTAGTGGTGCAGTGGGAGGAGAGTGCAGTGGTAGTGAGTCAGAGAGAAGCAGTGGAGGAGGACTCACAAGCCGAGTCTGAAGCGGAGAGCGGGCATGCAGACACGCTAGTCAGACCCTGCAGGTGTAGTGGTTGTTTGTGGGGGAGTTCGGTTGCCACACAGTCAGGCTGAAAGACACCTCAGGAAGAAGTGGGGTGATTGAGTACGGGGTTTGTCTGGTAGACCAGGCACGCAGGGGAAACAGGTTCCCGAAGTAGGCTCAAGTTTAACTACCTACTAAACCTGCTGGTACTAAACCTGCTGCTGACAACAGGTCCCACACCAACTAACACAGAGTCCGCAGCATCAGCAGCAACGAGGGGGCTCATAAGTGAGATAGGGCAAGAAGCCATCTTTACTTGGTCCACGCTGCCAGCAAACGGGCCAGAAAGGGGAGAAAAAGCAGATGCGACTTCCCTGGATGAATCCCATATACTTCAGGTCGGGGGTTATCCGAAACAAGAAGTGCTAGGAAGGTGAGCTTACAGTCACCCTTATTCCAGCCTAAAGGATACCTGGTTCTGTGATGCCTTGGACTAGCCAGGTAGTCACAGACATAACAACATATACACCCCCACCCTAGGCAGTTACAACATTCAGACAAAAACCCTTGTTGCCTCCCTCCAGGGCCTGATGTCCACACCAGGTGGGGCGGAGCCAGGCGGTTGGCCCCACCCACCGAGGAGTTCACAGGCCTGGAGGCGGGAAAAGCAGTAGATCAGTTTAGGAGTTGAAAGTGAGAGGTCACAAACTGCAAGTGTCTGGGTAGGAGCCCAGGCACTGACAGCAAGGTTGACAGATGGTGGTGGCCGTCTGCAGGAGTTAGCGGAACTCTGTGGAACCGTAGGACCGGGGTTGGGCGGTGGCCCACCGGTACCGAACCGGGGAGCGGAGTGAGGCTAAGCACACAGGCAGGGCCATCGGACCCCAACCAGGCTTGGAGCCGCCGACAATAGTCAAATCCAACTGTGACAGGAACCCCAGGGGTTTCCTAACAACCAAGTCACGACAGAAGGCAACAGTCCACACCGTGAGGCTATACAGCCACTGCCACAGGCTAGAGATCCAAGGATCAGCGCCTGTGGGCAAAAGGGCTCCTACGGTACCTATACGCCGGGGAGCGGACTACCGTTGGGAAACCATTGGAGTCAACACAGTTTACACAGGTGCAGGGAAAGACAGCCACCATCAGCCGTCCGGGGAGAGTACAACAACACTGCAGCCAGCTGCGGGACTCGTCCATCCCGCCGTTTGGTTTACCAGAGACTCTGTCATTGATTAGAAACCTACACTAGACCTGCATTATTATATGGTGTTTCAGAGAAACACACATAAATCCAAAAATTTACAAATTTTATTAGCATGATATTAACAGACATCAAGAGTTCATCACATAATTTAGAGACGGATATCAAAAAAAACACACAGTAAAAAGTTATTCTTCCCCTTTAAAAACACAGAAAAAATCCTGGAACAGTGTGGTATTAGAATTAGTACATGGTAGTGGTCATAGAAAATGATGATGCCATAATCATTTGAGTACATCAAACATGATAATACAAAGCTGACAATCCAGCAGAGATGAGAAAACTATAAATGTCAATGCCATGCAAATACATATACATAGTGCAGAGAGGGGGTATTACAAATTGAATATAATCATACATAAGCTTCCACAATGAGAAGTGCAATTATCACCCCTATGCATTATTCCTACACTCAGGTCAGTATAACCCCAAAATACACCATGCCCTCCTGCCACCCAGGAGGGGGAAGGGGGAAGGGAGACCAAAGCCGAAGGCTGCTGGAAGCAATCTGAAAAATTAAATGAGACCACTACCTAGAGAACCACACTGCCCAGCACCTCTACGCGCGTTTCACACTCGCTTCGTCAGGAGGTGCTGTGACAGGGAGATGGTCATCATTATATGGTTCTGGACTCACCTTCGGCCCATTACTGGCGCACAGTGCATGGCGGCGGCCATGCCGCCCACTCCAGCCGGCGTCCCGGAAGTTACGATGCGCATGCGCGCTAATCGCTTCACTCATTGGGCGCCGGCCGGAGGGGAGGGACAGACACCGACACACAGAGCGCGCACCAGCGTCAGCACGCCCAGCACCATTTTAGGTGAGGGCAGTAGTATTGGCAAATCACCATAAATCAGGAATGTACATTCAAATTGTGCAAGGATGTTAATACAAAGCAATATCTATATTATCAATATAAACCAAGAGACGCAGCGCACAGAAATACCAGGGGACATTAATCCCCCCATATATAGCATAAGAAGATATTATTCATTCTGTGGTCAAATCGTGCGCTGCGTAGCCACAGCCAGGCACCTCAACATGCGTCCTATAAGGGATGAATTAGATTGTCATTGATTGTCTGAGTGAGTACACCAGTGCCGTCCGGCACCGAGCCGCGCTGTCCCTGCAACTCTGCACCCCGGCCATCCAGCCTCCCCGTTACATCACCGGGCCCCGGGAGCACCGACCCCCTACCCACGGAGGGGACAACATCCTAGCTGCTCCCTACCATCTCTCCCGGGATCCCCGTCATCAGCAGCGGTGGTGCCATCATCACCACGTCCCGTGGGTGGCGTCACGAACACTCTCCCCAAACAAACCATCCCTTTTCACTCATGGGTGAGGAGCGCTGCTTGAATCCCCGGGTCCGGCCCACCGCTTGCGCCACCGAGCAGCAGCAGCAGAATCCCCGGACCCGAGCATGGCGAGCGCGTCCCCTCCGCCAGCGACAGTTCTCCCTGCAGTTTGTCTCAGCATCGCCCGGGTTACCTCACAGAAAACAACTGAAAGTGAGTAAAAACCCTGAAAGACATTTCTGGACTGTGTGCGCGTTCTTCTGTGACCTGTGGTACTACGCACGTACACCCGAGCCCCTGGGGCCAGCCTCCCTCTCGGGAGGCCATAACACCAAACTGCAGACACTATCAGCCCCAGACGCTCGTTAAACAGCAGTGGTGGTCACCCCTCATCCTGACCGCAAAACCGAGAGTGGCGTCATGACTCCTATACAAGTGAACTTGACATACCTGTTGCTAGAAGGGTCCCTACAGAGAATTCCCCGCAGTGTCCCGCTGCAGCACTGCGGTGGGCGACTCATCGGCACTGATTGGTTAGTGTAGGAAATCCAGATCAAGATGAGAGAAATCAGGGTGACAGATGCCGCACTAAATCCATTCAGTTGATGGAAAATGTCTCTGAATTGTGTACGCATTTTTGGGTCACCAGAACCCTTCATCAGAACAATTGTATATAACAGTACTGCACTTAAGCCTGCTTTACATGTTACGATTCTGCATGCGATATCGTATGTGATCGTAACCGCCCCCATCGTATGTGTGGCACATTCAATTTTGTTGAATGTGCCGCACAAACGATTAACCCCTGTCACACGTACTTACCCGTCCATACGACCTCGATGTGGGCGGCGAACGTCCACTTCCTGGAGTGGGAGGGACGTTCGGCGTCACATCGTCACACGGCAGCCGGCCAATAGAAGCGGAGGGGAGGAGATGAGCGGGACATAAACATCCCGCCCACCTCCTTCCTTCCATTGTTGGACGGGAGCCGCAGGACGCAGGTAAGATCTGTTCATCGTTCCCGGGGTGTCACACACTGCGATGTGTGCTACCCGGGGTACGATGAACAATCTGACGTTCAATTTATGAGGAATGAACGATGTGTGTGCGATGAACGTTTTACCATTCATTCGCAATCGCATGTAGCTGTTACACACTACAATGTACCTTACGATGCCGGATGTGCGTCACTTACGACGTGACCCCGCCAACACATTGTAAGATATATTGTAGTGTGTAAAGCGGGCTTTACAACTAGGTATTTAAACATTGTAAAAAAGGGCACTAAATACTGGCAGGTGAAGCCTGTGATGTATCGATGGGCATGGCTGACAGATCAATCAGGTAAGTATACTAAATATAAAATTGCTAAATATAAAATTCAAACATGAATATAAAAGGTATCATGATATTAATTCTAATATTTATAAGAGAGTGCAATTAAAACTCTAAAAGCAATATAAGAAACACATTCTTTCCTCGTTCTCTCAGACACTGACAATTATTTGAAAACGTTTTGTTCTACTTATGAAGTAATAATAATTCTTACTTTTTAATTATTATTAATTTCATATTACGTTTTATACTCATGTTTGAATTTTATACTTAGTAATTTTATATTTAGTATACTAACTTTAATAGCCTATTAGCTATTTCCACCAAGACGTCAGGCGATTGACCTGCTGGTTTTGGTGCCCTTTTTAAAGTGTACTGTTGTACTGATGAAGGCGATGGTGCGACCCCGAAATATGGAGACACTTCAATAAAAAGACCGTGCGGCAACTGTCACCCTGATTTCTCTCATCTTGATTTGGAATTACCGCAGAATCAGGCTACACAAATTTTCTTGGAGTCTGTTGTCATGGAGTCATATATGGCTACATAGGAACAATATGTAAAAAAAAACTATAAGGGTTAGGACAATAAAATAAAACATTATTTAGAAAGATGGAAAAATGCATTAATTTTTGTTTCTTTTATGGTGGTTATGCAGTGGTGTCCATAATACTATAACTATCTAACCAAAGACCCCAGATGCCCTAAACAGATGCATAGAAAGAATATGCACTCTAAAATAGCTCACAGCTGCACAAACCTGTGCACAACTTGCAAGGAGAATGTAGTCTTAAAGGGGTGTCCTCAAGTTCTTAAATTACTCTATATATCCTGAGTCATATTGCAAAGGATTGTCGAAAATCCACTTGTGACTTTTAGGATCGCTACTTCCAATAGGTGGCGCTGTGCTAGAGTTTGTCTCCTTTACTGGAGAGACAATTTAAATTACTCTAGTTAGCTATACAGCATGAAAATAAGCACCTTTCTTTTTCTCTTTGTTGTAATTTTCCTTCAATGAAAGCTTTTGTCTTCTTTAGTGCAGAGCTTGTATCCATGGAGCTCAGCCTCAAAATCCCGGCCAAGTGTTTGCAGTAGTTATATTCCAGGAAAGGGATTAACTCTTAACATCCCAGTCCATTTTCTCTAGCCCATTCAATGCAGGAGTTCTCCCACACATTTTCCCTCTTTTGCAAGGTCACCAGCCCCTCAGCTTTCAGAGTATTTTTAATCACGGCTTTCTGCTCTTGCTCTCTGAGCTTTGTACTTGTTTAAATGCCTTGTTGTCTCTATGTGTAAATGTAGCACCCAGAGATATTGGGTACTCGGTTCCGGGCAGTGTCGGTATTGGGAATGTCACAGTGGTGGCCGTTACCCGGTTCCATGCCTTGAGCCCTTTTTGTAATGGGGATATTTACAGGGGATTATTGGATAAAGTCCATACGTGACGCCATTTGTGGTGTTGCGGCTAAGTATAGGGAGCCGCTGCTGCAGAATGTCTCTACTGGGGCTGATGGTATTGTCAGCTAGTATGGTAGTCCCTCCGCAAGTAGGGTATTGCCCCAGTGGGTGTATGGTGTGGTTGGCATCAGAAAAAGGAGTCCAGAAAGGTATTCAGTGCAACTGGTTTACTCACTTTAGATGTTAACTGGTTGCCCGAGGCCGGCTGGTTTCGCCTCCAGGTCCCCTTCGTCCCAGTGCCAGTCTGGTTCTCTGGTACCTTCTTCCCCATGCACCTGTCTCTGGTAAGTGGGTCCCCGTGGTATAGAACACTGGGGGTCCCAGTCTGTGGTTTGTCCACTTCTGTCTGCCTGACGGTAGCGTGAACCCTGTGGGGATGGAGTGTCTGGTCCTGTCCCCGGTTCTCTCTTTGCTACTGAGTCTTCGGATTCTTTAGGGTCAGCAAGGTCCTTGATGGTCCCCTTGCTGTACAGGTGTTAACAGGTCGGCTTGAAGCTCTTTCCTGTCCTAGGATCCTGTACCCCGTCGGTGCATAGTTCCAGGAGTACTCCACCATACTCCACCAGCTACTTTTTCTCCTGGGTACCAGGTCACCGTCAACCTGAGTCAGGACGTTGCTCAGTCACACCTTCACACTTTACTGTCAACTCTAGACTACTACTCTCCAGTCTGCCCTTCCCACCTGGTCAACTAGTGGACTGGAGTGACTCCACCTCTAGGCGGACATCCATGGGTCCCACCCTTGCTGGGTACCATTGTATGGCAGATTGTTGGGGAAAACTGGGATTACCTGAGTTTTTGGTGGTATCGGCACTGGGGTTCTGGGTCCCTAAGGGGGTAAGCCTTGCATCCTGGTGGGGATGCAGAACCTTGTAGCACCCTGATGGCTTTAGGGGCGCTACATAAACATAGGGATAGCAGTGTAGACTTAGCACATACAGCTGATGTTACAGCAGAAGTTGTGCTGAGCTTTATAATTCTTTAATACTATAGTTTTACTCTTCACCATATCTGCCAGTCAAGGAGGAGAGCTACTAAAATCAGGAAGAAACTATACTGCTTTTAGCTGCTTAAGAGACAACTAGGGAATACACTTTTTAAAGGGAACCTGTCATTTAAAAAATGCTATTAACCTGCAGATATTGGGTTAATTTCCAGGTTAATAGTGTTTTAAATCTATCTGGCTGCTGCAGTGAAAGCCCAGCTACAGGGAGGAAATGAACTTTATTCCTCCTAGAACTCTCTGGTGTCAGTTATAGAGATGCAGACAGCACGGTTTCACGCAGAGCTCAATACACAGCACAGTGAGCGGTACCTGTTACCACACCACTGCACTGACTGACAGCCAACTCAAAAGTGCATTAGTGCTGAGTTGGCTGTCAGTCAGTGTCAATGGCATGGTCACAGCTGTAACTAACTGTGTACTGAATGTGACTGATGTCATGCCTGCCGCACCTCTTTGACTAAAAACTGGAGGCTGACGGCAGGAATAAAGTTCAGTACCTCCTTATAGATGGAATTTCATTGCGGTGGCCGGGCAGCTTTAGAACACTACTGACCTGCAGATTAACCATAATATAAATGCAGGTTAATAGTGTTTTTTACATCACAGGTTCCCTTTAATTTTTGCAATCACCCAGGGGTAGAATTATATACAATGGCAAAAACTCTAGTAGTAATTTGAGCTAAAAGGTGTAGTCGACTACTTGCACAACTCCTTCTCCATCTCTGTTTCCCCACTGGAAATAATACACTCATTTTCTGTGCCAGCACCATTTCAGCGGTGTCAGCACTGTTCCTCCAGGGGTTGGCGTAACTTTGTTAAGTACTCGGCTGCGGCCGACAAGCCGCTCGGTTCCGGGCTCGCGTGTCGGTGGCTCGAGCGCCTCCGGACCCGGGGGTCACGTCGCTCTGGAAGGATGTAGTGGCGGTGCACGCAGGGGTTTGGGGTGGTTGTTTGGTAAAGTTCGTGACGCCACCCACGGGTTGTGGTGACCGTAGGATGGACACCACCGCTGCCGTTAACTAGGCCTCCCATTGACGGTGTTATGCAGCTTGGTGTTAACCCCTCCGTGGGCAGGGGCGATGGTCCCGGTGGCCCGTACGGGGAGGGATGCAGGCCTGGGTGCAGGGCGCAGGGTCGCGGTGCAGCGTGGTGCATTGCCTGACGGCACTGGTGTACTCACTCTGACACAGGAAAAACTGACAGTCTCTGATAGACCAAATGGCAGGATGGACGGGGCCCACAGCCGGCTGCGGTGTTCTCCCTGCACGGGTTGGTGATGGCTGTCGTTTCCCTGCACCTGTGTTATATTGTGGATGACTCCGGTGCCTGGACACTGGTAGTTCGCTCCCCGGCGTATAAGGGGCCGTAGGAGCCCGTTTGCCCGCAGGCGCTGGCCCTTTGGATCTCTTGCCTTTGGCGGTGGCACTTATCCGGGATGGTTGGGCTGTTGACGTCAGTCGGGACTTGGGTGGGAATGAACCCCTAAGGTTCAGACCGCAATCAGTAAATTCGACTATCTGGGTGGCTTGTAGCCTAGTCGGGGTCTGAGTACCCTACCTGGTGCTTGGCTTCGATCGGCTCCCCGGTTTGGTAACGGCGGGCCACCGCCCAACCTCGGTCCTACGGTTCCACCGACCGTGCGCCAACTCCTGCAGACGGCCACCACCGTCTGCCGACCTTGCTGGAGGTGCCTGGGCCGACCCAGACACCTAGACAGTCCGTGGCAGGCCTGATCCCAAGTCTGCCCATGCGTGTCTCTCCTCTCCACTCACTTGACTCCACTGTCCTCAACTGTACTCCACTGTACTGTCTTTGTTTTCCCGCCTCCAGGCCTGTAAACTCCTCAGTGGGTGGGGCCAACTGCCTGGCTCCGCCCCACCTGGTGTGGACATCAGACCATGGAGGGTGGCAACAAGGGTTTCTGTTTGACTGTTGTCACCTGTCCGAGGAAGGGGTGTGTGTGGTGTCATGTCTGTGACTACCTGGCTAGTCCAGGGCATCACAGTTATGTCACACGATCCCTGCAGTCAAGTGTGGCGCCCTGGCCTAGCCAGGTCGTCACAGATAACATACAAACACCCCCCACCCCCATTAGACAGGGACACCAGCCAAACACAAAATCCTTGTTGCCTCCCTCCAGTGTCTGATGTCCACACCTGGTGGGGCGGAGCTAAGCGGTTGGCCCCACCCACCGAGGAGTTCACAGGCCTGGAGGCGGGAAAAGTGATGGCAGTTGAGTGTTGGAGTTTGAAGTGAGAGGAGCAAGCACTTGGGTGTCTGGGTTTATGGCCCAGGCACTGACAGCAAGGTTGGCAGACGGTGGTGGCCGTCTGCAGGAGTGGTGGAGCAACGCGGAACCGTAGGACCGGGGACGGGCGACGGCCCGCCGGTACCGACCGGGGAGCGAAGTGAAGCCAGCACACACAGGCAGGACCATCGGACCCCGACCAGGCTTGGAGCCGCCGACAATAGTCAGATCCGAATGTGACTGGAACTCCAGGGGTTTCACAACAGCAAAAGTCCCGATTGAAGGCAACAGCCCACACCGTGAGGGTATACAGCTACCGCCTAAGGCTAGAGACCCAAGGGCCAGCGTACCCATACACCGGGCAGTGGACTACCGGTGGGAATCCATAGTAGTCAGAAAGAGAACATTAAGGTGCAGGGAAAGACAGCCGCCATCACCTGTCCAGGGAGAAGCACTGCAGCTGGCTGCGGGACCCGTCCATCCAGCCGTTTGGTTTACCGAGGACTTTGTACCTTTCTTGCTGAGTTGTCCCTGCAACCCTGCACCTCGCCAACCCTGCCTCCCCGTCACCTCATCGGGCCCCGGGACCACCAACCCCTACCCACGGAGGGGGAAAACAACATCCCAGCTGCTCCTTGCCATCGCTCCCGGGATCCCCGTCATCAGCAGCGGTGGTGCCTATCTTCACCATGACCCGTGGGTGGCGTCACGGATTAAATCCCCCAAACCAAACACCCCTTTCACTCACGGGTGAGGAGCGCCGCTCGAGTCCCCGGATCCGGCCCACCGCTCGAGCCACCGAGCAGCAGCTGCAGCAGCGCCGGACCCGAGCGTTAGCGAGAGCGCAGCAGCGATGCGTCCTCCCCGCCCGCGACACAAGCAGTACTGGCTGCACTATTTCTTCCTTCGGATGCATCACATACATCCAGAGGAAATGAGAGCAGTGATTGATTTGACCGAAGAAGGGAAGGGTAAAGCTGTGGGGGCAGCCCAGGGGACTAGTCACGGGCGAGGGGTTTAAAAGTCCTTCAGTGGTCTGCCTCATGGTCACCTCTGCAAACCAAAGGGGAAGAGATTGGTTGCGGTGATCCGGGCTTGGTGAGTGGTCTTGGAGTGTGCAAGCCATTCCTGTGACTAGGACATCGTGCAGACCAGGATTCTTCCTCAGGGAAGTCACAGACACAGATACTGGATTCTTTCTCAACAGACTGTTACTAGCAGTTACGCTACACACAGTACTTTCAACACATTAATACTGCAGGCACAACACATACTGTACAGCGTGTTCGACTTTAAGGCACGGTTTTATTTTAGGCTGCTTCATTATTCCTGGTACTACCATTATTGCTCTTCGGTCCTCCTCCTTACTGTTTGGCACCACAGTTTACACGTTAAAGTAATATAATCCTGCCTGGCAAGGTTCTCGTCCCACCCAAAGGAATCTGTTCTCTGTAACGATGTCGAACCCTGTCGGGCTCGCCTCATCTCCTGCATCTGATTGTGCTGACCTGTTCTCCCAGGTCTTTGCCAAGTCTGCACTTGAGGACTAGTATTGCTGGAGTCAGTCTACTACTCAGGAAACCTCTGTAGAGTTTAAGCCTGGTACTCACTACTGCATGATGGAGGTGACCCTCAACCTATCCCCAACTGCCACAAACACCCAATTACTTTGGTCTAAAGTATCTGACTGGCTTGCACACCTCTCCTGCTTTTCCCACTAGTGCAGCTTTCTACACTCTAACTACTACTGACTAAACCAGGATGGAGTCAGGCTGTTCCCTGCAGCTGGCTCCTCCTCCTGTGGGCGGCCCACAGAGATTAACTATTCCCTGCCTATAGTCTTCCTGTCACTAGACAAAACCTATTCTCTTTACCAGGGAACAGTAGTGACATTGATAGCCCTGGGAGACACAGATATTATTTTACAAGGGAGAAACAGGAATTGATAAGTGGTTGTTCTAAGGATGGATAATCCCTTTAATGTGAATATACTGCGAAAATGGCAGAATAATGCACATTGATAAAATGAAGGCAGAAGGTCAATACAATGATATTTGTTTGAGGAATATGCATGAAAGAGGTTGTCCCCTACTTTTATATTGATGGGCTGTCCTTAGGATAGGTCATCAATGTCTGATCGGCCGGAATTCAACACCTGGCACACCCACCAGTCAGCTGTTTCCTGTGTCGGCTGCAGCAGGAGACCACCAGAAGTGCTCAGTTCCAGAGCTGTCCCGTCTTCTGAAGGCGGTGGTGTCCCGATACTGCACATCTGCATCCTATTGATTTGAATAGGAGGTGGATGTGCAGTACCCGGCCGTAGGCGATATCAGAAGATGGAGCAGCTCCGGAACTGAGCATTTCCGGCTGTGTGCTGCTCTCGCTAGCACTGAGAACAGCTGATCAGCGGTTCTTTTGGGTGTCGGACCCCGACCGATTAGACATTGATTACCTATTCTAAGAAAGTGCAAAGGAAAAAATGTTATGGCTGACTTCTCAATGCCAAAGGACATATATCAATTCTCAAGCCCAGATTTTGTTCAAGCTTCAAGCTCATGTAATTCAGGTTCCTTTAACAAAGTAGCATTTGTAAGATAGAAATATTACGTACAAACTGTAAACCATTGCTAGCATTACCCAAAACAAATCAATAACATCTAATTGTATTCACAATTACCGAAGTTATATGACATTTGAAAAAATCTTCTGCTTTCTCCAGAAACAGTGCAGTCTTAGGGGCACTTTGCACACTGCGACATCGCAGGTGCGATGTTGGTGGGGTCAAATTGAAAGTGACGCACATCCGGCATCGCATGCGACATCGCAGTGTGTAAAGCCTGGATGATACGATTAACGAGCGCAAAAGCGTCGTAATCGTATCATCGGTACAGCGTCGGCGTAATTCATAATTACGCTGACGCAATGGTCCGATGTTGTTCCTCGCTCCTGCGGCAGCACACATCGCTGTGTGTGAAGTCGCAGGAGCGAGGAACATCTCCTACCGGCGTCACTGCGGCTTCCGTAGGATATGCGGAAGGAAGGAGGTGGGCAGGATGTTTACATCATGCTCATCTCCGCCCCTCCGCTCTGATTGGCCGCCTACCGTGTGACGTCGCAGTGACGCCGCACGACCCGCCCCCTTAACAAGGAGGCGGGTCGCCGGCCACAGGGACGTCGCACGGCAGGTGAGTGTGTGTGTGAAGCTGGCGTAGCGATAACTTTCGCTACGCCAGCTATCACCACATATCGCTGCTGCGACGGGGGCGGGGACTATCGCACTCGACATCGCAGCATCGGCCTGTGATGTCGTAGTGTGCAAAGCCCGCCTAAATCATTCGCTGCTCAGTGCATTACCGTTCAAACCTAGTTACCTAAATAAGTCTGATCTGCAGTACCAGAAACAGCCTGTGTACAAGAGTGGCACTATTTTCAGGAAAAATCAGACCTTTTTGTTTCTAGGGTTCCTTACTAATCCCCTGTAGACTAGTAAGAAATGTAATGAGATGTTTTAATTGGGTGTAATCCTCCATAACATTATTCTGTAAAACACTATAACATCTGTCAATGGAATTCCATTTATTATAGACACAGGTAATTTTAAGGGTTTTTCTTTTAATCCTATAGATCGAAAATAATTAGGATTTTTAACCTGTAAAAAGTTACTTTTGCCTAAAATGAAATGGCTTGAAGTGGAAAGGAACGGAGCAGATTTGTTGACCGGGAATCTAAACCTCCGCGGTTAACATAAAAAACAAACAATATATCACGGAGTTCTGCGCTTACCATCTGGAAATCATTGCTCAGTATGTTAAATGTGCACTTAAACTTGTAAAAGCTGAAAAAGAAAAAGGCGACGAGAACTTGGCAGGAGGAAAATGCTATATTCTTATTAGCTTTGCTCCTGTGTTGGATACAGTAAAGGTGAGAGGGAGGCCGGCAATATGGCACTGTCCTGACACTGCACTCCATGTCCGGTATACAACCAGGGGTGGACATACCATTGGTGCAACCAGTGCAGCTTCACAGGGGCCAAAGAGCTAAGGGCACCCATTTCTACCTCCAAAGCAGGTGCAATTTTGCATTTTTATGAGTTCTTGGTCTCCAAAGGGCCCATACATTGTTCTTGCACAAGGGACCCTTTCTGTCTGTGTTCACCTGTGCATACAACATAAGGTTTAATAAGAGGTCTTATTACAAGAATGCTACCAAACAGCTCAATTCACTGAATAACTTTGTCGTTGGCTGCTAATTTCCTATCAGGCACTAACATGGGAAATGTAGACTACATTGCCAGCCATTCCAATAAACAGTTATCCGGGAAAACATGTGTGTCGCCCTGGGCAAGCCAGGGGACACGGGTCACAACATCACCACACCCCACACTCCAGGTAGGCACACCAATGCTAACCAAAAATCCTTGTTGCCTTCCTCCAGGAGTCTGTTGATGCACACCAGGGGGTGGGCCAGGCGGTTGGCTCCGCCCACCGAGGAGCTCACAACTCTGGAGGCGGGAAAAACCAGGCAGTCAGCCCAGGGAGGGCAAGTGTGAGGAGCAAAAGTGTGAGAGTAAACAACAGCTAAGAGAAAGTAGTGAAAGTGACAGAAGGAAAGAAAGCCTGAAGGGTCCAGCTCTGTGTAGGGCCAGAACAGCAAGGTCAGCGACGGCGGTGACTGTCTGGAGGGGGACCGTTTGGAAGTTCCTGGAAGGACCCCGTTGGCTGTGTGCCCGGTGGTCTGGAGCAGTGTTCCGAAGGACAGTCAGCACCAGGGCAGGGGCCTCTCGGACCCCGGCAAGGCTAGGAGTCGCCAGATTTGCCAAATCCGTCAGTGACGGGGACGTAGATCCCCCAACAACCAAGTCCCGAATGACGGCAACAGCCCAACCAGTACGGGGGAGACACCGCCACTGCCAGGGCACCAGTTTCCCCAGGGCCAGCGCCTGCGAGCAAAGTGTAGAGCTCCTCCGGCCCAGATTGCAGTCGGGGAGCGGGTAACCGGAGGGAATCCACCGCTACCATCAGTCAACATAGGTGCAAGGAAGAGGGACATCACCGTCACCTACTGGGAGTGCAGGTGCAGCCGTCTGTGGGACCGTCCTACCAGCCGTTTGGTTTACCGTACGAACTGTGTCCAAGTCTCAGGCTGAGTGAGTACCACAGTGCCGCAAGGCACAGCGCTGCCCCCGCGTCCCTGCGCCCACCAGGCCCCGCACCTCACAAACCATCACCGGACCCCGGGATCACCAACCCCTACCCACGGAGGGGCAACACAACACCTGGCTGCTCCGCATCACCATCCCCGGGACCCCCATACTGAGCAGCGGTGGTGCAATCACCACAACCGTGGGTGGCGTCACGAACTATAACAATCCCCACACCCAACAAACACCCCCTTCACTCACGGGCGAGGAGTGTCGCTCGAGAAACCCCGGGATCCGGCCCACAGCTCGAGCCACCACTGAGCAGCTGCCGGACCCGAGCAGAAGGGGTGAGCGCGGTGTGCCGACACCCTCCTCCCCGCCCGCGACACATGAAAATGCAGGTTCCACCAGGGCTAAGAGTTGCTGTGTTAAGACACGTAGAAATTAGGGATGAGCGAATGTATTCGCCACTATTCGGTATCCAACGGATAATGGGGTATTCAAGGTATTCGCTATCCGACGTCTAATATTGTATTCGCTCTGGTACTTTCATTTTCATTTCTGGACTTCCTGGCGCCTTTTTCCAGCCAATGAACACATCTGATGTTGCTTACCCTCACAGTAACGCCGCAGCCATCTTTGTTGTGGTGTTACTGTGATAGGCTTGGCCGCACGGCGTTATAGGGCCTATATAAGCCAGCAGCCATTATGGTCAGTCGGTCTCTCCCTCTCTCTTTCTTACTCACCGATCACATGCGCGGCGCTGCATGGCTGTCACACTGTGGCGGGTTCTCCAGCTTTTTTAAATGCCGGCCGCACATTATTCCATCTCGTATTCCCTGCTTTCCCCGCCCACCGGCGCCTATGAGTGGTTGTAGTCAGACACGCCTTCACGCTGAGGGACAGCTGTCTTACCACAACCAATCACAGCCGCCAGTGGGCGGGTCTATATCGTGTAGTAAAATAAATAAATAAATAAATAATGTAAAACAACGATGTGCGGTCCCCCCCAAATAATACCCAACCGAGGTGAGCACACAGCAGCGGGCCGGTATTCTCAGGCTGGGGAGGGCAAGGGCCATGGTTACGGCCCCCTCTCGCAGCCAAGAATATCAGCCCGCTGCTGCCCTGAGAAGATTAGATGCGACAGTCCCGGCGTGTCACCGGCCCTTCCTGATTGCCGTGATGCGGTGGCCATCAGGGTAATAAGGAGTTAATGGCAGCACATCGCTGCCACTAAGTCCAAGATTAGTAATGGCAGCGTCTATGACACGCCATCACTAATCTGTAAGTAAAGTAAATAAACACAACACCGAAAAATCCTTTATTTGAAATAAAACACCAAAAAGCCCCCTGTCACCACTTTATTAACCCCCCAAATATCCAGGTCCGGCGTAATCCACACACGGCGACGTCTGTGAGCCAGTGCTCAATGCAGCCTAATTCCGTGAACTGCTCCGATTTTAGAGGTGTGTTCCACGGCTCACAGCTGATGTCAGGCTCCTCCTCTCAGTGCATAATTAAATTAAATTATAATTATAAATAAATAATTATATTAAATTCTTTACCGGGACGTCCGGGACTCAAACTCGTGAACTAATTGTCCATAGGCACCAGCTCTACCCATTGACCCACTGCCTGTAATGAAAAACATAGGAAGATTTGGTAATCTTGACCTCTGTATTGCAGTAGAGAAACCAGAAGCAGGTTATTCAGCTACAAAGATGATAGATAGATAGAGGGAGGGCTAGATAGAGGATAGATAGATGTATGGATAGATAGATAGATAGAGGGATGGATAGATAGATAGAGGATAGATAGATGGATGGATAGATAGAGGGATAGATAGAGGGATAGATAGATAGAGGGATAGATAGATAGAGGGATAGATAGATAGAGGGACAGATAGAGGGACAGATAGAGGGACAGACAGAGGGACAGACAGAGGGACAGACAGAGGGATAGTTTGATAGATAAATAATGGATAGATAGATAAAAAAAGGATAGATGGATAGATAGATAGACAGGCAGACCAATGTCAAACACATATACAATGTCCCACCTCCCTGCATATGCTAAGCTGGCACTCTTTAGTGACTTTCACGTGGCACTAAAGGGTGCCTAGCTTTGTATTTAGCCAAAAAAATAAATAGTTAAAAAAAGCAGATGGCTGTAGCCTGTAGACCACAGCTGGCAGATTTACCTTGGTTAGGGATCCAATTTGGAGGGCCCCCAGGCTCTTTTTTATAATTAGTTATAAATAAATAAGAAAAAATGGTTCACCAGCCAAGGTAAAGCAGACAGCTGTGGTCTGGTATTCTCAGGGTGGGAAGGTCCATAATTATTGGCCCTTCCCAGCCTAAAAATAGCAGGCCGCAGCTGCCCCAGAAATGGTGCATCCATTAGCTGCTCCAATCCTGGCGCTTCGCCCCAGCTCATCACGTTGCCCTGATGCGGTGGCAAACGGGGTAATAAATGGGGTTAATACCAGATGTGTAATGTCACCTGACATCAAGCCCATCAGTTTGCGATGTCATGACGTCTATCAGATAGCCGACATCACGAACTGTCAGTAATAAAGTAGAAAAAAAATAGACAAAAAAAAAATTATTTGAAAAAACACTCCCCAAAACATTCCCTCTTTCACCAATTTATTGTAAAGAAAAAAAAATCTCCTGTAATCCATTTTGGAAGTCCCACGACGACTCTGGACCCTCTAGAATATGGGGGGCACGCTCAGGCAACGTGTCCCCCATTTTCAAGGAATGCAGACCCTCCATGTGAGGAGTGTGGGTGCAAAGAATCTGCACCCACTCTCCCCGGGTCACAGCAGCAGACTGCATGCAGCCAGCGCAGCTCCACAGCCATTCTCAGGGAACACAGGAAGCTGAGCTGAGTCTGACAGCCGCGCTCTGCGTATGCACATAGCGTTCATTGTGAAGGAGGAGGGATGCGGGGGATCAACACTGCAAAAAGGTAAAAACAGTGGGGGAGCACCGGGATATGGGGGGGTGGTGTGGGGGGGACTTAGCTGGACCCAGGGAGTAGTTTTCTGTCACATGTGTCATGGCACATGCAACAGAAATCAGAGGAAGAGGGTGAATGTGGGCGGTGCATTAGTGTGCGTCCTGTCACCTTGGATGAGTCCGGAAGGGGCAGAAATGCAGTGAGGCACCTTCTACAGGCTGTGCCCATACTGTTTCTGCCCTTTCCCATCCATTTCAGCATTTTCCTCAGTCACCACAGGTCACCGACGGGTCCAACATGAAATAATTCTGGTTTCCCATAGACTTGCATTGGGCGTCGGATATTCACGAATACTCGAATAGCTGCGAGGTATTCGTCGGATATCCGTCGAAGTAAATAATAGGATATTCTATCATCCCTAGTAGAAATATATTCGGACATGTGAAAGGGGTTTGTTTATTTCACAGATAGAACATGTACCCAGCAAAATCCATGGGGCTGTTCATGTCTGGTTTTTGTTTTGTTTTGTTTTTTTGCATAGAGTTTCCGCAAAAAAAACCAAACTGTCACACACAGACTAGGGGAGAGATTGGCATGAGGCCAAACATACAACTTAAACGGGAAAACATATGGTGGGCCCTAATGCTAGTGAGAAAGAAGTTGGACACCTCCTTCACTTACCTCCTGCACCCTGCACTGCTAGCCAGTCCCTATACAGGTTCCTCACCTGTCGCCGAGCCGGAACCGAAAGCCCTGAGATGACCCTACAGTAGTCCCTGGCTAGGGAGTGGGCAGGTGAAGGATGCTAGCCCCACCGCTGCACTGAAACAACACACCAGGAAAGGAAGACCGACAGAGGAAAAATACCACAACAGACTGCTGCAGTCAGAACCAAGACTACAGCCACACCAGCAACTATGGCAGAGAGTAACAGCAGCTCCTTCTTCCTCCAAGACCAGAATTCAAATGAATCAAGAATAAGCAGCACCCTCTACTGGTAGCAGAGGGTATATAAAGGCACTGGGAGTGCTTCCAAACTGGAAACACCTGGGATGGTAATTGGCCTGCTTGCTGTCAAGGAACACTGCCATTGACCCTACAACTGCCAAAGGAAAAGATGTTTAAATAGCAGAGTCTTACAGGGGAAAGGGAGACTCAGACCCAAAGCCTGTCACTAAACTCCTGTAGCAGAGAGAACCGTGACACAAACACAAAGGCATGTCCAATTTTGAGCCCAGTGATGGATCAAAAGTACCCATATAAGTCTATGGGTCAGTGAAAAATCAGGAAAGCACATTGGTGGCATCCTTGTTGTATCCTATGGTTGTCCATTTTTCACTGACTGTGTGATAGCCTGTGTAACTTTCAAAACTTTTTGCATACTGATGGTTAAAACTAAGATACTGACCAAACACTGATGAAAAGCTGATCCAAAACACTGATCAAAATCGGTCCATTTTTCATGTCCACAAAAAAAAATGAACATGTGACACCAGCGTTAAGGTTTGTTCAATTCTGCGCAAAATAAATTGGTCTGATTTTCCTCCAGAAAAGTTGGGCGAGTGAAATCCGTTTGGTATTCCATATGTCATGAGAGTGCTATGCAAGAGTGCAATTTTTTCTCGCCTAGCATCTATATGGCATACGTTTTTTGCTCAGCAGCTATTAATCTACAGTCTGGAGCCAAAACTAGCGATGCCCGTATGACCCCCCCCCCCCAGTAGTACAGAAATTCATAATCAGAACCACCATCAGTACAGAAATTCATCCAGATAACCCCCATCAGTATAAAAACACAGCATCAAACCCCTTATCAATAAAGGAATACATCGTAAGAACTCTCAACAGTACAGAAATATATCACCAGAATCAAAATCAGTACATGGTGCATCAATTGTATGATATCAATCATCAATGTCAGATCAGATCCATATATATTTGTATTGCCTGAACCTACAACTTCCAGTAAGTCCTTAACAATGATAGGGTGATACTGGGAGTTGTTGTTATCAGTCTTCATCAGATGGTGGACCTTACAGGAACCACAGTATTGATCACGAGAATTAGTCAGTATCACAAATAACCATTAACATCGAGGTACCTTATAGGTGATGTTGTCTCTGGTCTAAATCATTCTCTTACTTTTCTTCATCTTGTCCAGGCGTCATGATTACTGATAGGTGGACTTGCAGATAAACAGGACCGGTGGCCCTAACCGGATTTAAAAAAAAAAAAAAAAAATTTGGTTCAAGCCCAGAATTCATCCCGGATATCTGGCTGGACGCTGGTCCCCATATAAGTCTATGGGAACCAGAATCCGGTGATTAAAAATGGTGGTAGAAGGGATTGGGAGATAGGAGCAGGCGTGTTATACTTACCAAAGTTCCGGAGCAGCTGCAACTGCTCCTGCGGGCACCCATTCACCTCCAGGACCACTCATTAGGCTCATGCACATGCACTGATTTCCCCACCCACCACCATCTGTGATTGGTTGCAGTCAGACGTGCTACCACCCTGAGTGACAGGGCATCAGCTGACTGCTTCCAATCACAGACACTACTCACGTCTATCGTGGTATAAAATAAGTAAATAAAAAATAAATTGGCATAGCGTCCTCCATATTGATAATAAGCACAGATAAAGCATACAGCTATAGGCTGCAGCCTGAAGCCATGTGCTTATCTCGACTGTGCATCAAAATATAAGAAACCACATACAGCGTTTTTTTTTTAATTAACTAATTTTAAAAAGTGATATGCGGTCCCCCCATTTAGATACTCAGCCAAGATAAAGCCCGACAGCTGGGGGCTGCTATTCTCTGGCTGAGGAGACCCATAGTTATTGGGAACCACCAGCCTAAAAATAGCAGCCAATAGGAATAACGTTTGGAACACCATTCTAAGTCCGAACTGGGTGCAAAAACCTAAAAAAACATCACTATGGGGAGATAAGGTATGCACACCAGTGACTATGTAAGGGGAATACATGAAATAGCAGAAACTGCTGTGTGAATACTGACTTGAAAAATCCAATAGCTATATGCAAGAGTGAAAATGTGAAAAATGGAATCTGCATTACTGCCATGAACATATGAATCAAGAGAAATTTAGCTACTGAATTGATCAATGCAATAGAGCCCCAACACTACGCCAAAGTATTTCTCTACGTTGGGGTCCCTAGCTTGTGTGTGTCCTCTCATGCAGTTAAAAAACTTACCGTGTATGGGAAGCTGAGACCCAGGCTATTTATGCGTATGATATGGATTGGCAATAGGTGTGGTTTTGGAGGGTTCACAAACGAAAAAATACTAACAAATAGGAATAACATTTGGAACACCATTCTAAGTCCGAACTGGGTGCAAAAACCTAAAAAAACATCTGCAGCCTGCAGCCACCCAGGATTGTTGCATCCATTATATGTGACAATCCCAGCACTTTACCGACTCTTCCCGAGTGCCCTGGTGCAGTGACAATCAGCGTAATAAGGGGTTAATCGCAGCTCAAAGCTGCCATTAAGCCCTAGATTAGTAATGGGGAGGGTCTATGAGACCCACATTACTAATCTGTAAGTGGAAGTAAATAAACACAAACACGGAAAAAATCCTTTATCTGATATAAAAGGCAAAAAATCACCCTCTTTCACCACTTTATTAACCTCCAAAACTCTCCTGCAAGTCTGACATAATCCACAAGAGATCCCATGATGATTCTAGCTCTGCTACATTACTGAAGGCACAGTGTGCGATCATGGAACATGACCGAACACTGTGAGGTTCAGGCAACTCTCACAGAGTTCACAGACCTACATCTCTTGGCAGAAAATTGCGTTTTTTTTTCCCAAGAGATGCAGATTTGGTGCTGAAAATTTTACACCATATTCCTGCATCCAATCTATACCTCCTTTTGTCAGGAGGTATAGATTGGGAGGATGACTATGGTATAAAAATTTCATCACCGAATCTGCATCTCTTGGTAAAAAATGCACAAAACTGTTCCATACTAAGCCCACTCTTCACCCTGTCCTCTCACTCTGTGTCCCCTTACATGACCCAGTCTTTATAATGTGCCCTCTAATCACACTCCACCTTTCTGATATATTGTCCCCTCCTTGCTGTGGTCTCACACTGTCACCTCATGCTGCCCCCTCTCCATACTGCCCCCCACTACCCAGTCTCTATTCTGTTCCCCCCACATTTTTCTCATACCGTACTGTCTCATCACTACCTCTGCACTCTCCCCCTCTCACTGTTCATGCTGTGTCTGCAAATATTCCCCCTCACGTCCCCTACTGTGTCCACACCCATCCCACCCCCTCATTCTCCATACAGTGTCCTCAAATTTCGACACCCCCCCTTGGTTATTTCCCATACTGTGTCCGTATATACTCTCCCAACTTGCTCAATGTACTGTTTCCACATACAGCTCCCCCTCACTCCCATTACTGTGCCCTCCCTCGCATACTGTGTCCTCAAATTCTCCCGCTCACTCCTCATACTGTCATCAATTTCCCCCCTTATCTCCCCACACTGTGTTCTCAAATTTCCGTCATTGCTCCCCAATCTGTGTACTCAAATTTTCCCCCCAGTTGCTCCCCATAATGTGTCCACATAAACTCCCCCGTTCAGTCCTCTTACTGTGTTCATATACATTTCCTCATCCTCTTGACCCACACTGTGTCCTGAAATTACCCCCTCACACCTCATACTGTGTCCTCAAATTTTCCCCACTTCTCATACTGTCCTCGAATTTCTTCCCCCTCAGTTGCTCCCAATACTGTCACCCCATACTGTGTCCTCAAATCCCACCCCTCATTCCTCTATGTGTCTTCAAATCCCCCATCACTCCCCATACTGTGTCCTCAAATTTGTTCCCCCATTTGCTCCCCATAAAATGTCTGTATACATTCCCCCCACCCTCTATATTGTGTGTACTCAAGCTTCTTCTCCCCTTCCATTCATTACAATAAATCCTCTGTAGTCAGCTCCATTGGAGTATTTACCACAGCAAACTTCTGCCGCCTCTGTGGCATCAAGGAGTGATGTCAGCAATGCGATCACCTGACCTGATCATAGTTCTGATGTCACCTTGACCTGCGAGTGCAGGCGGTCAGGACTTCAGTTGTATTTGCACCTGAAAGACGAGAGTACAATTGGTCACAGGGAGCCAGTGCACTGCACCTTCTCTGAGTCGGCTGTCAGCTTCACATCCAGCTCAGAAAATGGCCGACTACCACTACAGGATGCAGCAAAATGCAATGCCTGGGTAGACACCTTGGACTGCTCCATCAGACGGTCCGACAGTGCCCCCTGCCGGCTACACCAGGGGCAAATGCCCAGCTTCCCCCCTAGAAATGCCACTTCATTTTTAGTGTTATTATACCAACTATACTTATTCTTATCTTCTAAAACTACATTTTGCAACAGCACTTGCTTCTCCTTAGTGATGAAAACCCCTCTTCTGTGTACTCCTGACTAGCCCCACTGCTCTAAATTATCAATAATATAGAATACACCCTGCTTGTCTGATTTTCTCTTCTGCCTTAAACATCAGTTTCAGTGGCAGAGATCAACTTTCCTTCACTCCTCCACAAAAGCAGTGTTTGTTGCTTGCTGCAGACAGATCAGTGATGGGAAACTGCAAATGTTGAACTGTTTAGGCATATGACAGAAGATAATCCTCTGCCATATGCATCACCAAAGTGGCATTTGTAGTTTCATATTACTGAATTTTCAGTTGCAGTCAATACTCAAAGCTCAACTAATACAGACCCCATATATAGAGCCTCATACTTCAGTATATCTCTTCTCAGTCCCCTTTATACACCCCACCCTGTAGTATAGCTTTCCTTTCTGTCCCGTCTCAATATATTACAGTCTGCAGTGTATCTCTCTTTTCTTTCCCCTCGATATGCAGTCCATCCTGTATTATTTATTTTCTGTCACCTTTATATACAGCCCATCCTGTAGTATCTCTTTTATCTGTCCCATCTACATACAATCTATCCTGCAAGGTCGCTCTCCTTTATTTGCCGTTTATATTCAGCCATTACTGCAATACTTCAGCCCCTTTACACAGAGCCCCATCCTCCAGTATATCTCTTCCCCAGGCACCATGTATACAGTTCATCCTGCAGTATATTTTACTGTCCTCTCTATACCCTATCTGTCCAGCCTATATATATATACCATCCTTCAATATATTAAAAACACCAAAAAACTGAGCTGTGACAAATGTTCAATAAACATGCAACATTACAAGCATGTGAATTGCAGCCTCAAGACTAGAAAAAAACCCAAGGAGAAAATTGTAGAAAAAATACCCTGACTATAAATAAATAAATTGCAAGTGCTTAATAAACAGGGTACTTAGTATATACATTTTTGCAAAAAGGTAAGAAGCTGTCTCACCTTGTCACGGTGTACCCATCTGAGACAGTCCCTAACCTACTAAAGTTAAAAACATATTCTGTACCTGACTTGTGTCATGTCAAAACTTCAATATGGATGGTAAAGTGGTTAGCTGGGTCCCAGATTAAATACACAGCAAAAAGTGAGAAGCAGGTAATTGTTCAGCCTCAGTATCAGGAGGACTGCACCCCCAACTTGCATTAAAGCAAGATAACAGACAAAAAACACCAAAAAACTGAGCTGTGACAAATGTTCAATAAACATGCAACATTACAAGCATGTGAATTTGCTGGGTATTTAATCTGGGACCCAGCTAACCACTTTACCATCCATATTGGAGTTTTGACATGGCACTAGTCAGGTACAGAATATGTTTTTAACTTTAGTAGGTTAGGGACTGTCTCAGATGGGTACACCGTGACGAGACGAGGTGAGACAGCTTCTTACCTTTTTGCAAAAATGTATATACTAAGTACCCTGTTTATTAAGCACTTGCAATTTATTTATTTATAGTCAGGGTATTTTTCCTACAATTTTTCTCCTTGTTTTTTTTCTAGTCTTGAGGCTGCAATTCACATGCTTGTAATGTTGCATGTTTATTGAACAATTGTCACAGCTCAGTTTTTTGGTGTTTTTGTCTGTTATCTTGCTTTAATGCAAGTTGGGGGTGCAGCCCTCCTGATACTGAGGCTGAACAATTACCTGCTTCTCACTTTTTGCTGTGTATTTAATCTGGGACCCAGCTAACCACTTTACCATCCATATTGAAGTTTTGACATGACACAAGTCAGGTACAGAATATGTTTTTAACTTTAGTAGGTTAGGGACTGTCTCAGATGGGTACACCGTGACGAGGTGAGACAGCTTCTTACCTTTTTGCAAAAATGTATATACTAAGTACCCTGTTTATTAAGCACTTCCAATTTATTTATTTATAGTCAGGGTATTTTTTCTACAATTTTCTCCTTGGGTTTTTTTCCATCCTTCAATATATTGTAGCATTTAGTTACCAACACACATGAGCACCACTGCTTCCTGGCATAAGCTCTCTGCACTGTAATGAAGGTGGCTCCTCCCTTTTCCATGACATCATCCCTCACTGTAGAAGCTTCTATTCTAAATGTGACCTAGAACACAGATAGGATGGTAGCACTCTGTAGGACTGACCAAGGCCCCTGGAACTACAAGATGGCTCTAATGTCAACTGAAAGGGAAATAGAGCATAAAGGGACATCCTTGAAGAGGAGGATATTTGGAAAATTGGGTAGATGTCAAAATGGGTTATATTGACACAAATTAGTAAATATATTATTATTGTTGTTATTATTATTATTATTTATTATAGCGCCATTTATTCCATGGCGCTTTACAAGTGAGAGTACGTACAACAATCATTAACAATATAAAACAGATTGGTACAGGAGGAGAGAGGACCCTGCCCGCGAGGGCTCACAGTCTACAGGGAATGGGTACAATAGGTGAGGACAGAGCTGGTTGCGCAGTGGTCTACTGGACTGAGGGCTATTGTAGGTTGTAGGCTTGTTGGAAGAGTTGGGTCTTCAGGTTCCTCTTGAAGCTTTACACGGTAGGGGAGAGTCTGATATGCTGAGGTAGAGCATTCCAGAGTGTGGGGGAGGCACAGGAGAAATCTTGTACGCGATTGTGTACATTATTATAACACCACAGTGTAATTTTGGAAATACCATTTTAAGAGCCGTTTCTATTGGAAAGAACACATTTCCCATATAAACAGTCATGTATTAAATTTCCTGTGCTCATTAGGTAGGGAATACACATGGAATATGTGCAGATTATAATGAAATGAACACATTTCCCATATAAACAGATGTATATTGAATTCCCTGTGCTCATTAGGTAAGACATGCACATGGAAAATGTGCCAGTTATAATGGAATTAACACATATTTCACATAAACAGATGTGTATTGAATTACCTGTGCTTGCTATATATGGACTGAACATGGAATATGTGCAGATCATAGTCAAATGATTATTTTTTCTGTATAAGCAGATTAGTATTGAATTCCCTGCACTTGATAGATAAGGAATGAATATGGAATATGTAAATATTGTAAATAATGCAAATTGGGATTCTGATCTGGCTTATATATCCTGAGTCATATTGCAAAGGATTGTTGAAAATCCACTTGTGACTTTTAGGATCGCTACTTCCAATAGGTGGCGCTGTGCTAGAGTTTGTCTCCTTTACTGGAGAGACAATATGGAATATGTGTAGTTTATAGTGGAATAAATACGTTAACTGTATAATATATACTGATCAATAATTGTTCTGATGTTTCGTATATTAGTGGACAAATGGGCAGGTGTTAATGTACCTTAAAAATACTACTGCAACTCCTGCTCGATCAACATTACGTACGGAAAATGCTGCTGTATTTCAGATGTGATCGTGTTATGCAAGCATAAACAGAAGCAAGGTTCCAATGGCACTGAAAATCAAGACTTAGTACAGTCAAAAGAGTTTAACTATTTACAGTTTGATTAGTCAAAAATGTAATATCTGCTAAATGACAATACACAAATCCCATTGCTATATAATATAATCTAAATCACAGATATATGATATACCTAACTATAATAAAAAAGATTCTCTGGTCCATTGTCCATCAAAATCCATACCCTACAGTAAAGGGCTTTACCTAACATCTCAGAATGTCATTAGCCATCACCGCAACAGGACCAAATGGGAGTCAGCTCTGTTTCTCCTTTAGGCCGCAAGTCTTGCACTCTAGGCTGCTGGTGAATTCTTACACCCACAAGCTACTCTAGCTCCCTCCATTTGCAAGAGTGCAGCTCAGATCTCTTACATACCCTTGTCTGGGTCTGCTGGCCTTCAGTTCACCTGATTAACTGTTCTTTTAAGTAGGTCTCCTGGCCTTTAGCTCACTTGATCGACCATCCCTTTAAATAGACCTTCTAGCCCACAACTCACGCGATTGACCACCCCTCTAACTTGGCCTACTGGATTTCAGCTCATGCAATCAACCGTCACTTTAAGATGGTCTCCTAGTGTTAAGGTCACGCAATCAACAGCCCATTTCGGTAGGAATCTTGACCTTCAGCTCCCATGATGGACCGACTCTTAAGGTAGGCCTCCCGGCCTTCAACTCATGCTATTGGCCTCTTTCCTCACAGAGGAACCACAGTACAGATGAGAATTAGTCATTATCACAAATAAACATTTACATACAAATACCTTATACATAACATTGTCTCTGATCAGAGTTGTTTCTTTCTTTTCCTCATCTTGTCCAGACACCAAGATGACTTTTCACATCCAAAACTCGTCTCTGCAGTCTTCCATTTTCTCCGGTCTTCTGCAGCACATCCTGGCACAATACCTTTAAACATAGCAGAATGACTATAACACTTCTACATAAAAATGTCTGCCCTATCCTGTGCCCATGAAAAATAATTGCCCCATATTGTGTTAGGTGCATAAAATATGAAGCACACACTCTCCCTCTTATGTTACATGCCCTCCCCTTTCCATACTGAGGCCCATCTTCACACTGTCCATTACACTGTGTCACCCTATACTGCCCAGTTTTTATATTGAGCCCCCTCATCACATGACCCCTCCTTGTTATAGCCACACACTGACCCCTCATGCTGCCCCCTCTCTGCATAACACCTCCCCTCACTACCAAGTCTCTATTCTGTGCCCCCTCATAGTTTTCTCATCCCATACTGTCTCCTCGCTACTTTTGTACACATCATCACCTGACTCCCCATGCTGTGTATGCATACATACTCCCCTTGCTCCTCTTATTGTGTTCCCACCCATCCTACCCACTTGCTCTGCATACCATGTGCTCAAATGTATCCTCTTACTCCCCATACAGTCCTCAAATCTCCCCCCCCTCATTTCCATACCGTGTCCTTAAAAGTTCTTAACACTGTTTGCTCCCCATATTGTGTTTGTATGCACCCCCCTCAATCCCTTTGCTATGTATTCATTCCCCCTCCCTATACTATGTCTATACATTTCTCACTCACTCCTCATACTGTATCTGTATGCATTCCCCCTCATCCTCTTGCTATGTATTCATTCCCCCCTCACTCCCTATACTCTGTCTGTACATTCCTCACTAAATCCCCATATTGTGTCCATGTACATTCCCCTCCACCCTCTCTCCCCATACTATGCTCATATACATCCCCTTTCACTCTCTCTCACCATATTGTGTCCATATACATACCCCTCACCCTCTCTCACCATACTGTGCCCATATATACATACCCCTCACCCTCTCTCACCATACCGTGCCCATATATACATTCCCCTCACCCTCTCTCACCATACCATGCCCATATATACATTCCCCTCACACTATCTTCCCATACTGTGTCCATATATACATTCCCTCCTCACCCTCTCTCCCAACACTGTGTCTATATACATTCCCCTCTCACCGTCACTCCCCATACTGTGTACATATACATCCTCACTCTCTCCCCATGCTGTGACCATATATACATTCCTCCCTCACGTCTCCCCACTTACTGTGTCTATATGCTTCCCCCCTCATCCTCTCTCCCCATTTGTGTTCCTCTTCATTGTCTTCAGCCCTGTCACGAACAGACGGGGAAGTCACTCAGAAATCCGCAGCTGTTCACTGATTTGTTACACATGACTACTCTCTAGCGCCCCCCCCCCCCCTTGTCTGCAGGCTACTTTTGGTACTGCACGACAATGCATAAGATCAGGCTGCTGAGCTAATAATGCCAAATATTGGAGGTCTCACAGCAAGGGTAAATGTATATATCACCGATTCCCGCTAATGGAATATATATATATACACCTCCGTACCCTTAATGATAGCACTCCAATAATTCTGTGCAATAACAATTACGCTGCCACCACCGGACGTTTCACAGGCAGTCCAGGTACCCGTTACAGATATTTTTATAACCAAAACTACCATATACTGATAGGAGTAATTGTAGCACAAACCAAAAGAAAAAACTCCTAAAAACAGTTATTTATTTAGATCAATGTTAAAAGATTATAGGTATAAGCCACTGCTTATCTAAAATAACTACAGTGATATATTACAGTGAGTGTAATAGGGTGATAGACTTAATTGGTGGGGACAGTGCAAATGGTTTCCTGTTCCCAAGGTAGGGGCAACATTAGTAGTTGCACTAGTTTTTATTCAGATACAATAATACGTGGTTAAGGGGATGACCTATCTCTCCCTCCCTTACTCCTACCTACCAGCGGAGGTGTACCATAAATTATTGGGTACCCCCCGCTCCACGTCGTCTCTCCCTAATATCTCCCTTCAAGCCAGTCGCTAAGACCCGGGAGACCCACCACCAAAGAAATATGTGCAATTAGTCACAGTACTCAAGGATAAATAGATATTAAAAACTTTTTTCTAGATATTAGATGAATCTCAGATCAAAAAGGAGATTTTATATATATACATGGATATGAAATCCCAGCAAGAATTAGCTTATCTGCCGAGATCATCCAATGTAAATCCCAAACTTAGTTTATCTGTACATATAAATCCCTACCTTGGGAACAGGAAACCATTTGCACTGTCCCCACCAATTAAGTCTATCACCCTATTACACTCACTGTAATATATCACTGTAGTTATTTTAGATAAGCAGTGGCTTATACCTATAATCTTTTAACATTGATCTAAATAAATAACTGTTTTTAGGAGTTTTTTTCTTTTGGTTTGTGCTACAATTACTCCTATCAGTATATGGTAGTTTTGGTTATAAAATTGACATGGCTGGCTTCCTTTCGGGACCCATTAATAGTAATAGATGGCTCAGCGATGCTGAAGAGGTTTTCTCTGACAAAAACCTTGAAACAAATCCAACAAAGAGAAACCTCAGAGTGGTGTTTTCTGAACTACAAACAGCATATATAGATAATGCAAAAAGCTGGTGGGAACTACAATCCCTGGAACACTATATAAAAAATAATATAGTGCCCAGAGGATTGAGAATTAATTTGATTCCAGCAGAAAGAGTAAGGACCCCCCTCCTCCTTAAAAGGTGGGAGGAAGAGTGTGTGGCCTCCTCACTTCGCTTTATGAACATCCTCCTAGAAGAGGAGAAAAAGAAATTTGAGGAGACCAATAAGACTCTCACTGCTCTTAGGGAAGAGGCCCTGAAATTTAATAACGACTCTGACTTCCAGATCAAAGAATTGGCACTACAAGGTGCAGTAGAGAAATATCAACAAAATCTGAAGAGCCGTAAACATAAACATTTTGTTAGGGATCTGGAAGACTTTAAAGAGAGAAGGGCCTTTAACCTCACAGAAGGAGGAGGTGATATATCATCTTCGGACCTCTCAGACTCCGAGAGCAGATCCAGAGAGAGAGGTCAAAATAGACCAAGGGGAGGTGTACAGTCTGCTGGACGTGGTGGGATCAGAGGATGTGGTGCCCTGGGGGAAAACAAAAATCACTACGGAAATCAGGATCAACGAGGAGCACACACCTCGGGTTCGGAATCCTCATCTTCCTTTGGGCCACCAACCTCCTCTGTACACCAGAGCAATTTTTTAGGGATGAGGGACCCCTATCCCTTCCGAAAAAGACACAACAGAAGGGCCAAAAAATGGTAAATGGAGGCCAAACGGATGGTCAACAGATTGTCAACCTATCTGATTATAGACTGTCTGAAATGGAAGAGAGGGTCCTCGGATATGGTCTATCCTTTGTTCCCACTACACGTTTCGACTCCTTCATCTGGGTTAAAGACCTTGAATTATTTCTAAGGAAACTCAGATGGAGGAAGTACTTTAAGCATAATGACCTGAATGAATGTCAGAAATTGGGAATATCCCCTGACATGCTCCCAGACGTTAGATTATTGGCAAGTCTATCAGAGGATGATGGGAAGGATAAGGGGTTTGGTCCATTCACTAACCTAAAACCAAAGAATAGGAAGATGCCTCCCCCCACCGAGTGCACAAGTATTGATATATTCTCAACACTGGTGACTAAGGAGATACGCAAAATAAGACCTGGACTAACCAGCAGTAAAAGTAATCTCACACAAAGAGAAAGAGAAGCTCTTATGTCCCTGGACCAGAATAAAGCTATAACAATAAAGCCCTCCGATAAGGGGGGCAATATTGTGCTTATGAATACGGAACAATACCGCTCTATGTGCCTCCAGTTACTTTCAGATAGAGCCACATATGCGGTCTTACCAGGAGATCCTACATCTGCATTTATGATAGCTCTTACTGAAATTGTACAGGAAGGCTTTGAGCTGACTCTCATATCGAAGGATGAAATGGATTTTCTGGCTCCAAAGGAGGTGACAATAGCAACTTTCTACTCCACACCCAAAATCCACAAGGGGATACATCCCCTGAGGGGACGGCCCATAGTGTCAGGTATTGATGCTATGGGCCAAAACCCCAGCATTTATCTGGATAAGGTTCTGAGGGAGTTTGTGAACATACAGCCCTCTTTTATCAGGGACACATCAGACCTGCTGAGTAAAATAGAGGGTATACACATTGATGAGGATACCATCCTTACATCAATTGATGTTGAACAACTGTACAGTTGTATACCCCATGATAATGGCATCAGAGCGGTCGAGCATTTTTTGGAGACAAGAGGGGTACAATATAGAGAACACAATAGGTTCATAATCAAACTCCTCACCTTTGTGCTTACCCACAATTACTTTACCTTCCATAACAAGTTCTACCACCAGCTCAGGGGTACTGCAATGGGGAGCCCTTGTGCCCCCACTTTTGCAAATATATACCTGGGCTGGTGGGAGGATGCTGTGGTTTTTGGGGACGAGGATGTCACGTGGAACCCCCAGATTATCTTCTGGGGGCGTTACATAGATGACATCCTCGTCCTCTGGAGGGGAGATGCAGCATCCTTCCTGAAGTTTGTAGCACACTTGAATAAGAACAACCTTGGACTTAAGTTCATCTGTGAGGTGGGGGGTGATAGACTGCCCTTCCTAGATATCCTTCTGACGAAAAACGCTGATGGGACCCTGGGAACGACAGTCTATCGCAAACCAACGGCAACAAATAGTTTGCTGAGGTGGCAAAGTCACCATCCTGAGCCTTTACGTAAGGGCATACCGAAGGGGCAGTTTCTCCGATTTAGGAGAAACTGCTCCTCGCTACATGATTTCCAACAGAGGTCAGTGGGGCTTGGAGATAACTTTAGAGATAGGGGGTACCCTGAACACGTCATTCAGACAGCCTTTAGATCTGCTTGGGGCCAAAGGAGGACCACATTGTTAGCCCCTAAGCCTAAATCTGAACAAGATAAGATCACTAGATTGATTGGCTCCTACGATGATGAAAACAGCAAGATCATGCATATACTAAGACGGCACTGGGGGATTTTGAGATCGGATCCTGACATATGTGAATATATTACACCACACCCGAGTATCACCTACAGAAGAGGCAAAACCATTAAAGATTATGTGGTCCATAGCCATTATGTGGCGGAGAAAGCATCAGGATCATGGTTAGAAAGAAAGCCTCACGGGACTTTTAGGTGTGGGTCCTGCAAGTTTTGTCCATATATTGACCAGAGTAAAACCTTTAATAACCAGCAATCGGGAAGGGTCTTTCATATCAGGGACTTCACGAACTGTCGGACGGAGGGCGTAATATATAGGTGCACCTGCACATGCCCACTTAGCTATATCGGCAAGACAAAACGGCAGCTGCGTGTTCGTATAGGGGAACACGTAGGCGATATAATTCATAGACGAGAGACGCCTATAGCGAGGCATGTAAATATGTGTCATGGAGGAGATCTTAAGAGTATACGATTTCAGGGAATTGAGGTTGTCCCAAGACCAATCAGGAAAGGGAATTGGGATATTAAAATCCTCCAGAGAGAGGCACGGTGGACATTCCTACTTGAAACAATCAGCCCAAATGGACTGAATGAGGTTCTCAGCTATACCTGTTTTATCTAAAAAGCATCAAATGAGCATGTGAAGCTACACCCGAGAGGTACTATAAATACATATGTAGCCTAAATAATTTTCAATAATTTCGTTGCTGTATTTGCCTGTCAGTGATATTTACTGGCAGTAGCCGTATCTATTTGTTTATATCTAACTTTACACTGGTGCAACTAGGTGCAGGTTTTCACTAACATTAGGTGAAATCCACAAACTAACTGCTATCAGGAACTACGGTATGCAGGATATGCGGGGATACATTTAGGAGCTGCACGCTGGAAATGACATCACTGACTGGCTCCAGTGAGCTATCGTGGTCGGCAGATTGCGAGGAGGAATTGAGAAGACGCGCGCCGGAAGTGACGCCGGATGACTACTTCCGGTTTGCGTGTCATTGAGCACATTGTACTGCGCAGCCACGGAAGTGATCCTCGTAACACTTCCGGTTGATTGCTATGGCGCGTCACACTGGAGTCCCAGGGAGCGGATGCGGAGGTGGGAGACCCGGCACTTCTGTGGCGCCCCTGAGGCTTCCGTCGCCACAGGTCATTGCACCCCATCTGCGGTGTGATGCCCCATTCTGGGAGAGGAAGAGGGTGAACTCCGGTTTCCTGGTAAATTCACACTACACCCATTGCTAGGGACACACAGGACCAGGGAAAGTGGCAGGCAACCCTCCCATGCTGCATGCTGAGAGGGGCTGTAAGACCCATCCCTGCTCCCATAGGGTGGTAGCTTAGCAACTGGGGAGGTGGGAGGAGCCACCATAGAGCAGACAGAGACAGGAAGGTGAAGTTTAGTCAGTTCGCTCAGGGAGTGGGAGAGTGAGGAGTGAGCATGTAGGACGAGAAGAGAAGAAGGAGTCGCAGGGCCACGGGTAGTCCTGTAAGGTGCCACGAGCAGTCCTTGTTGGGTACCGCTGCCGAGGGCCCAGAGGCGCTACGGGTAGCTGCAGGCTGCGGTGGCCCGTTCCACAGTGACATCGGTGGAGCGACTAGCTGCGACAGGGGGACGGTCCCTAGACACTGAAGGAGTGAAAAGACAGTCTCCAGACAGTAAAAACCGAGGCCCAGGGAATTGCAAGCTCCCAGGGCCAGAACCCAGAGCAGATCTTCAGAAAAGGGGAAATCAGCCGACAGGTGACCCCCCAGCCTGGAGGCTGTAATGGAGGCCAAGCCAAGTCCATCTACCTAAGGCAAGGCTAGTGAAGTCAGCAGAAAAAGGGACACTAAAGAGAGGGAACCGGATTTCACGCTCGGAATCACCCAGAAGGCGGAGGTCCCTGACAGTGGTCCCAGCAGTCTGAGGGTCCTTGCAAGTGTGACAGAAACAGTGAGTAAAAGAACTGGAACTGCACCTTGGACTCGTCTCTGTTATTCCACCTACATAGACATTCACGAGCACCAACTGTTCCCCGGGCATTGCTCCACCTGTGGGGAGCAGTACCACCATAGCTGCCATCACATCATCCCGGTGGCCTCACACAGCAGCGGCGGCTTAGTAGCCGCATACCACAGGTGGCGTCACGAACACAAACTTTAATTCAAGCCACTTATTATACTGACACCCACCAGGGCCACGGAGCCGGGCCCAGCCACCACTGACTACCACCGGACTAGTCCGGCCCGGCACCGAGTGTCCCATAGCCCTGGGGTGGGCGAGTCAACTTTTGGCGTCACGAACAGGATTTCGTGCCCGGTCTAACCGGGTACTGTGCGCCTGAAGAACTGTGTACTTTGTCGAGAAACCGCCGCCATTAGCGCTGCTGAAAGCGGGAAGAAGGGGGGCGTGCAAGAAGAAAGGGCGCGAAGAGAAGCCCCGCCCCCTTGTCCAAGAAAAGCGCGCGAAGCGGTGTCCGCCATAGAAAGCGAAAGAAAAAGAAGTGGTGACCAAATAAGCTGGCCGGCTGGCAGAAACAGCTTAACGACCGATCAACCGATAAAGAAAAAGAAAATGTACCTGATACTAAGCGGAGCGGTACCGGCCGTGATGGGCTGGGCGCCAGTCTGGCGCCAGTTGCTAGTACAGCCTCCGGCCCCGCCTCCAAGAAGGAAAAGGGAGCAGCCGAGTGGCGTGGTCGAGCACTCGAGCAGTGTTCCAGGCAGCATCTCCCAGGCCGGAAGCATGGCGGAGGAGCTGCAGCGAGGTGCCCCAGGAGCCGGAGGAGAGGACCCCGAGCTGGACCTGCTGAGAGAGGAAGTGCGAGCCCTGACCCGGAGGCTGAGCAGCGTGGGAGTGGAAGCGGACCGGTGGAGAGGGGCACCGCTGATACCGGAAGGCCTGGGCCGGTGGATGGACGCCGCGGAGCAGCAAAAGGGTGAGCAAACTGAAACCCCGATCCGTCCGGACCCATGGCCCCGCCACGCGCCCCTGACCAGTCACTTCACCGACCCTCTGGCCTCCCCCGCCGGACCCGCGGAAGCCCGATGGAGCACCGGAGGCCCGCCTGAGACCCCCGCGGACGGAGCTTGGGGTGGGATGACCCCCGAACCGCTAGTGGGCCCCCTGCCGAGTCCCCCTGTGAACCTCCTGGGAATGGCATCCCCGGGAGTGAACTGGGACGCGGCGCCCATAGAGACCAGGGGACTGCAGCGGCCGCTGCGCCCCAAGGAAACTCCCCTGGCCAATGAGCTGACGTGCCAAAGGCTGGTGGTCAAGTACCAGCAGGAGCGGGAACTCCGGGAAGAGAAAAGGAGGGCCCGGGAAGTCGCCAATCTGGCCTCCAAGGAAGAGGTCAGGAAGGCCCTGAAGGGAGCTGAGTGCCCAGTAAAACGGGGCACTGTAGTCGATTTCCGGCAGAAAGGTGGCTGGGGCTTCATCCGGGAGCCTGGCCTGGGCAAGGACGTGTTTGTAGCACGGAGAGACATTGAGGAACATCTGCCCAGAGGCCACCCAGGCCGCGACGCCAAGCTGGGTGATGAAGTGGAGTATACCCGGCTGATGGGGGACCGCGGGTGGTATGCGCTGCATGTGCGCATTGTGCAGGAAGCAGCGGCCCCAGCAGAGCCAGAGTGGCGCCGCACAGCACAAGAGCACAGCATCTCCCCAAGCAGCAGCGCCACCTCCAGACAGACTCAGGCCGCAGAACATTGCAGCCGGCCTGCAACAGTAACCCAGGAGACGCAGACCAGGATCTCCATGGCGCGTGTGATGCAGGGCGCCCGGCCAAAGCAGGGCCCCAGAGACCACAGCAATAGCCCCCTGCAGACAAGCAGCCCCCTGCAGCAGCGCCGTGCAACGCCTACCGGCAGCCCCACTCCAACCCAGGCTGCGGGACAGCGCAGAAGGTCAGGGACCAGTGCCCAAGGGACCCAGACGATGATCTCGTCAGTGGACCTGCTGCCAAGAGCCGTGCCGGAGTGGGATCCTGACATCTAGAGAACAAAGAAGATGAAGAGCTGCCGAACTGTACATAGCCCCTAATTCTTTTTGAAGAAGTCCCTTGTGTTTTGCCCCTTATTCTTTTCGAAGATGACACCCTTTCCTACTGTGCTGCCCCTGATTCTTTGCGAAGACGTCACCCCCCCCATGTTAAGTGCTACCGGGCCACTGAACTGGAATGTGGGCCCCGGTGAATGTTTAGGTGTCATGTCGTACCAGGCCACTGGACTTAGTGGCTGGTGTGTGGTGTATGTGTTTTCTGTCCTACCAGACCATTGGACTTAATGGCTGGTATGTTGTTGATATGTCTGATGCAACCAGGCCATTGGACTTAATGGCTGGTCGAAGATGTTACTTTGTTTGTTTGCAACGAACTGACGGGCTACTGGACTTGTAGTAGCCAAGAATGTAATTAGTTGCACCCGTTGTGCCCCCTACCAGAATTATGGGGGATTTGCCTGAACCGTGCAACGGACTGGAAGTGCACACTTAGAGTTTTCTTTATAAGAAGTTCGCAACGTTCATGATATGTGCCTCCCATAAAGGGAAGAAATGTTTTACTGTTTATGTTATTGCATACAAAAATGTTTTTGCAGTGTCTCCCATTTGTTTTTGTTGTTTTTCAGCCCGAGGACGTGCTGGGATTTGCTGTGGGGGAGTGTGGCGCCCCTGAGGCTTCCGTCGCCACAGGTCATTGCACCCCATCTGCGGTGTGATGCCCCATTCTGGGAGAGGAAGAGGGTGAACTCCGGTTTCCTGGTAAATTCACACTACACCCATTGCTAGGGACACACAGGACCAGGGAAAGTGGCAGGCAACCCTCCCATGCTGCATGCTGAGAGGGGCTGTAAGACCCATCCCTGCTCCCATAGGGTGGTAGCTTAGCAACTGGGGAGGTGGGAGGAGCCACCAGAGAGCAGACAGAGACAGGAAGGTGAAGTTTAGTCAGTTCGCTCAGGGAGTGGGAGAGTGAGGAGTGAGCATGTAGGACGAGAAGAGAAGAAGGAGTCGCAGGGCCACGGGTAGTCCTGTAAGGTGCCACGAGCAGTCCTTGTTGGGTACCGCTGCCGAGGGCCCAGAGGCGCTACGGGTAGCTGCAGGCTGCGGTGGCCCGTTCCACAGTGACATCGGTGGAGCGACTAGCTGCGACAGGGGGACGGTCCCTAGACACTGAAGGAGTGAAAAGACAGTCTCCAGACAGTAAAAACCGAGGCCCAGGGAATTGCAAGCTCCCAGGGCCAGAACCCAGAGCAGATCTTCAGAAAAGGGGAAATCAGCCGACAGGTGACCCCCCAGCCTGGAGGCTGTAATGGAGGCCAAGCCAAGTCCATCTACCTAAGGCAAGGCTAGTGAAGTCAGCAGAAAAAGGGACACTAAAGAGAGGGAACCGGATTTCACGCTCGGAATCACCCAGAAGGCGGAGGTCCCTGACAGTGGTCCCAGCAGTCTGAGGGTCCTTGCAAGTGTGACAGAAACAGTGAGTAAAAGAACTGGAACTGCACCTTGGACTCGTCTCTGTTATTCCACCTACATAGACATTCACGAGCACCAACTGTGCCCCGGGCATTGCTCCACCTGTGGGGAGCAGTACCACCATAGCTGCCATCACATCATCCCGGTGGCCTCACACAGCAGCGGCGGCTTAGTAGCCGCATACCACAGGTGGCGTCACGAACACAAACTTTAATTCAAGCCACTTATTATACTGACACCCACCAGGGCCACGGAGCCGGGCCCAGCCACCACTGACTACCACCGGACTAGTCCGGCCCGGCACCGAGTGTCCCATAGCCCTGGGGTGGGCGAGTCACTTCCGGCGCGCATCACTGGGAGGCGGGAATTACAAATTCCCAGAGTGTATAAGACACTGAAAGAGAGGGGGAAAGTGTATGACACGCTGGCTGATACCACGGGACCTGCGGGACAGTAGAAGCGGCGTTCCCCTATTGACTGAGTGCCCCATTATGGGCGATTGATGCCATGTGGCTTTTGTGACTGACATTCTTTTAGTTACAAGGTATGTCTCTTTTCCTTTGATAATGTTATAAGTTCCATAGCCCTGTGAGGTCTGCATGGCCTTTTGAAAGGGAGCAATAAGTATACCATTGTGTGTCATTTTTGGTAGTTGTCGTTATGGGACCTGCAGATTACAGAGAGCAGTGTCCCAGGACGGAGTGAATGCCTCTATGATGATTGATGCCACACTGTTGATGCGACTACCAGTTATTAAGATATAAGGTATGCTCCCTCCATTTGCTGATATCGGTAGTTCCATTTTTCTGATATATTTTTTGGTGTGTGAATAAAATATGATATTATGTTTTGGATATGTTGTTTTTCCTAGAGATTTAATCCGGATCAGTCCCCTGATGAACCCCTAGAAAAAATATAGGGGGGAAACGCGTCGGGATAGAATACTGGATGGTCTCGGCAGATAAGTCATTCCCTGCTGGGACTTTATATCCATATGTACAGATAAACTAAGTTTGGGATTTACATTGGATGATCTCGGCAGATAAGCTAATTCTTGCTGGGATTTCATATCCATGTATATATATAAAATCTCCTTTTTGATCTGAGATTCATCTAATATCTAGAAAAAAGTTTTTAATATCTATTTATCCTTGAGTACTGTGACTAATTGCACATATTTCTTTGGTGGTGGGTCTCCCGGGTCTTAGCGACTGGCTTGAAGGGAGATATTAGGGAGAGACGACGTGGAGCGGGGGGTACCCAATAATTTATGGTACACCTCCGCTGGTAGGTAGGAGTAAGGGAGGGAGAGATAGGTCATCCCCTTAACCACGTATTATTGTATCTGAATAAAAACTAGTGCAACTACTAATGTTGCCCCTACCTTGGGAACAGGAAACCATTTGCACTGTCCCCACCAATTAAGTCTATCACCCTATTACACTCACTGTAATATATCACTGTAGTTATTTTAGATAAGCAGTGGCTTATACCTATAATCTTTTAACATTGATCTAAATAAATAACTGTTTTTAGGAGTTTTTTCTTTTGGTTTGTACCCGTTACAGATAGCATAAGGCCCTACAGGGTTTCTGGATTCGTATATAAAGCTTGAGGGAAAGAAACTATTACATTTTTATATATGTAATCCGAAAATAGGCAGTGTTTAAAAAATATACAAGAATTTACAAAAGGGAACAATACACATTATGGCATAGACAGTTACATTAAAATAAAAGGTATAAAAGTGAAACTTATTAAACTCGTGCCCTAGAAGTGACGTCCAAGCTTAGGGAGGGAAGGAACTCCAAGATGGTAGAAGAACGGCCAGCATCACGCTTTCTGATGCCCTCCAAAGTACTGACTGAATCCCCCCAGACAGGAGCGGTCTCTTATTCCCTTGCTAGCCCCCCTTTCTCTGTGACATCATTTTACAATCTTTGTGGGCTGTGCTTTAGATGGTTACAAAGCTTCTTAATTCTAGGATTTTTCATATCTTTGCCCCTGGGCCACTCAGGTGCAAGATTTTAGCGTCTTATTTAATATCTCGATTTTTCATTTACATTGATACCAAACACAACGCCTCTAGTACAATTTTACTGGCCAATACTAATTTGTCGTGATTCCCGCGATCTCCCAGTGGAACTAGACGGTGTGTTGGGTTCAGCACTCCACAGGGATTCTGGAAATATGTTTTTAATTTTTCTGGCATTAACACAGCACTTAAAAACTGCTTTTGGCAGTTTTCCCACCAAAATAACAAAAGATTGTCTTTCTCTGCATCTTGGTTTGCTGTAGATGTACCTCTACCCATGTCATAAATACCTAGACTCTCAGGCCGATCAGATAATCATCATGACGATCTCTGGCTGATGGTGGACAGGAGGGGGATGGAGATCCTTCAACAGTTTTACATGACACCTCCCCCTTTTTGAGGTAGCATGGGAGATTGATTTGCCAATCGTCTCCTAAGCCTACCTCACTGGCATCTCCCTGCCGGGACAGCCCATCAGCGTTGCTATGCTCAACACCCTTCCTGTGTTGAATGGTAAAGTCATACTGCTGTAGTGCCAAGCTCCACCGCAGTAGCTTACCATTGTCGCTGGCCACCCGGTATAGCCAGCTGAGAGGGTTGTGATCTGTTACTATGGTGAAGTTGCGTCCATATAGATAGGGCTGCAGCTTCCGCAGGGCCCACACTATAGCGAGGCACTCCTTCTCTACAGTGGCATAGGCCACTTCCCGGGATAAGAGCTTACGGCTGAGAAACACCACCGGATGCTCTTCTCCCTTCCCATTTACCTGGCTGAGTACTGCACCCAGGCCAAATGCACTGGCATCTGTCTGAACTATGAACCGTCGGGTGAAGTCTGGGGCTTGTAGGATTGGGGAATTGGCGAGGGCAGCTTTCAGTGCCCTGAAGGACCGTTCACAGTCATCTGTCCAGGTGACTACTTGCGGTAGCTTCTTTTTGGTGAGGTCCGTCAATGGCTTAGCAAGAGCACTATAGTTAGGAACGAACTTCCTATAGTACCCGGCCGTACCCAAGAAGGACATCACCTGCTTCTTTGACTTTGGGGTAGGCCAGGAGGTGATGGCATCAACCTTCCCTGGCTCTGGTTTCAGGGTCCCGCCACCCACTCTGTGTCCGAGGTACTGTACCTCCGTCATGCCAATCTGACACTTCCCTGGCTTTATAGTCAGACCAGCACTTTGGATCCGCCTGAGCACCTGCTCCCAAGTGGGACTAAAGATGGCAATGTCATCCAGGTAAGCGACTGTGAACCCTCCTATTCCCTCAAGCAGCTGGTCGACCAATTGCTGGAAAGTGGCAGGAGCATTTCTCATGCCAAAGGGCATGACGAGGGATTCATACAGCCCGAATGGGGTGATGAAGGCAGACCTTTCTTGTGCTTCCTTGGACATAGGAATCTGCCAGTACCCTCGACTCAGATCCATGATTGTCAGGTACCGGGCCCCGGCTAAGCAATCCAGTAGCAAATCGATGCGTGGCATTGGGTACGCATCGGGTGCTGTGATTGCATTTAGCCTCCTGTAGTCCGCACAAAACCGGGTTGTCCGGTCCTTTTTTGGAACCAAAACTACAGGTGAGGCCCATGCACTTTTGGACCTCTGGATCACTCCCAGGACTAGCATTTCATCAATCTCCCTTTTTATGTCTTTTTGTACCTCTAGGGAGACACGGTATGGGAGTTGTTGGACTGGGGAATGACTCCCTGTGTCCACCTGGTGGGTGGCTAGGGATGTCTTCCCTGGGACATTCGTGAAGGTCATCAGGTAGGCCCGGAATACCTCCCGCAGCTGGGACCTTTGGTCCATGGATAGCTGTGGGTTGAATGCCGCTTCCTCGATAGACCCTCCATCCCGGGCCGAGGCGAGCAAGTCCACCAAGACTTCACTTTCGCCTTCCTCGGGAAGACTACACAAGGGGCAAAGGCTTCCCTGTCATGATGAGCTTTCATCATGTTGACATGGAAGACCTTTTGCCTCTTCTTGGCATGGTCGATGGTAACCACATAGTTTACGTCATTGAGGCGCTGATGCACAAGGTATGGACCCTCCCAGGCTGCCTGAAGCTTGTTCTGAGTCATTGGGACTAGGACCCACACCTTCTGACCCACTTCGTACACCCGCTCTCGAGCGTGTTGGTCGTACCATAGCTTCTGGCTGGCCTGGGCTTGCACCATATTCTCATGCACCATCTGCGTCATTGACTGCATTTTGTCACGGAGCCGGATGACATACTCCACAATGGACACTTCTGGGGAGTTCAGTTCCTCTTCCCAGGATTCCCTTACCAGACCAAGGGGCCCCCGGACTCGTCTGCCATGCAGGAGCTCGAAGGGGGAAAACCCCGTTGAGGCCTGTGGTACCTCCCTGTAAGCAAACAACAGGTGTGAGAGATACCTCTCCCAGTCGCGTCCATGTGACTCAACCAGCATCTTAAGCATCTGCTTAAGGGTACCATTAAATCGCTCACACAAACCATTGGTCTGTGGGTGATAAGCGCTTCATATCAGATGCCACACCTGCATTTTCTTACAGAGAGCCTCCATTAGATGAGACATGAACTGAGTCCCCTGGTCGGTAAGCATCTCCCTGGGAAATCCTACTCGGGAGAATATGGCCAGGAGGGCATCTGCCACCTTATCGGCCCTAACTGAGGACAGAGCCACTGCTTCAGGATACTGGGTAGCATAGTCTACCACAGTAAGTATGAAATGTTTTCCAGAGCTGCTGGGGACGGCCAGAGGCCCGACGATGTCCACAGCGACCCTCTTGAAAGGCTCCGCTATCACCGGCAAAGAGATCAGTGGAGCTTTGGCAGCAGGCCCTGACTTTCCCACTCTTTGGCATGTGATACAGGAGCGGCAGTAATTGGCAACATCTGTCCCCATTTTGGGCCAATAGAAGTGGTGAGACAGCCGGGCCTTGGTTTTGCTGACCCCCAAGTGTCCGGCGAGTGGGATCTCATGGGCAATCCGCAGCAACTCACTCCTAAAGCGGTGAGGCACCACCAGCTGTCTTTCCTTTAGCCACTCTTGTTGGGGGTTACAGGGAACAGTCTCCCGGTACAACCTTCCCTGGTCCCAGAATACCCTCTCCTTATCGGTCTCGGAGGAGGGCTTCTCTGTGAGGTCCCTTAACGTCTCTAGACTGGCATCAGTTCGTAGAGCCACCTGGAACTCTTGGCTAGAGGCAGCCAAAAGTGACGTTAAGGTTCCGACCTCACCGGGACCCTCTGGGACCTGCTCTGGGTCCGTAACCTGTTCCGTTATCCCTCTGGGTGAAGAGGTGTCAGAAGGCAAGGTTTCATTAGCGTTATGGGCACTCTGACTTCGGGTGACAGCACCGATGAAGGCTGTCTCCCCGGGGGATAACAACTCTTCCCTATCAGCCTGACAGGTACTATGGGCGGTGTCACTGGTCAGCTGCATCTGACCACTTTCCTCGTGGTTCTCATGTCTGCCTCCATCTCTGTCAGCACAGACACTTACTACCTTGGGGTCATCCTCAGCCACGTCACCCTGCAGCGTGGCATGGCTGAGTTCCCCTGTACAAACCTCCACTTTATTACCATGCATGACATTTGTAATCCCATTCTGGATATCCGCATTCGGGTCACATGACTTATCAACAACATTTGCATCACATGATTTAACGACATTTGCATCACATGACTTATCAACAACATTTGTATCACATGACTTATTGGATTCGGGAGGATCAAAAGGGAGAAATTGTGCAACCAATCGCCCCAGATCAGTCCCCAATAAAACATTGGTTGGTAGTTGTTCGTCCACCCCCACTTCCCTCCACCCTCTCCCAGCACCCCAGTCGAGGGGAACAAGGGCCATTGGGAAGGATTGGTTAACACCCCCAGCCACAGTGACAGTCAGGAGTTTTCCCAGGATAAAGTTTTCAGGGTGTACCAGTTTGGAGCGGACCAGTGTTCTGTCGGCCCCATATCCTTGAGCCCCACAGTGAGGGTTCCGCCCACGGTGACGGGGTGTAGGTTTTCGCAGGCCCTACTACCCGCCTTCCTTGCCAAAAGGACAATTTCACCAGGCCCTTGGGCCTTGGATGTGGGGTTCCTCTTCTGCCTCTCTGGACAAGCGGAGCTGAGGTGTCCAGGCTGGTTGCAGGAAAAACACCTGCCAGTGTCAGAGGTGGGCCGGGCACTGGTGGATGACACAGGACCTACGGGAGGTCGGCTGGTAGGGGCAGGGGTGTTCGTAGTTGTCATCTTACCCCCTTTCCAGCTGGCGGTGGACAGCTTCCGCACCTCCGATGCACGGTTGGCCACATAGGCATCGGCAATCTGGGCTGCTTTTGAGGCCTCCTTGGGCTCTCGGTCCATAACAAACTGTCGAACCTCCACAGGACAGACACGTAGGAGTTGGTCCTTCACCATGAGGTCCTTTAGCCCCTCAAAGGTTGTAATGGACAGTCCTTGGATCCACTGGTCAAAGGTGGTCTGGAGCCCACCCTCCAAATCACTGTAGCTGTCATGAGGTCCGCACTGGAGGGTCCGGAATTTTTTTCGGTATACCTCTGGAGTCAGCTGATACTTCCGTATTAGGGCCTGCTTTATGGCCCCATAGTCTCCACTCTGCTCTTGCGGGAGACTGGCAAACACGTCCAGGGCCTTGCCTCGCAGCCCTGGGGTTAAGCATCGTGCCCATTGTACTGAGGGCAACTGGTACTGCAAGCAAGTCTTTTCAAATCCCCTCAGAAAGGTGTCCAAATCCCCGTCCTTTTCCATCACAGGAAAGTGCTCCGGTCGGGGCTTAAAGCTGCTGGCATTATTGGACTCACCATTCAGTGAGGAAGATGTCTGCTGCTGGGCTTTGAGGATGTTCAATTCATGGTCTCTTAGGGCTTGGCGCTCTCACTCTGCTCTCTCAGCCTCTCGCTCGGCCTGGGCCTGGCGCTCGGTTCTCTCATGAAATTGCTGAATGAGGTTTAGCCGTCCCTGCCGGTCATCTGCAGCGAGTTGCTGTAGGGCCATCTGCAGGTAGGAGTCCATGCTGCCCCGGCCGCTGCTCTGGCTTGCAGTTGATGGTGGGGACTCTGCAGCAGCCCCGTCCTGGGCTTGGCTTGCCTCCCCTTCTTCAGCACTGGGGGAACGAACGTGCTCTGCGTCCCATTGTAAAAGTTCTTTAATGAGGTCTTGCCTCATTTTGCCATGGCCATCAATCAACTTGGATCTGCAGAGTGCAGCAAGAACCTCCTTCTTCTGCTGATTGTACCAGGCTTCTGTCACAGCATCCATTATTGCCAAATAAAAGATAGGATAGAAAAACAAGAGAGAGGGGATGGGGTAACTGCTACACGTACAGTATTGTTCCAGGTATATTTAAACACTGAGTTCGATCCTCAAAACTTTTGCAAGTTTTTAGTGAAAGGGATGATTGCTTAAACCAGATCACTAATGCTCTATATCCCACCGCTGCCACCAATTTTTCACGAACAGGCGGGGAAGTCACTCAGAAATCCGCAGCTGTTCACTGATTTGTTACACACGATTACTCTGTAGCGCCCCCCTTGTCTGCAGGCCACTTTTGGTACTATTGGAGGTCTCACAGCAAGGGTAAATGTATATATCACCGATTCCCGCTAATGGAATATATATATACACACGCCTCCGTACCCTTAATGATAGCACTCCAATAATTCTATGCAATAACAATTACGCTGCCACCACCGGACGTTTCGCAGGCAGTCCAGGTACCCGTTACAGATAGCATAAGGCCCTTCAGGGTTTCTGGATTCGTATATAAAGCATGAGGGAAAGAAACTATTACATTTTTATATATTTAATCCGAAAATAGGCAGTGTTTAAAAAATATACAAGAATTTACAAAAGGGAACAATACACATTACGGTATAGACAGTTACATTAAAATAAAAGGTATAAAAGTGAAACTTACTAAACTCGTGCCCTAGAAGTGACGTCCAAGCTTAGGGAGGGAAGGGAATTCCAACATGGTAGTAGAACGGCCAGCATCACCCTTTCTGATGCCCTCCAAAGTACTGACTGAATCCCCCCAGACAGGAGCGGTCTCTTATTCCCTTGCTAGCCCCCCTTTCTCTGTGACATCATTTTACAATCTTTGTGGGCTGTGCTTGAGATGGTTACAAAGCTTCTTAATTCTAGGATTTTTCATATCTTTGCCCCTGGGCCACTCAGGTGCAAGATTTTAGCGTCATATTTAATATCTCGATTTTTCATTTACATTGATACCAAACACAACGCTTCTAGTACAATTTTACTGGCCAATACTAATTTGTCGTGATTCCGGTGATCTCCCAGTGGAACTAGACGGTGCGTTGGGTTCAGCACTCCACAGGGATTCTGGAAATATGTTTTTAATTTTTCTGGCATTAACACAGCACTTAAAAACTGCTTTTGGCAGTTTTCCCACCAAAACAACAAAAGATTGTCTTTCTCTGCATCTTGGTTTGCTGTAGATGTACATCTACCCATGTCATAAATACCTAGACTCTCAGGCCGATCAGATAATCGTCATGACGATCTCTGGCTGATGGTGGACAGGAGTGCGATGGAGACCCTTCAACAGTTTTACATGACAAGCCCCACTAGAGCACTTACCACCTGCGCTATCAGCCGCCTATGTGGCTTCGATGAGTGATGTCAGCAGCATGATCAGCTGTTCTGATCACGATGCTGACGTAACCCTGACTCAGAAGTGCCAATGGTCAAGGCTTCGATTGTACTTGTACCTGAAAGATGCATGCACAATTGATCACCAGGAGCTGGCACGCTGCACCTTCTCTAAGCTGGCTATGAGTTTTACAGCCGGCTCAAAAAAAAGACGACTCTCACTACGAGGAGGCACCGATGGCTCCCCCAGCTGGCTGCACCCAGGGCACAGGCCCCACTCGCCCGCCCCCTCAGATATGCCTCTTGGTTGATTCCCAAGAAGAAGGTCACTGGTTCAAATTGAAATGAAGCCATGAAGAAAATTTTCCAAGAAAAGAGAAACATCATCACGGTGACTCAGTGGTTAGCACTGCAGCCTTGCAGCGCTGGGGTACTTGGATCAAATCCCACCAAGGACACCATCTGCAAGGAGTTTGTATGTTCTCCCCGTGTTTGCGTGGGTTTCCTCCGGGTACTCTGGTTTCCTCCCACAATTCAAAAATATACTGACAGGGAATATAGATTGTGAGCCCCAGTGGGGACAGTGTTGCTGATGTATGTGAAGCACTGTGGAATTAATAGCGCTATATAAATGAATAAATATTATTATTATTATCCTCAGCCAGCACACAGATAATGGTCTCTCAGCTAAGAAAATTGCCAAACTGCATCATCTGAGTTTCATGACAGTTGGAAGAATATGAAATGAAGTACGTCCATCCATTCAAAAGCCGAGAGGTGGATGTCCAGGCAAAATATTGACATCAACAAGTCAGCTCATCGTAAAGTCTATGAGTCCTGGCACGACAGTTCTGGCAGTGGAGGTGGCTCATATAATTCAAAATAGTGAGATCACAGACGTCCATGCAAGCGGCGGGGCGCTGTGCTCGCGTCCGGCGCTGCGGCTGCTGCTCGTTGGCTCAAGCGGTGGGCCGGATCCAGGAACTCGAGCGGCGCTCCTCGCCCGTGAGTGAAAAGGGGGTGGTTTGTTTGGGGATTTAGTCCGTGACGCCACCCACGGGTTGTGGTGAAGATGGGCACCACCGCTGCTGGTGACGGGGATCCCGAGAGCGATGGTAGGGAGCAGTTGGGATGTTGTTTTCCCCCTCCGTGTGTAGGGGTTGGTGGTCCCGGGGCCCGGTGGTGTGACAATGAGGCAGGGTCGGTGAGGTGCAGGGTTAGCGCGGCGCGGTGCCGGATGGCACGGGTGTACTCACTCAGCAATAGATGCACAAAGTCTCCGGTAAACCAAACGGCTGGATGGACGGGTCCCGCAGCCGGCTGCAGTGTCTCTCCCCGGACAGGTGATGGTGGCTGTCTTTCCCTGCAGCTTTGTGTACTGTGATAACTCCAATGGCTTCCCAACGGTAGTCCGCTCCCCGGTGTATAGATACCGGAGGAACCCATTTTGCCCGCAGGCGCTGGCCCTCGGATTTCTAGCCGGTGGCGGTGGCTGTATATCCTCACGGTGTGAGCGGTTGCCTTCAATCGGGACTTAGTTGTTAGGGAACCCCGGGGGTTCCTGTCACATTCGGATTTGACTATTGACGGCGGCTCCAAGCCTGGTCGGGGTCCGATGGCCCTGCCTGTGTGCTTAGCTTCACTCCGTTCCCCGGTCCGATACCGGTGGGCCACCGTCCAGCCCCGGTCCTTATGGCTCTGCGGAGTTCCACCAACTCCTGCAGACGGCCACCACCATCTGCCAACCTTGCTCTCAGTGCCTGGGCTCCAACCCAGACACTCGCAGTACGTGACCTCTCACTTTCACCTCCTGAACTCATCTACTGCTTTTCCCGCCTCCAGGCCTGTGAACTCCTCGGTGGTTGGGGCCAACCGCCTGGCTCCGCCCCACCTGGTGTGGACATCAGACCCTGGAGGGAGGCAACAAGGGTTTTTGTCTGACTAATGTAACTGTCTGGGGGGTGGGGTTGTGTGTGTGTTTTGTCTATGGCTACCTGACTAGTCCAGGGCGCCACACAAGCACCATGCATTGGACGTTACACAAATCTGGAATGGTGGCCTGTAAAAAGGGATAAAGAAGCCTCAACCTCAATATCATCATAAGAAGTGTCATCTTGAGTTTGCAAAAAAGTACAAAAAGTGCACAGTAGAAGATTGGAAACGGGTTATTTGGAGTGATGAGATGAAAGTCAATAGACTAGGCTCTGAAGGGTGCAAATGAGTCTGAAAGAAACAAGGGGAAAAGGAGCTAACGGATTCAGAAATTGAAGAAACTGTCATGTTAGACAGAGGAAGCCTGATGATATGGGACTGTTTCACAGCCTATGGCGTTGGATACTTGACCAGGATTGATGGTGGTCTCACTACTGAGCTATATGGGAGTATCCTACAAGACGAGTTACTTCATACACTTGAATACTATGGGTATGAAAAGGACAACATAGTGTTCCAGCAGGACAACAATCCGAAGCATACATCATGATTAGTGAAGAAATGGTTCAATGACAATGAAATGGATCAGCTGGATTGACCCCAAAAAAATCAAATCTTTATATAGCGCTAACATATTCCACAGCGCTTTACATACATCAGGAACACTGTCCCCATTGGGGCTCACAATCTAAAGTCCCTATCTGTATGTCTTTGGAGTTTGGGAGGAAACCCACACAAACACGGGGAGAACATACAAACTCCTTGCAGATGGTGTCCTTGGTGGGATTTGAACCCAGGACTCCAGCGCTGCAAGACTGCAGTGCTAACCACTGAGCCACCGTGCCACCCAGTGCAACAGATCTCAACCCAGTGAATCGCTTGTGAGTAGATTAAAGAAAAAGCTGTATACATATGTTGTGGGCGGGGGCCTCTACCACTTCTCTCTCTCTCGGGGGGCCTGCTCGTATCCGGGTTACTGCTACGGCTCGAGTGGTGACCGGACCCGAGCTCCCACGGCCGCCCGTCCTCACAACTGTCGGAAAAGGGATATTTACAAGGGAGGTTGTCGGTGACGCCACCCGTGGGTCGCGGTGAGGGATGTTGGCACCGCCGCTGCCTGTTGATGGGCGCCCGGGGCTGATAGAGCGGGGGCAGCAAGATGGGATCTCCTCCACGGGTAGGAGAGGTGTAGTCCCGGGGCCCGCGGGTCGAACACGGGAGTGATGGCTGCTGGAGGTGGCGCGCCGGACCGGGGGACAGTGGTGTACTCACAGTTCAATAACTTCACACAAGTCCAGTAGTAAACCAAGTTGCCAGTGGCCGGCTGCCGTTGGAGGGTGCATTCGGGTCCCGCACCCAGACTGATGAACAGAAATCCCTTCCTCCTGCACTTTGTGTTTCCTTCTCTTTTGGACGACTTTGCATGGAACAGAGAAGTCCACTCCCAGTTCTATTTGTGTTGGGAGCTGTGGCCCGCGAAAGCTGACTCTTGGAATTTCAGTGGGTTCTTGGCAGACACCCTATCCCCCGCGTTGGGCTTCCGTTTCGATCTATCTGGGCAGTAAACTGGGAGAATGCCTGGAACCTTGTTAATTAGAGAGGGGCTTGCAACCTTCCTCGCCCTATGGTCCAGGTACTCCAACTGTGCACGGCCTCCGGACCGGATTCCCGCTGTCGGTACCGGCGGGCTACAACCCTGCCCTGGTCCACTTTAGGTCTCCCGCTACCGGATCTCCGTCGCCTGTGGCTCTGCTCACCGTCTACCACCTAGCCAAGTAGTCTCAGGGCCACTACCCTGGACTACACTTCACTGTCAGCTCCACTCACTACCCTCCTCCACTCTGAACTTGAACTACCACTGTTCTCGAACTCTGAACTTGATCTGCTGTGTTCCCGCCTCTGACTCCTCAAGACCCCTTAGTGGGCATTCTCATCCGCCTGATCCCGCCCACTGGTGTGTCCTGGTTATCATGAGGGGGTGGCTAGGGTTTAATGGCTGAGTGTTATGTCTAAAGCCCACTTTACACGTTGCAATTAGTTGTACAATCGCATTTGCGATGTGACACGCTCAGGTTGCATACGGGATCTTATGAGATTGCACGTTGGTCGTTCATTTGCTGTCACACGTGCGTTAGTAGTCTATGTTAAATTGGTCAATTTTGTGTGCGATACTCACCGATCCCCGATCCCCGGCGTTGCACGGCAATCACACTGCTCCGGCGGCTTTTACTGTTTTGAAAAAGCCGGCCGCCCATTAAACAATTTCGTATTCCCTGCTTTTCCCGCCCACCGGCGCCTATGATTGGTTACAGTGAGACACGCCCCCACTCTGAGTGACAGGTGTCACACTGCACCCAATCACAGCAGCCGGTGGGCGTGTCTATACTGTGTAGTGAAATAAATAATTAAATAATTAAAAAAAACGGCGTGCGGTTCCCCCCAATTTTAAAACCAGCCAGATAAAGCCATACGGCTGAAGGCTGGTATTCTCAGGATGGGGAGCTCCACGTTATGGGGAGCCCCCCACCCTAACAATATCAGCCAACAGCCGCCCAGAATTGCCGCATACATTATATGCGACAGTTCTGGGACTGTACCCGGCTCTTCCCGATTTGCCCTGGTGGGTTGGCAAATCGGGGTAATAAGGAGTTATTGGCAGCCCATAGCTGCCAATAAGTCCTAGATTAATCATGTCAGGCGTCTATGAGACACCTTCCATGATTAATCTGTAAATTACAGTAAATAAACACACACACCCGAAAAAATCCTTTATTAGAAATAAAAAACACAAACATATACCCTGGTTCACCACTTTAATCAGCCCCAAAAAGCCCTCCATGTCCGGCGTTATCCAGGATGCTCCAGCGTCGCTTCCAGCGCTGCTGCATGGAGGTGACCGGAGCCGCAGCAGACACAGCCGCTCCGGTCACCTCCACACAGCAAATGAAGACAGGCGCGCGATCAGCTGATCTGTCACTGAGGTTACCCGCGGCCACCGCTGGATCCAGTGACAGCGGGTAACCTCAGTGATCGGTGAGTATATGAGAGAGGGCGGGATAGACTGACATGGACAGAGAGTGAGGGACAGAGATAGTGACGGACTGACAGAGATTAGTGAATGACAGACATTGTGAGGCGCTTCAGAACGCAGCTTTTCAGCTGCGCTCTGAAGCGGACCTTTTTTAAGCTGCGGTGCAGAGCGCACACCTGCGCACATAGCATCAGACACCAAAATCGTATGAGGGATGTCACACGTTACAATTGACTAGGTTCGTGCAACAAAACGCTCAATTCTAGAGAATGATACGATGTGTTTGCGATCAACGGTTTTGCGTTCAATCCTGATCGCACGTAGGTTTCACACGCAAATACGTCACGAACGATGCCGGATGTGCGTCACTTACAACTTGACCCCAACGACGGATTGTGAGATATATTGAAGCGTGTGTAGCGGGCTTAAGTGTAGGGTTGTGATGGTAACAAGGAGAATGTGAACTATTTGTGACTACCTGGTTTTGCCAGGGCGTGACACATACCCAAGTGAGTCATACAATATGTATCAACATTGGGAACATGCAGAAGGGACCTGAAATCAAATTTCGGTCAAGACATACTTGATTCTGATCAAGAGCATGCCCAGAAGGGTTCAGGCAGTGTTGAAAGACAAAGGTGGTTTTACAAAATACTAACAAAATAATAAAAATCCAAATTTAGATTTTTAGAAGTAAAGCAGTAATAATTCAGTGGGAATGTGAGAACAGGTTGTAATTTGTAGTTTTCAGAATTAAAAAGATTTTTCCACCACCAAGAGCAAAACAGTAACAATGCAGTGACATAAGAATCTGTATAAATAATCATATGCTAAAGAGTTGCAAGTCAAATTTATGTATGATATAGAAAAGATGATTGTGTATAAAATTAAGGTAGTCTCACACTCAAAGTTGTAGTGGATGCTGAGATATGGAGCCTGAAAATCAAAAATGTAAAATATTGTTACCCTTTTGCTCGTCAGTGTATATACCTATTAATTTCAGATATCAGATGCCCAGGAAACCTATTACATCTCTATTTTTTTTGTACCAATTAGTAATTATGTTCATTCTTTTTATTCATTACTTTTGTTAATTCTTTTGCGCATGTCCCCAAAAATCAGTAAATCATCAAAGGGTTTGTCAAGCTTCTAAAAATGGTGGGGAATGTTCTAAATTAAAGAAAATGATGACTACTCACCAGCTCTAACCCTCATGTATCCCGTGCTGGTCAGTGCAGTTAGTGATCTGGGCCATGACAATTATTGACGGCCTCTTGTAGTCGAGGGATCAAGTCACCGAAAAACAGGATGTTAGTCCTGTTCCGACACAGACCACCTTTAAACTGTGAACTTGTGGTGAGATATTCATACTGTATCACCATTGTGTCAATATATTTTCCCAGTTGCTCATGTTTATGCTGTGCAAACAATGAATGATGTGATCTCAGCGCCCATTGAATAAGGCAGCACAAAACATGTCAGTCACTTATGCATATGCAGGCAGCGTGGTCTTCTGCAATTGCAAACATTTTGGCTGCATTCAGTGTTGACATGGAATTCTGGACAGACATGAAGGCAATCAGATGGTAGAATTCCCTAGCCACTATCATCTTCGTTATATGGATGCACAGATCATCAAATCCACAGTTTATAGAGCTGGGGTGCAAAATGCAGATGCTTAAAGGGAATCTGTCAGCAGGTTTTTGCTACCACATCTGAGAGCAGCATGATGTAGGCCCCGAGTTCAATGATGTATGACTTAGATTACCGACTGCAGCCATTCTAAAGTGGGCTTTACACGCTACGATATATGTAACGAGATTTCGGCGGGGTCACGTCGTAAGTGACGCAAATCCAGCATCGTTAGTGATATCGTAGCGTGTGACAGCAATGAACAAGCAGAAATACTCACCTTCTCGTTCATCGTTGACACTTCGCTCATTTTCTAAAAATCGAACGTCCGGATGTTCAATGTTCCCGTGGCAGCACACATCGCTCCGTGTGACATCCCGGGAACAATGAACACAGCTTTCCTGCGTCCCGCCGGCAATGCGGAAGGAAGGAGGTGGGCGGGATGTTTACGTCGTTTACTCATCTCCGCCCTTCCGCTTCTATTGGCCGGCCGCTGTGTGACGTCGCTGTGACACCGAACGTCCCTCCCCCTTCAGGAAGTGGATGTTCCACCCACAGCGAGGTTGTTTGGAAGGTAAGTACGTATGACGGGGGGTTACAGGATTGTGCGACACGGGCAAGAAATTGCCCGTGCCGCACAAACGATGGGGGCGGGTGCGATCGCACAATAAATTGAAGCATGTAAAGCAGCCTTAACACAGTGAAAGATTTTAGATTTTGTATGTAGCAGAGCTCTGGGAGCTGTCTCCTCCCACACCAAGCTTTCAGTGTACATTTCCACAGACAGAAGCTGCTAATCACAAAAGTGCTTGGAGTCAAACTAGAGCTCACCCGCTGCTGAGACCCACTAATGATAAAGAAAAGAGGCTTAAGCTAACATAGCAGGTAAACAAAAAAAGACTGAGATGAGAGAGGCAGGGCTGAAATCTTTGTTTTAACTTTTTCAGCATGCTGTCTTCAGATTACATTGCAGAACCCTGCTGACTGAGTCCCTTTAAGGTCACAGTTTATTGCAGGCACCAACACAGTTCATGTATTGGACAACTTCTTAAAGGTGCTGTTAAAGGGGTCGGTCCAGGGATGGTCTATTTTATCCCAGCAGATAAGTAACTGGGAATTCCCTGTCTTTTCTTGATTTATAGGCCCTGCTATGTCTAAATGGGGAGATAATACAATATGTATGATCAGAAATTAAGACATATAACTATATGATGTTTCAGCACTCTGCGCTTGGTTGTGGTATCAGGGCTGTCACTGTGAGTGATAGGGGCTTTGAGGGTTAGCCGCGGGGGCACCCAAAACAGTAAGGTGATCTCACCTCCACTGACAGGCAGGGGCAATTTTAGAGAATTCTAGGTCCTTGTCCATGAACTGCTTATCATCCGTCAGCCATTACTATCGAGATTGCAATATACTGTTTTCACTTTTCATTGCCCACTGCGCAACCCAATACCTCACTTTGTGTGTGTTTTTTTAATACTTACATGACATCTGACCTGTCAGTGTATTATATATGTATTTCCCTATCTGTGACTGCAGGATTCTGAATCCTCACAGCCCGCACATCACACACTGTCAGGATTCACACCTCTAGCCACATTCTGCCTAAAAATGTGCAGACTCTCTCATTAGAAGTGAGTTGAGGGAGGCCATGCACGTCTATTTGGTATGTTACTGCATGTAGGCACATCACAAACTTACAGTCACATGACCCCTGTGCAAATCCTGATAGTGTGCACAGTGCAAATTCAGAAGTCTTCAGTCATGTAGAGTGACTTTAGAATTTCATCCCAAACTTGGACAATCTCTTTAAAGACAGATATTTTACTTAACAGGGTGGAAAAAATTACAATAGCAATTGTTAATTCAGATGGCCGTATAATTATCATTGGAGCATTATTTGGCCAACATGTGGTGGTATTATTTGAGACTGTACAGAATATATTTATACCAATTTAATCATGTGATGGAGTGTGCAACAGAGCAGGAAAAGACACCAGGCCGAGGATCAATCCAACGAGATTTATTGAGTCAGTGAGCATAGAACATCCAATATCAAAATGGTTCTTTAGAGTCCACACAAAGGAAACAGATTTGGGGCGACACCCGGCAATCCGATGCCAAGGAAAAGGCAACAACAGCCCTAAGATTAGTTCCTTAAATCCAGCAGCGTAGCCGAGACAACACAATCCCACGTGCCAGCCCAACTTCACTGTTCAATAGTCCATATGTCGCGGGCGGAGGAGGGGACGCTGCGCTCACCCACTGCTCGGGTCCGGCTGCTGCTCGGTGGTGGCTCAAGCGGTGGGCCGGATCCCGGGGACTCGAGCGGCGTTCCTCGCCCGTGAGTGAAAGGGGGGTGGTTTGGTTTAGGGATATTGTCCGTGACGCCACCCACGGTTGTGGTGAGATTGGTGACACCACCGCTGCTCTGGACGGGGATCCCGGGAGGGATGACAGGTAGCAGCTTGGATGTTGTTTCTCCCCTCCATGGGTAGGGGGGGTTGGTTGTCTCGGGGCCCGGTGAGGGGGTAGGGATGGATGGCAGGCGGGTTACGGGGCCTGGTGAGGTGCAGGGTCGCGGGGGCAGCGCTGTGCCGCACGGCACGGTGGTACTCACTCAGCCAATGATGAATGCAAAGTCTCCGGTAAAACAAACGGCTGGATGGACAGGTCCCACAGACGGCTGCGGTAGCTCTCCCGGTAGGTTGATGGTGACTGCCTTTCCCTGCACCTGTGTTGTGTTACGGTTCCAATGACTTCCCACCGGTAACCCGCTCTCCAGTTTGGAAGGATGCTGAAGGAGCCCCTTTTGCCCGCAGGCTCTGGCCCTGGGAACTGTAGCCTTGGCGGTGACTGTGTTTCCCTTTACGGTGTGAGCTGTTGCCTTCAATCGGGTCTTGACTGCTGGGAAACCCCGGAGGTTCCCTTCGCTAACGGATTTGACCAGTTTTATGGCGACTCCTAGCCTGGTCGGGGTCCATAAGCCCTGCCGGATGGTGCTGGCTTCTCTTTGCTCCCCGATCCAGTACCGTCGGGCCACCGCCCGTCCACGGTCCTTACGGTTCGCTCTAATCAGCCTCTCCTGCAGACGGTCACCACCGTCTGCCAACCTTGCTGTATGTGCCCGGGCCACGCACCCGGACACGGTCAGTCTCCTCTACTGCCACTTCACTTCACTACTCCTCAACTCTATCTGACTCCTTTTCCCGCCTTCAGGACTGTGAACTCCTCGGTGGGCGGGACCAACCGCCTGGCCCACCCCCTGGTGTGGACATCAGCCCCTGGAGGGAGGCAACAAGGATTTTTGTGTTTGACTTCGGTGTGCCTAACTGGGGTGTGGGGTGTGTTGGTGTAGTACCTGTGACGACCTGGCTTGTCCAGGGCGCCACACATACATGGGCACCAGGACCTGGCCTCATCAGACACAGCATCAACTAACAAAACATGTGGCTGATTCTTCCACCTCTCCTTCGATCCACCCCCTGGATGGGAAAGGGTTCACACCAACCTTTTGAGTATGTGACTTTATATGGAGAAGTTTCCAAAAACTACAGGCTTGTATTGGATGAGTCCCATGCGGAGAAGAACAAAAGACAGTCACCCACTAGATGTTGGCCTTGGCCTGATTACATTAAAGTGCAGACACAGAGGCTAGGCAGGGACATGCTGTTACAAATCAAGCCTTCATATTTTATAATTTTTAGTTCAATCTTTTGCTGGCAATTTTAAAGATAAGAAAATATCACAGTATTGACCACATATAGTAACTTGGTGATATTCTGGGGATGAGTTGATTAAAGATATTGTAGCCCTAGGTAAACCCTAGATAATATGAACATGTTTTACGCACTATGAAACTAATCGTTGCTGCGTTTTACAGCCTCATCACCGCTATATCTGTACAGTTCACGTTCTGGCTTTTAGCTGACAGTGTAGTAGCTAAATACACCGCGTATCTGTGATTTAAGATTGCAGTCTGTCAAACCATGATGCACTTTCCATTGGTATAAATTATTGCAAATGACACACTTACTATAAAGATAAATGACACTGTTACCGTTACCATATTTTTCCTTTTTTTTTTCCTTCTATGACAACCCACTTATCAGATGGGAATGTTAAATAAATCACATTAAGTCTAGCAGAAAATCAATCAGCCAGAATCTTTATGATGGTACGTTTATGTATGCTTCAAGACAACTAACATGGACCATGCTCTCATTTGTAATTCCTAATGTTATCCTTGAAAGCGTAATTTATGTTTCAGACATCGCAGATGACAGGTAGATACATTTCCACTAAACTGCCACACTATAAAATAACCTCAATGAAGTAACACCGGAGCCACCGTACAGAGGAGAAAACTTCCGAAAAGTGACAAAGGAGGGTGTACAAGTATGGATAGGGGATAACTTTGCAGCTCAGTGGTGACTGTAGGAAGTCAGCATGTTACTTATCTATTTACGTGTCTACAGAGAGGTTATTGAGCTCAGGAGGAGAATAATGGAGCACTGATCCCAACAAAGACATATTAAGAATTAAAGCTACAGGTATTCAGACATATTAAGAGTTAATTGGATTTTCAAGCCATATGATATTGATGATGTGACGCCCTGGCAAAACCAGGTAGTCACACATAGGCCCCCGCATAACACCTTCCCTTACCTAGGTTACACACAGCCGATCTTAAACCCTAGTCACCCCCCTTAGGGCAAGACAGGCACACCAGTGGGCGGGACCAGGCGGTTAGGAAACGCCCACCTTGGGAAAACAAGCAGATAAGTTTGTAGTTCCAGTGGAGAGGAGTGAGGCTGGAGCTAGGTGTAGCTCCAGCAGAGGAAGTTCAAGTTGAACGGTGCCAGGGTCGGAGCCCTGGTACCTTAGCTAGGTGGCAGATGGTGGTCTCCATCAGCAGGAGATGGGAAGACGGCTCGGCAGATCCGAGGAGGACCGGAGAAGGGTTGGAGCCCACCGGTACCGACACCGGAGACCCGACCGAAAACTGTGCACAGAGGAGGTACTCGGACCCTGAAGCCAGAACCGAAACCAGCGGCCTAGCTAATTAACCGATTGAGGGCAGGATTACAGGTCCTGTCCCAACCAAAGTCCCAAAAGCAGACAACCACCCACAGAGAGATAGGGCAACTGCCAGGGCCCATAGATTCCACGGGTCAGCGTCAGCGGGCACGGCTCCTTAGGCACACAGAAAGCCGGGAGCGGACTTCTGAGTTCCAAACCAGGCTGCCCACAATACACAAACACAGTGCAGAGGAAAAGACAGCGACCATCAGCCCGGGTGAGCGGACCAGAGTACAACCAGCCACGGCGGCCGGCCACCATTACCTTGGTTTACCAAAAGACTCGTGTGATTCATTCAATTGTGAGTAACCAACTATCCCCTGGTCCGTCTGGGCGTGCAAGCCCCTGCCATCGCCATAACCTGCACAGAGACACTGTGGACCCCGGGGAAACCATCCCTACCCACGGAGAGGTTAACATCCAGCTGCCATTACATCTCCCCCGGGTATCCCACAACAGCAGCGATGGTGTCCCACTTCACCACACACCATGGGTGGCGTCACAGACATTCTACAATCAATCCCGTACAAATACGTCCCCCTTTTATTCGGAGTGACCGCGAGACCCCCGGGTCCGGGGAACCCCTTGAGCCGTACCGTAGGCCCCGGATCCGAGCAGCGCCGGCTGCTGGCATGGAGGCGGCACAATGACCTCTCTTTATGGGAGTGTCACAACATGACTATCGAGATTCCACCCAACATCAAGGAATCCCCATCGAGTGCCACCGCACACAGGGTATTCCAGGCACACTTTAAAGGGAACCTGTCAGGTTTCGTAAGTGTCGCGGGCGGAGGAGGGGACGCCGCGCTCTCCCTACTGCTCGGGTCCGGCTGCCGCTGCGGCTGCTGCTGCCGCTGCTCGGTGGCTCGAGCGATGGGCCGGATCCCGGGGACTCGAGCGGCGCTCCTCGCCCGTGAGTGAAAGGGGATTGGGATTTGGGGATAGTTTATTGTCCGTGACGCCACCCACGGTTGTGGTGATTTGTTGACACCACCGCTGCTCTGTATGGGGATCCCGGGAGTGGTGGTATGGAGCAGCTAGATGTGAGTCCTCCCCTCCGTGGGTAGGGGGGTTGGTTGTCCCGGGGCCCAGTGATGAGGTGGGTGATGCAGGGCTTGGTGGGGTGCAGGGACGCGGGGGCAGCTCTGTGCCTTGCGGCACTGTGGTACTCACTCAGCCTGAGACGATGACACAGTTCTCGGTAAAACACACGGCTGGAAAGACGGTTCCCACGGACGGCTGCACTTGCTTTCCCCAGTAGGTGACGGTGATGGCCCCTTTTCCTGCACCTAAGATGATGATGGTTGCGATGGGTTCAACCATCCTTGCTCACATAGTCTTTTACTAGGCAATGCTCCCACTAGCCAGATTCCTACTCCACACTGATGAGGGGCAAATACCCCGAAACGGCTGTCTGTGGATGGATACCATGTTTGGCATAGGTGGTCTCCTTGACTGGAGACTGCCCTTCCCGTGGTTGTTCCTTCCCGGTGAAAGACCTGGCTAGTTTCCTGCCAGCGTTGAGAAACATGTGATGGTGTCTCCGCAGGCCTTCTTGCTTTGAATATTTCCCAGGGGGCATTGCTCTAGAATCACTGCGTTGAGAAACACGTGATGGTGTCTCCGCAGTGGTGGATGTTGATCTCCCTAAGGTCAACCATCCTTGCTCACATAGTCTTTTACTAGGCAATGCTCCCACTAGCCAGATTCCTACTCCACACTGATGAGGGGCAAACACCCCGAAACGGCTGTCTGTGGATGGATACCATGTTTGGCATAGGTGGTCTCCTTGACTGGAGACTGCCCTTCCAGTGGTTGTTCCTTCCCGGTGAAAGACCTGGCTAGTTTCCTGCCAGCGTTGAGAAACATGTGATGGTGTCTCCGCAGGCCTTCTTGCTTTGAATATTTCCCAGGGGGCATTGCTCTAGAATCACTGCGTTGAGAAACACGTGATGGTGTCTCCGCAGTGGTGGATGTTGATCTCCCTAAGGTCAACCATCCTTGCTCACATACTATTTAAAGGCAATGGGCGTGGTCAGAACCGGATGCACATGAGTGAATCTAATCACAATCTGCTAGCAAGGAAAACTTACATTAACCCTTGGAGCACCAAAAGAAAGGAAAACACATTTACTCACTAGAGTCTCACATTGCTAAAGGCTACTTTACACACTGCGATATCGGTCCCGATATTGCTAGAGTGGGTACCCGCCCCCATCTGTTGCGCGACATGGGCAAATCGCTGCCCGTGCCGCACAACATCGCCCAGACCCGTCACACATACTTACCTGCCCGGCGACGTCGCTGTGACCGGCGAACCGCCTCCTTTCTAAGGGGGCGGTCCGTGCGGCGTCACATCGACGTCACTGAGCAGCTGCCCAATAGCAGCGGAGGGGCGGAGATGAGCGGGACGTAACATCCCGCCCACCTCCTTCCTTCCTCATAGCGGCCGGGAGGCAGGTAAAGAGAGCATCCTCGTTCCTGCGGCGTCACACATAGCGATGTGTGCTGCCGCAGGAGCGACGAACTACATAGTTACTGCTGCAGTAACGATAATCGAGAATGGACCCCCATGTCACCGATGAGCGATTTTGCACGTTTTTGCAATGATGCAAAATCGCTCATCGGTGTCACACGCAGCAACATCGCTAATGCGGCCGGATGTGCGTCACAAATTCCGTGACCCCAACGACTCCGCATTAGCGATGTCGCAGCGTGTAAAGCCCCCTTTAGTGAGACTCTGGGCCCAAACCTGTCACAAGTCTCCTAATAACGGGAGACGTCCATGACAGGCAGGTCATCAATATAAGATCTGTGGGTCCAACACTAAATAGCTGATTGGCAAGTGCTATTAGCTCTGGCAGTGGCTGGATTTAACCATGTGGCTCCATTCAATGTGTAGTAGCCACTGACAGGTAGTGCAGAACAGCTGCTATCTTCTGCTCACAGCTGATCGTAAGCGTGCTTGGTAGTGATGAGCGAGCATGCTTGTAACTACTCGGTACTCGCACGAGTATCACTGTACTCGGGCTGCTCGGCGGGGACCGAGTAATCTCGCGATACTCGTGCTGTACTCGTGGTCTTCATCCCTGCATGTTGGCGCTCTTTTGAGAGCCAGCCCTCATGCAGGGATTGGCTGGCAGACCACTGCAATGCCACAGCCCTGTTAGTTGTGGAATTGCAGTGATTGGCCGGCCTGCACAGCGTGACCGAGCCTTTATACCGGCCGGCGCGCTGTGCTCTGCTCACAGCTATCCAGACAGTGAGTGCAGGGAGAGTGTCGCTGATTCAGGGAAAGCTTTGCGGCCCTTTATAGCTTTTTCAGTTGCAGGGCTGCAAACAGTGTGACCAAAAGTCCTTCTCAGGACTATTCTAGTTGTATACAGGCAGGCAGGGTATAGCCAGGTCGGAGTACAGTAGCAGAGTCCTTCTCAGGACTATTGTTGCTATATACAGGCAGGGTATAGCCAGGTCTGAATACAGGCTAGTGACCAGAAGAGTCCTTGTCAGGACTATTGTACCAGTATACAGGCAGGCAGGCAGGCAGGGTATATATAGCCATTCCTAGTGGTGACCGTATACCAGCCTTCATCATATCTGGGGCTGGTGTACACAGTCTAAAACAGTCCAGATAGTGTCTGACTTGTCTGTAATTGTCGCTCCCCAAAAAAACCTGTTAGGTTCTTATTGCGTCCGTGCTTGGTTTTTAAAACCGCACGTGTGTGCCTGTCGGTGGCAGCGTACAGGTGCACTTGTGTGCAATTTCCACAAACTTTGATATAACGCACAAGTAGTGAATATACACGTCAGCACAGCATTGCAAAATGCGCAAGGGCATTGGCAAGGAACAAGGAAGTGGACGTGATGGTGGTTGTCATGATGTATGTAGTTTTCTCCATTCCATATTTTTGTATAAGATGCCATGTGATGTATTTTACCTTCTCACTGTATTTGCTGTAATACTATGTCTTGGGATGTAAGTGACTATACCTTCCCCCAGCCTGTATCATATTGCACTCAGGCTTCAGCAATAGCTATTGTCATTGATTTGGTGGGGGTTGCATATCTATTGTTCTTCTCAGCATGGGACTTCTCCAATCTACAACTTGGTAAACAGAACAGAGCCAGCAGTCTAAAGTCCATTCATGCATCAAATGGCCAGGGGGAGGTGTGCCCAACTAAGGGGCTGATCCCAGGAGAGAAGAACATGTTAGTTCAGTTAGTTGGAGCTCGGCTGGAGAAGGACTAGGATCCATAGCTGAGGCTGGATCCTGGGGTCTGTGTGTGTGGACTGTTACAGACTGGAGATCCGCGGCCACGTGGGATTGCGTTTTGTTGTTCACCTGTTGGACTCAAGGAACTCATATAAGGACCATTGCCCTAATTCCCCTGGCATCGGAATACCAGGCGGTGCCCCTGGATCTTTTGTTTTTCTGTTGTGGACTCCTTGCAGATTTGAAGGATTTATATTTATGTTTGCTGCTTATTCTTTGTGGTTCCAATAAAGCCCTTTGGATTGTTCCTTGGCCTGGCGTCCCTCACTGCTCTGTTGCATACCCCGTCACAAACTGGTGGCAGCGGCGGGATCAGAGCAGAAGAAATGGAGGACAACAGCCAATCGACGTCTGAAACCAGAACCTCAGGATACAGGAACTGGACTGTGGTGAGTCTACAAACAAAGGCCCGTGAATTAGGTGTCGGCTACAAAGGACTCTCTAAGGAGCAACTAATTGAGGCATTGGAACACGCTTGCCTGCAAGATGGCACCGAGGAACAATTTCCACAGCAAGGGGAGCAAAGACGGGAGCCGGAGGTGAATACCCGAAAAAGTCAATGGGTTGTGTGGTACAAGGAAAAGATGGCACTGCTTGGAGATGAGGCCACCATAGAAGATAAGAGGGAGGCCATGCGTGGAGCTGAAGAGAAGGAGCGCAGGATGGAGGAGATGGCATTGCTGGATAAGCAGCTCGCTGTGGAAGCCGCGAGAGGTTCCAGACAGACTGTAACCCCAGCACCCATCATGAGAGAACTTCCCAGGGTGTCCCGCAAAGACTTTAAGCCGTTTAATGAGGCTGCAGGCGACATTGAGGGCTTCTTCCAGGACTTTGAGCATCAGTGTCGATTAATGGAAGTCCCGGACAGGGAGCGTGTCCGGCATCTGGTTGGGCTCCTAGAGGGGGGAGCTGCTGAAGCCTATAGAGCTATGGACCCTCGGTGGAACTGTGAGTATGCGGATATTAAACAGACTATTCTAGAACATTATGCTGTGACCCCAGACACTTACAGGACTCAGTTCCGTGCTTTAGCCTGTGATGGGGAAGTGTCTTTTAAGATATATGCTCATAGACTCAAACAAATATGTAATCGCTGGCTGGAGGCAGAGGAGGCCTTATCTTGGGAGACCTTCCTGCAGGTCATCCTAAAAGAACAATTCTTTGCCCAGTGCCCCGCTGAGATCCGGGAATGGGTGCGTGAGAGAAAACCAGCGACAGTGGAGGAAGCTGCTGCTCTCGCTGATGAGGCTCTCACCATCAAGCCTCAGTGGAGGGTTCTGTTGGAGGATGGAGAGACGCCTAACAGCTCCACAACACCGGATGCCCCCAGTTATTCTGTCCCCATTGTTCCCCGTTCCTCTAAGCCACCACATGTTGATACCCGTGTTACTGTGCCTCCAGTTGCTTCTACTGCACTTTCTGGAATACGCCGGGGAGAGGAAGTAACAGAGCGCAGGTGTTATGTTTGTAGGCATCCCGGGCATTTGCAGGCCTCATGCCCAGCCAGGCCATGGAGGAATCATCCTCAAACCCCTACAGCACCTTCAGGTGGGAGCCGGCCTCCAAGTTCCCCTACCCCTTACCCAAGAGGACGCCTTGGATGGAGGGAGACCCAGCTCAGATGCTATCAATGTGGACAGCCAGGGCATCGGCAAGTCTCCTGCCCAGCTGTTCAAATGAGGACTGATCCTGCACCCAATCGGATTGTTAATTATTTACAGCCCAGCGCCATGGAGGAAGATGTGGCACCGCTATGTGAGGACTGGCCTAGTGACTCAGCCCCCCATGTTGCACCACCAGGAGTTTACGGGGTGCGACCCGCAGTTATGACGACTTCTGCTCATCGAGGTAAGCACTTGCAGGAGGTTGTGCTGGATGGACAGAGACTTGTTGGATTTTGTGACTCGGGTGCTTTCCTCACACTGGCTGATCCCCGAGTGGTTCGGCCTGAGGCAATCCATAGAGGACCTGGGATTGTTATTGAACTGGCTGGTGGACAATGGAGGACTATTCCCACAGCCACTGTGGATCTGAACTTTGGTTTTGGGGTCAGGCGATGTGTGGTTGGGGTGATGGGTGGTCTGCCTGCAGCTGTTCTCCTGGGCAATGATGTGGGAGAGCTACGATGCCAATTCGTGGCTGCATGAAGCCACATGTAAGTAACGCTCTGCCTGTGTGTACTTAACCAGTGACCTGTAGAGGTCCCTAGTACGTACACAAGTTGGGAGGGGAAGGAATTGTCATGATGTATGTAGTTTTCTCCATTCCATATTTTTGTATAAGATGCCATGTGATGTATTTTACCTTCTCACTGTATTTGCTGTAATACTATGTCTTGGGATGTAAGTGACTATACCTTCCCCCAGCCTGTATCATATTGCACTCAGGCTTCAGCAATAGCTATTGTCATTGATTTGGTGGGGGTTGCATATCTATTGTTCTTCTCAGCATGGGACTTCTCCAATCTACAACTTGGTAAACAGAACAGAGCCAGCAGTCTAAAGTCCATTCATGCATCAAATGGCCAGGGGGAGGTGTGCCCAACTAAGGGGCTGATCCCAGGAGAGAAGAACATGTTAGTTCAGTTAGTTGGAGCTCGGCTGGAGAAGGACTAGGATCCATAGCTGAGGCTGGATCCTGGGGTCTGTGTGTGTGGACTGTTACAGACTGGAGATCCGCGGCCACGTGGGATTGCGTTTTGTTGTTCACCTGTTGGACTCAAGGAACTCATATAAGGACCATTGCCCTAATTCCCCTGGCATCGGAATACCAGGCGGTGCCCCTGGATCTTTTGTTTTTCTGTTGTGGACTCCTTGCAGATTTGAAGGATTTATATTTATGTTTGCTGCTTATTCTTTGTGGTTCCAATAAAGCCCTTTGGATTGTTCCTTGGCCTGGCGTCCCTCACTGCTCTGTTGCATACCCCGTCACAGTGGTGCAGGCAGAGGCCGAGGTCGTGGGCAAGCTCTAATTTCGCCACAACAAAGGGCCACATCTAGTCGCTCGCACGTCCTGTCCCAAATTCTTGGGGACCGCAGCAGTACACCGCTCTTGAACCAAGACCAGTGTCAACAGGTTGTTAGTTGGATAGCAGATAATGCTTCCAGTCAGATTGCCACCACCACAAACACTCTGTCTTCCACACGGTCAAGTGTCAGTAGCCGTGATACTGCACCGCACGTTTCTGAACCTGATCCTCCTTCCTACCACCAGGCTGAGTACACGTCCTCCTCGGACATTAATGATCCCACACTTGGACACTCGGAAGAGCTGTTCACGTTTCCATTCACACATTCTGGCCTCTCGCCAGCTCATATTGAAGTGGGTCATGAGGAGATCGTCTGTACAGATGGCCAAATATTTGAGCAGCCACGTTCTCACGAAGTTGGCAACGTGTCTCAACAAGTGGTGGACGATGATGAGACACAATTGTCAGGAAGTCAGGAGGAGGAGCAGGGTGCGGAAGAGGAAGACGACGTGGTGGATGATCCAGTAACTGACCCAACCTGGCAGGAGGATATGCAGAGCGAGGACAGCAGTGCACAGGGGGAGGGAGGCGTAGCATCACAACAGGCAGTAAGAAGCAGGGTGGTGGCCCCAGGCAGAAGTCAGGCAACCGTTCCCCGGAACAACACGACGACACAAGGTGCCTGTACAAATGTTAGGTCTTCCCGAGTCTGGCAGTTTTTTAAGTTGGATCCAGATGATTCAAAAAAGGCCATTTGCAACACCTGCCGTGCCAGCATCAGCAGGGGTACCAAAACTAGCAGCCTGACCACCACCAGCATGATCAGGCACATGTCAGCCAAGCACCCGACTTTGTGGGAAGTACAACAGAGTCGAGGAGCAGTGCTTGCTGATGTCACTGCTACGTCTTCGCTGGTTGTGCATGCGAGCCAATCCCCTGTCCATGCTGCCTGCGAACAAGCCTCCTCCACTCCTGCACCTGCAGTTGCCTACGCAGAAAGAACACCATCATCAAGCACGTCCTTGTCCCAGCGCAGCGTTCAGTTATCCATTCAGCAAACCTTTGAACGCAGGCGCAAATACACTGCCAACACCCCACATGCCACAGTTCTAAATGCTAACATTTCGCGACTGCTTGCGCTGGAAATGTTGCCTTTTAGGCTGGTGGAGACAGAAGCATTCCGTGACCTGATGGCGGCAGCTGTCCCACGTTACTCGGTCCCCAGCCACCACTATTTCTCCCGGTGTGCCGTCCCCGCGTTGCATAACCACGTGTCACAAAACATCACACGTGCCCTGAACAACGCTGTTTCACCCAAGGTCCACCTAACCACAGACACGTGGACAAGTGCTTGTGGGCAAGGCCGCTACATCTCGTTGACGGCACACTGGGTTAATATTGTGGAAGCTGGGACCCAGTCTGAGCGAGGGACGGAACACGTCCTTCCCACACCAAGGTTTGCAGGCCCTACCTCAGTCAGTGTTTCACCCACACTCTACAGCTCCGGAATGTCATGCTCTTCAGCCTCCTCCTCCTCCTGCGCATCCTCATCCACTGTACCCTCCACACCAGTCACAAGCTGGAAGCACTGCAGCACTGCCTCGGCGAAGCGGCAACAGGCTGTGCTGAAGCTAATCTGCATAGGTGACAAACCCCACAATGCAGAAGAGCTGTGGACAGCTCTGAAACAGCAGGCAGATCACTGGCTCACACCTCTGAACCTAAAGCCAGGAAAGGTCGTGTGTGACAATGGCCGGAACCTGGTGGCGGCTTTGAGGCGAGGCCAGCTGACACATGTTCCATGCGTGGCCCATGTGCTCAACCTCGTGGTTCAGCGGTTTCTAAAGTCATACCCAGAGCTGTCTGATCTGCTGGTAAAAGTTCGCCGCCTGTCTGCACATTTTCGAAAGTCACCTACTGCTTCAGCCGGCCTTGCCGGCTTTCAGCGCAGTTTGCATCTTCTGGCTCACAGACTGGTGTGTGATGTCCCCACGCGTTGGAATTCAACTCTGCACATGTTGGTCAGGATATGTGAGCAGAAGAGGGCAGTTGTTGAGTACCTGCATCACCTAAGCCGTCGGGAAATGGGTCAAACTCCACACATAACACCTGAGGAGTGGAGATGGATGTCAGACCTATGTACCATCCTCCTAAACTTTGAGGACTCCACCAAGATGGTGAGTGGTGATGACGCCATTATTAGCGTCACCATACCGCTACTCTGCCTTCTAAAACGGTCTCTGCTGAAAAACAAACATGATGCATTGCAGGCGGAGCGCGATGAGTTGCAGCAAGAAACAGTAGTGGGTGTGGGTGATGATAACACACAGCCCAGCCTCGTCTCATCACAACGTGCAGTGGAGGACTATGACGAGGAGGAGGATGAAGACATGGAGCAACTCTCCGGCCAAATTGAGGATATGACATGCACACCAGTCATATCCTCGGTTCAGCGTGGCTGGCCAGAGGACAGGGTAGATGAGGAGGAGGAGGAGGAGGACAGCATGTTCAGTCATCTTGTTGGTCAGGCTACTGAAGTCCTGGCTGTTAAGAGTCTGGCGCACATGGCTGACTTTATGGTAAGCTGCCTGTCTCGTGACCCTCGCGTTAAGAACATCTTGGCCGACAATCATTACTGGTTGGTAACACTGTTAGACCCACGCTACAAGGAGAACTTTTTGTCTCTTATTCCCGTGGAGGAGAGGTCAACCAAAATGCAGCAGTTCCGGAAGGCCATAGTCACGGAAGTAGGCAAAGCATTCCCCTCACAAAACGCTAGCGGCATAGGTCATGAATCAGTGGACAACCGAGGCGTACAGCCGAGAGAGGCACAAGTCCAATCCGCCAGAGGTAGGGGAACAGTCTTTAAGATGTGGGACAGTTTTCTCAGCCCCTCACGTACCACAGCCCCTGAGGTGCGGGGTAGTGCCACAAGAAATCCTAAGTTTGCCCAGATGCTGAAGGAGTACCTTGCAGATCGAACAACTGTACTCCGACATTCCTCTGTGCCTTACAATTATTGGGTATCCAAGCTGGACACGTGGCATGAATTGGCTCTCTACGCCTTGGAAGTCCTGGCCTGCCCTGCCGCTAGCGTTTTGTCAGAGCGTGTTTTTAGTGCCGCAGGTGGAATCAAAATGAGAGCGGAATTTAAAGTTTGCCATGTACCTCCACTCACCCATGGGTACACACTTCTGGACTTTGGATAATCACTGCACTGCTCCTCCTTCTCCTCATGCGCCACCATGATGACTGTTACAAATTGCAATACTTAGGCCTTTGTTTCAGGTATACCCCCAGTGGTAAATTTTTTCGCCCATTCTTTGCAGAATGGACATTACAACGACAGGAGACCCGCTCCTTTGCAATGGGAACAATATTTTGAGGCCCTCATGCACGTCTCTACCCAGGGACAACGTGGAGACTCCCAATTTTTGGCTGCCCTGCCTAAGGGCTATACTATAATACACCCACTTCCTGACAATGGACACTTAATGTTTTGAGGCCCTCATGCACGTCTCTACCCAGGGACAACGTGGAGCCTCCCAATTTTTTGCTGCCCTGCCTAAGGGCTATACTATAATACACCCACTTCCTGACAATGGACACTTAATGTTTTGAGGCCCTCATGCACGTCTCTACCCAGGGACAACGTGGAGCCTCCCAATTTTTGGCTGCCCTGCCTAAGGGCTATACTATAATACACCCACTTCCTTAAAATGGACACTTAATGTTTTGAGGCCCTCATGCACGTCTCTACCCAGGGACAACGTGGAGCCTCCCAATTTTTGGCTGCCCTGCCTAAGGGCTATACTATAATACACCCACTTCCTGACAATGGACACTTAATGTTTTGAGGCCCTCATGCACGTCTCTACCCAGGGACAACGTGGAGCCTCCCAATTTTTGGCTTCCCTGCCTAAGGGCTATACTACAATAGACCCACTTCCTTCCAATGGGAACTTCAGGTTTACAGGCCCTCATGCACGTCTCTATCCAGGGACAACGTGGAGCCTCCCAATTTTTGGCTGCCCTGCCAAAGGGCTATACTATAATACACCCACTTCCTGACAATGGACACTTAATGTTTTGAGGCCCTCATGCACGTCTCTACCCAGGGACAACGTGGAGCCTCCCAATTTTTGGCTGCCCTGCCTAAGGGCTATACTATAATACACCCACTTCCTTAAAATGGACACTTAATGTTTTGAGGCCCTCATGCACGTCTCTACCCAGGGACAACGTGGAGCCTCCCAATTTTTGGCTGCCCTGCCTAAGGGCTATACTATAATACACCCACTTCCTGACAATGGACACTTAATGTTTTGAGGCCCTCATGCACGTCTCTACGCAGGGACAACGTGGAGCCTCCCAATTTTGGCTGCCCTGCCTAAGGGCTATACTATAATACACCCACTTCCTTAAAATGGACACTTAATGTTTTGAGGCCCTCATGCACGTCTCTACCCAGGGACAACGTGGAGCCTCCCAATTTTTGGCTGCCCTGCCTAAGGGCTATACTATAATACACCCACTTCCTGACAATGTCACTAGAGATAAAGATAGCGCTATGAGAAGCACCCGTGGCACAATTTAATTATAGAGTAATGAAAACTTCTCACCTGATTAGGTTGTGCGCCCTCGCACAACCTCGGTGATGATCATGTAAATCCTCTGGAGGATAAGGGGTTGTCTCGGCTGGTGTTATCCGATGTTAGGCTGAGTATCCTGGGGAGATGATTGCTCCTGGTTCCTAGGTTCACCGACTCATGAGATCCTGGAACTGATTGCGGCCGTTTGTCTTCCCTCAAGGTATTTAGAATGATTAGATCTTTTACTATCAGCAGCTTTAGAACCGGAATCCCATAAGGGAGTGAAAGTATATGGAGAATAGATGAAGCCGGTCTTTTTTAGCGCTAGTAATAGATCTATTAGCTCAGGTTATCTTTGTGAATAAATTATGCTTTATTTGTGACAGTCTAAGTCAGATAAAATAAAGCTCTTGTTAACACTACGCGTTTCAGCAGGAATATACTGCTTTCCTCAGGTGTTTCCTGCTGAAACGCGTAGTGTTAACAAGAGCTTTATTTTATCTGACTTAGACTGTCACAAATAAAGCATAATTTATTCACAAAGATAACCTGAGCTAATAGATCTATTACTAGCGCTAAAAAAGACCGGCTTCATCTATTCTCCATATACTTCCTGACAATGGACACTTAATGTTTTGAGGCCCTCATGCACGTCTCTACCCAGGGACAACGTGGAGCCTCCCAATTTTTGGCTGCCCTGCCTAAGGGCTATACTACAATAGACCCACTTCCTTCCAATGGGCAATTCAGGTTTACAGGCCCTCATGCACGTCTCTATCCAGGGACAACGTGGAGCCTCCCAATTTTTGGCTGCCCTGCCAAAGGGCTATACTACAATAGACCCACTTCCTTCCAATGGGCACTTCAGGTTTACAGGCCCTCATGCACGTCTGTATGCAGGGGCATTGGTGAACCTCACAATTTTGGACTGCCCTGGCAAAGGAAAATACTACAAAGACTCACTTCCTCAAAATGGGCACATTAGACTCAAGAGGCCTTCATGTACGTCTCTGACTCTGGGGGGGGGGGGGGGGGGGGGGGGGGGGGGGGGGGGGGGGACATCGGAGTGCCACACAATGTTTTCACGTAAAATCTTTCATGTATTAATCTCAAAAAGTAACATACACCAGCTCTATCTCACTATTGGGTATGTGCCCTTAACATTTCCGCCATGAAAAATCATTTTGGGGTCATTTTGGAAGGTTTTCTGGTGAGTCCGTAAAAATGGCGTAAAACGCGGACAAAATTGTTCACAGCTGTGACTTTTCAGTGATAAATGCTTCAAGGGGTCTTCCCCATGCTGTTGCCATGTCATTTGAGCACTCTTCTGAGACTTTTGTGACATTTTTAGGGTTTCTCCATGCTGCCTGGGGGTCATTTCACAAAAATACTCGGGTCTCCCATAGGATAACATTGGGCTCGTTGCTCGGGCCGAGTACACGAGTATCTTGGGAGGCTCGGCCCGAGCTTCGAGCACCCGAGCTTTTTAGTACTCGCTCATCACTAGTGCTTGGTGTTAGACCCTCACCGATCTGACATCAATGACCTATCCCATGGAAAAGTCCTCCATACCATATGCCAAAAGGACCCCTATAATAAAAGGAAATAGTGTTTAAGCGGTCATTCACTTTTGCAGGATGTCTGCTTTTTACTGAAATTTCCAAAATGCCATATACACAAGTGTAATAGCGCGTGAAATGCTAAAAAGTGCTAATTGTTTACACATGTAGAAGCCCTCCCCCCAAGTGTTCATGGGTATGATGTGTAAACAGAGTGGACCACTATGTTTACAGCTCCCAAGATGGCGGTGGTCACCCCTACTATATCCTCCTTTGTGCGGGAACTGAAAGCAAATATTATTTTGGAGGACTATATGTAAAGCTGAGTAAAGCACCTGGTTTCAGTGCAACACCCTGCACGCTCCCACTCTCATGCTTCCGCGGGGGCGCCGGTCTCCTCACCTGCCCAGCGGACCCATGCTTCCCGTTCCAGTCCTAGGACCTGCCACAGCCTCCTCCTGCTTCCAGGCCACAAACGGGTTTTCTGGGAGTGCCCGAATGGTGAGCGTGCGGCCATGCCCCCTTTGTTAAAGGGCTGGTGTCCTATTACCCATAAGGGACCTTTGAAGTCAGCAATCTCTGTATAGATATTTAAGGCACTTTGCCCTTAGGTGAGGTGCCTGAGCAACGTTGCCTATTCATAGTGCATTGCTAGTTCTCAGGTCCCTCACCCGTTACTGTGTCTAGTCCTGCATCACCTGTCCTAGTACCAGTTGCTTGTACGAGGGCGCTCAATACAGTGAAATCCTAGGTGCATTTCACTGTATTGAGCGCCCTTGTTGGCTGCCGGCAGTGATTTCTCTGGCTGGTCTCCCCGTGATCAGTGATTGTTTTGTCTTGTTGGTCTACTAGGCATCGCTCCCACCTGGCCAGAATCCTACTCCACACTGATGAGGGGCAATACCCCGAAACAGCTGTCTGTGGATGGATACCTGGCCTTGGTATTTCCCTTGTCATATCTTTAAACTTGTCAAAGAGTTGGATATTGACTAAAAGGGCCACTTAATATGGTGGTTATGGTGGTCTCCTAAAAAGAGCCACCCCTTGGCTAGGTCCTTCCCAGAGGATATCTGGCTAGTTTTTGTGTTGAGACTCCTAACAGAGGCTCCACGGACTTTTATGATATGTGTGTGTGTGTGTGTGTGTGTCTGTGGTGTACTAGTCAAAAGTTTGGACATAGCTTGTTCATGTATCAGATTCTCAAAACCCAGAAACACGTGTCTGTAAAGGCAGTTTCTGATTTGGCTTCTTATCCTTAGGCCTGTTTCACACGTCAGTGATTCTGGTACGTTTGTGCTTTTTTTAAACGTACCAGAATCACTGACATATGCAGACCCATTATAATCAATGGGTCTGCTCACACATCTGTAATTTTTCACTGCACGTCTCTCCGTGCGGCGTACCCGCGTGTCCATGATTGCCGCACGGAGACATGTCCATTTTTTTCTGGCATCACTGATGTCCCACGGACCACGCAGTGGTGTGATCTGTGAGACATGTGCTAGAAAAAAACGTGCTTTTAAAATAAAAATCATTTTTACTCACCCGGCTCCAGCGATGTCCTCTGCAGCCCGTGCTGCTTGCTGCTTCTGAGCCGGCTCATTATTGTCGCGCATATTCATGATGCACGACACAGCCGACCCGGAAGCAGCTGCTGCGGGGGTCAGCGCCGGCCGGATGCTGCACCGCAGGAGCGATCAGCACCATGGAGAGCGGGAGCGGGCGCAGGTGAGTTAATCTCTAAGTGCAATCACGGACCACGGAGAACGGAGCCCGGATTGCACTTAGACAACCCACGTGTGCCCCAAAAAAGGAAGACAAATAATTACCAGACTCACCTGCCTCAGAAGACACAAAAGGACAAAACCTCGGATAACAGCCCTCATAAATGATACACAGACATCAAATAGCATATAAATATATCCACACACACAAAGTATATAACAAAAGTGAGTACACCCCTCACATTTTTGTAAATATTTTATTATATTTTTTCATGGTCCAACACCGAAGATATAATTCCCTGATGAAGAAGGATGTTTTCCTTTTAAACACGTTAGTTTTGAATGCACGTGGCACCCGTAGCTCTTCCGTGACGTCGGATGCCGGCTCTCTCACTTTTGTTCTCCAAGATCTTCCACACTCAACTTGCTAGGCAACACTTCCTTCCAGAGCGCCCACAGTCCCAGAGGCGTGTTATCCGAGATAGGACACTCAGAGGCTGTCTCACCGAGCTGGATATTCTTATATCTTTATTGTACAACTCCAGGATCCAATAGATCACCACACAGGACCTATTTGAAATACCTACAGCATCACCCATATCCTAGGAATCACTCCTATGGTACCAATATGTCATCTTAACTAGCTCAAGTATTTATTCCTATTTAAGCATGAACATTGAAGATCTGACAGTTTGATACAATGTACAGTAGTCATTGTACAGCTTGTATAACAGTGTAAATTTAGTGCCCTCTAAATAACTCAACACACAGCCATTAATATCAAAACCGTTGGCAACAAGAGTACACCCCTAAGTGAAAATAGCCAAATTGTGCCCAAAGTGTCAATATTTTGTGTAGCCAACATTATTCTCAAGCTATGTCTTAACCTTCTTGGGTATGGAGGTCACTAGAGCTTTACAGGAGCTGCTGGTTCCTCTTCCATCCTCCATGACGACATCATGAAGCTGGTGGATGTGAGACCTTGCGCTCCTTCACCTTCTGTTTGAGGAGGACCCACAGATGCTCAAGAGGGTTTAGGTCTAGAGACGCTTGGCCACTCAGGCACCTTTATCCTCGGTTTCTTTAGCAAGCCAAGTCTTCTTGGTGGTGTGTTTGGGGTCGTTATGTTGGAATACTGCATGTGGCCCACTGTTTGAAGGGATGGGATCATTCTCTGCTTCAGTATGTCACAGAACATGCTTGTATTCATGGTTCCCTCAACGAACTGTACCTCCCCACAGCCAGCAGCACTCATGCAGCCCTAAACCATGACCCTCCCACCCCCATGAATGACTGTAGGCGGGACACCCTTGTCTTTGTACTCCTCACCTGGTTGCAGTCACACATGCTTGACACCATCTGAACCAAATAAGTTTTATCTTGGATGCATCAGACCGAAGGACATGGTTCCAGTAATCTTTCTTGTGCATCAACTTTAGAACAGGCTTCCTTCTGGGATGACAGCAATGCAGACCAATTTGATGCAATGTGCGGCGTATGGACTGAGCACTGGCAGGTGGATCCCCCCCTACCCCATTACCCCTTTAAGCTCTGCAGCAATACTGGCAGGACTCATAAGTCTATTCTGAAAACACAACCTCTGGATATGACACTGAGCACGTGACACTCAACTTCTGTGGTCAACCATGTTTTGTTAAACCACTGTATGGTCTTGGCCACCGTGCTGCAGCTCAGCCTCTGGGTGATGGCAATCTTCTTTTAGCCTCGGCCATCTTTATGTAGAGTAACAATTATATTTTTCAGATCGTCAGAGAATTCTTTACCATGAGGAGCCATGTTGTCTTCCAGTGACCAGTATGAGAGAGTGTGTGAGCGATAACACCAAATGTAACACACCTGCTCCCCATTCACACCTGAAACCTTGTAATATTAATGAGTCACATGACACCAGGGAGAGAGAAAATGACTAATTGGGCACAATTTGGCCATTTTCACTTAGGGGTGTACTCACTTCTGTTGGCAGTGGTTTAGACATTGATGTCTCTGTCTTGAGTTATTAGAGGGCACCAAATTTACACTGTTATACAATCTGTACACTGACTACTGTACATTGTATCACAGGCTCAGATCTTCAGTGTTGTCCCATGAAAAGATATAATGAACTAATTACAAAAATGTGAGGGGTGTACTCACGTTTGTGTGTATCTACACAAAAATAAAAATCTAATCAACATTTCAGAAAGTCCACTTAAGGCTACCAGACTCTTTTCTGTAAACAGGTCATGGACAATTAACCCTTTAGCTGAGGACTTGAGTAGCTGTACATAGTATGTGTTGCTAGGGATGCCTGACAACGCAATATTAAAGATTGTAGCAGTGTTTCCATAGCAACCAGTCTGTCTAGAATGAATCAGATGTTTCTCATAACTGATGATGTCATAAGATAACAATCGGATTCCGCTATGGAACTCGGACTGTGAAGTCCTGAGCAGGCGACTGATTTCTATGCAAGATCATGGCATATCGGGTGAGGACAATGAGGAGCGCTCGTCTCCATCGTACAAGTGACGATCACCTTGTGACAGTACCAGGTTAGGGAGCATATATTGTACATATACAATTTCATTTTTTTGTACTTCAAGGTTTACCATTTGCAACATCGTTTTCAAATGCTGTGATGTATTTAATTGTGTAAGGACCTGAACGACCAGCACATAAGTCATAGGATACAAAGATACATATGTAATATTGTATGAAATCACTTACCTGCTCCCCGCTCTATCAATGTTTTCTCCAGTTTTCTGGGAGCGCTCCTGTTAGGTATGGCCAGGACTGGCAACAGCACCCAGTAATCCAAGGCAAATGCCATCCGGAGGGCCCATCCACGCAGTCACGTATACCATGCATGTATGGTACGGGCTTAAGAGCTGAGTTATACCGTAAGCAGTCGAGTGTCACGAGTTTAAAGGGAAACTGTCACCAGGTTCTGGCCTTCTAAACTAAAACTAACACCTTAAGCAGCGCCTGTGCTGTGTTCTATAAAGGTGCATGTTACCCCTTGACCCTCCTGTAGACCCTACCAATGCCTTTATAAAATCTTCCGTTCTGTATGTAAATTATCCGGTCCGATGGGCATCCAAATCTGTACCTTCCTGTCCCTCCTTTTGCCGTCCTCCTGAGCTGATTGATGTGGATGACGCTATTGCGGGCAGAGCCAAAAACATTGGTGCGCCTGCACGAACTGGCAAGTTCTCTGCACCTGATTTTGCCCAGTGATGTGCAAGACGCGGCTGACGTCATCCACATCCCCGGCCAAACTATCGCGCTTGCGCAGAGAAGTTGCTGTTTCGCGCAGGCACACCAATGTTTTTGGCTCTGTCCGCAATAGGTTAGAGTGAAGCGTGCCTGCGTAGGTGCGAGAATTTGCCTGCGAGGATGGTGAAAGGAAGAGACAGGTGTCACAGATTAGGACGCATATCGGATGGGACCGTGCAAGTTACATACATGGGGGAGATTTTATAAAGGAATTTGTGTGGTCTACAGGGGGTAACGTGCACCTCTATAGAATACAGCACGGGAGCTGCTTAAGGTGCTTGTTTTATTTTAGAAGGCCAAAATCTGGTGACAGGTTCCCTTTAACTCCTGCTATCAGAGCTGCCATTTAACCCCTTTAGATGCCACTGTCAGTTGATGCAGCAGCATTGATGGGTGTTGAAATTGGATGCCATTGGCAGTGATAGCAGTCAGGAGCACACTGAAGGCCTCAGTATCTGCAGTGCCTATAGTATACACCTATGAAGCCTGGCTTGTGGCTGAGCTTCCTAGCAGAACAGTATTTTTACAATACACTATATTGTACAACTGTCACAGGTTCAAGCCCTTATTACATATTTATTAGTTCAAACATCACAATGCCAGTGAAGGGATTGGCAGAGAGTAGAGGTCGGGGAGTAGCGGGGGGACAGGTGTATTAATCAGGCAGCATAGTTTAGAGTAGATTGTAGGGGTGCGAGACTGTTAAGGGTGCTTTACACGCTGCGACATCGCTACCGATATATCGTCGCGGTCACATCGTTAGTGACACACATCCGGCGCCGGTAGCGACATCGCAGCGTGTGACACTAAGGAACGACAATCAACGATCGCAAAATCGTTCAAAAACGGTGATCGTTGACACGTCGATCCTTTTCATAATATCGTTGCTGTTGCAGATACGATGTTGTTTGTCGTTCCGGCAGCACCACACATCACTATGTGTGACACCGCAGGAAGAACGAACATCTCCTTACCTGCGTCCACCGGCAATGCGGAAGGAAGGAGGTGGGCGGGATGTTACGTCACGCTCATTTCCGCCCCTCCGCTTCTATTGGCCGGCCGCTTAGTGACGCCGCAGTGACGTCGCTATGATGCCGAACGCACCTCCCCCTTGAGGGAGGGATTGTTCGGCGGTCACAGCGACGTCGCTGACAAGGTATGTTCGTGTGACGCTGCCGTAGTGATAATGTTCACTACGGCATGACGGAATGACGGGGGCGGGTGCTATCGTGCTCAACATCGCAAGCAATCGCTAGCGATGTCGCACCGTGTAAAGCACCCTTTAGAAGGGAGGCCACAGGGCAGGAGGTTACAATAGTCCAGGCGGGAGATAATAAGGGCATGCACTTATGCATTCATAAACTCTCATACTTATTTATAGCATTAAAATCAGTATAATACACTGTTCTAATATGAATTTTCATAGTAAGTACATCAGTCTCATCAAGTCTAAAAGATCTGATTACTAATATAAAGTTTGCTTTGTAAAATCTGTTAACAGATCTACTTCCAGTAGTCAGACCTCTCCTCTGTCTATTCGTTGGATGTGATGGATACGTGGGTTGGCATAGTTTATGGCTGGAGTTTATAGCTGAATGTCATATGTTGTGTAGTGAGGAAGGACTTTTCCCCTAATATAGGGCTATTAGTACCTGCCTCATGGGGTTTTTGCCTCCCTCTGGATCAACATGTTAGAGCAGAGGTTAAACTCGATGCACTTATGTCAAGCTTCAATCTAAAAAAACCCATTAAACTATGCATAACTTTCTATTTGAAGCACAAATTATTGTTATTTTGTTGCTTGTTTCTCATAGATTCTAACAAGGGATGCATTGGCAAACTTTGCGAGTCCCCAGAATTGGTAGCGATAACCGAGGAGCATCTGTTCGAACCTCAATCTTTCGATGATGCTATAGAATGTACTCGTGAAAATGTTTCCTCACCTAAGACCAATATTTGTGACCTTCCACTTGTGGTCATGGAAGAAAGGATCGAAGATGGACCTGGAGCTTTGCCTGATCAGGAATTTCTTTGTTCAGCAATCAGTGAGAATGAAAACAAAAGTGGAGGTGAAAGGGATGGAAGTATCCAACCTGTCCATCTATGTCCTTCACTAGGAAGGTCGCAGTCACCAGTTCCTCCAGGAAACAAAAGTGTCTCCGAAATTGTGGCTATGTTTAACAGAGGACAAAGAAGATCTTGCTATTGTAGGAAGTTTAATAAAAAAAAGATGACCCTTTATAAAACACACAAGGCCATAACATCTCTGAACCACAATGTGCAATACAGAATTACCCACCTATGCAAGTCTGCCAATGGAAGCCGGGTTCAGAAGGAGCAGGGTTCACCGAATCCCCAAAAAGAGTCAACTGCACAGGACCGTGGCACCTCGCCTTGGAAAACTTTTTACTTGCTTTCACTTATGATGTGTTTCTTTATTGTTACCGTTGCATGCCTAACATGGTAACCTGACAACCATACATCTAAGAAATTAAGAAAGTATCTTTTCACCACCAAAAAGATTCAAAGTGTCTTTGCAATATAAATATATACAAATAACGCTGTCTCCACGTCACGTTTATTCTTAATATTTAGTAAGTACCAAAGGGAAATTTCCCAAAATATGTATGAAATATCTCCATATTGCAAAATAGAGACTAAGAAGTATACTTTTACCCTTCGTCTGGATCATGTTCATTAGTAATAGAAGACAATGCTATTGTCACAAGGGTACCACGACAGAGAGTGTTCCCTCCAATTTCTGGCGACAGTAGATCACATCGTAGGGATTCAAACACACTTGCTCAGGTTAATACTGCTGACTGTGCAGATTCTCCTTTATCCAGTGTTGCTAGGGTTAATTAGATCCTCTGGTTCCTGAAACTCTCAATGAAAGGTATGGGCAGCTGTTATATATTATTATTATCTGCTAATTAGCTTGGCTATAAAGCCTTCCCTCCTAGTCTAGGTAATCACTAGTGATAGTTTCTGTTTAGCTTGCATCTAGATGGAACCTGTGAGCTGAGGACCAAAAAGCCATTCAGAGAACATTTGCTGTGTGAAAGTTGTGTTGTTTTCCCTTCCTTAGTTCTTTTGGGTTTTTCCCCTCTGGTCTGTTCCTCATTATTACCTCTTGTTTGAAGTGCTTTGTATGATTGAGGTTTATTATACCCCTGTCTGTCTAATCCACTCTGTGTCTCTAATCTAGAGCGGGACCAGCCTTCCCACTGCCCTGTGCACTATCCAACCCTGTCCACAGAAAGACAGGGTCAGGCAGGTGATCGGCGACGTGATGAAAGAACCCATATAGGGACATTAGGGAGTGTAGCCTCAGGTGAGTTTAGGAGGTGACCCTGCTCCTCTTTCCCTAGCTCCAGGGCCCACCATTGTATCACGTATCCTGTGTGTTGCAGCACTCACCGGGGGTTCCCATGTACATGGCGGATCCCCGGTAGTCACTGCGTGACAACTATGCAATACAGCAGCATACTACGAAACAAAAGGAATTCTCAAGTTTAGAAGATGTTCTCTATCCTTGTGAGTTCGAGCATTGAGGCCACCACCGATTCTGTGAACTGTGGCTTTTGAAGCCCCATGTGAATGGTTGATCTGTGCCCGGTTTGTCATGGGTGTGTCACACTGACAGACAGTCATGTGGTTTCTGGCAATAGAAAGTCACAGTATTTGGCTGCGCAAAATGCTCCCTGACTTTCTATTATTCCTGCTGTTGGTATTCATTGTGCTGGGTGGCTTTCCTGCTGGGTTTTTATCTCTTACCCTTTAGGAGCCAGCAGGAGCTCTCCTTCCATCCAGCTGCTGATTATCAGTATTCCCTTTGTGGTTAAATACTCCCATCTTCCCTGGACTTGTGCTGGTGATATTATTCAGTTCATTCAAGCTCTGGATGCAAGCAGGTGGCTTGTACTCATCTGTAATTTCATTGCTGAAACTTTGCTGAACTTCTATCTGAGTCATCTGTGGATGAGTTCTTCCATTTACCCCCAATGTCATCCTTGTGTCGTGTTTAGTGGGGTTGACGAAGAGCTTTTCCCACCCATTTCCTATTTATGGTCCAGCACTAGAGATACCTAAGGTCAGGTATTGAGCTTGGTGCTTAGGTGAGGAACCTATCTAGGGTGGTGGGAGAACCTAGGAACCAGCGGTAGGTTTGGTCAGGGGTCACCATCTCCCCCTCCCCTAGACACAGAGTTCCCCTTCCCTTCCCTTTTGCCTTTTGCTTGGTACTCCCCCTTATCTAGGGTGATAGTCACACCTTCAGCAGAAGGTCAGTTGGTTAAAGGGAGTCTGTCTCTGTCAGCGAACAATGACTGTACAAACCAAGCACAGGTGCTCGGTACACCCTTGGAAAGACAGTAGTTCAGTCCACTTTCCCACCTACCTTTTTTCCATCTATCTCCACCTTCCTTATCCTTCATTGACAGCTTTGGCTTTAGAAAAAATCCAGAGAAGGGTAGTGATAGATGGGAAAACAAGTAGGTGGGAAGGTGAACTTGGCCACACCAAAGATCCACAAAGAGCCTGGTCGAGGGTCAGCATTTTACCCATATTCTAAATATCCACCTTATTGTATGTATGTCCAACATGCCTCACTTAATTTTTAAATTTATCTTTATGCAGATCTGATCTTTGTTTGCTTTTTTATATAAAGTCTCTAAATTTGGCCATAAACAAAACTAAATAATAAATTCCACCTGTCTGCAGCCACCACTGTAGGAATGTTAGGAGTTTACTAAATACTTTAAATATTGGGTTTAGAAGGGATGTCCTCTAAATTTAATGTCCATCTTTAAAGGGGTATTCCCATCTCCAAGATACTATCCCAATATGTAGTAGGTGAAATAATAAGAATCTTAGAAAATATCACCAATTAGAAATGTAGTATAGTTCTCCTGATTCACTATGTCGCGTACCTCATGTTCAGAGCTTTGCAGGACCTTAGGTATCCATGGTTACGACCATGAGCAACTGACTAAATAACTAACCGTGACAATATGCATGGTCGTAACCATGGATACCTAAGGTCCCGCAAAGCCCTGAACATGAGGTAAGAGAAAGTGAACCAGAAGAACTATACTACATTTCTAATTGGAGGAATTTGCTAATATTCCTATTATTAAACCTACTACATATTGGGATATGATCTTGGAGCTGGGACTATCCCTTTAAGCCCTAACCACTTTAGTAATTTTTTGCTTTATTATAAAACGCCCTCCTACCACACTCTCTATAAATCAGTTTTCATACTTTATTTCTTCCGATGTTTCATTTGGGGGGATTCTTACACTGAGTTAAATTAAACTGGCGAGTGGCGGGAACAGAAGAAATGTGATGGAGGGATAGAAGCTGCCGTCACTTCTCCATCTCCGCTACTAAAACAGGACGTCATCAAGAAAGAGCGGTAACAGAATCTGTGGTAAGAGACCGCAGCGTCACTCTTTGGTGACATCCTGGTACAGAAAGGGTATAGAAGTTGCGGAGAATTGACTGAAGGGCCATCCTTCTGTGACATCCCCTTTGAGACTCCCCTCAAAGAAAATGTCACAAAAAGTAAAGTCTCAAACAATAGACATAGGAATTACCATGATAGGGAGGAAAAAGAATAGAGAATTTTAAAATAAAGCAAATTACAAAAGTGGTTAGGACTTAAAAATACATATATTTAAAAAGGAATTTCTAGGTATCGGCTTGCCCCTTTAATCTAAAATCAGCGTACAATAAGCTCCCTCTAGTGGTGGCTGCAGGCTTCCAGACTTGTATCATTTTACCCTGTGACTATGCAGGGGGTTTAGAGCTCTGTATTAAAAAAGAAACTAAAGACCAAATAATGTTTAAAGGGAACCTGTCAGATGCAATAAGTCCAAAGTCGATTTCTGCTCTTAAAGGGAACCTGTCAGGTGCAATATGCATCCAAAACCATGAGCAGTTCTGGGTGCATATTGCTAATCCCTGGCTAACTGTCCCTGTATCTAGTACCATAGATAAAGAGATCTTTAGAAAAAGTATTTCTAATCATCCCATATGATTTGCTAATGAGCACGGGGACATGTCGCAAGGGCGTTAATTCCCTTGGCTAGTTGGCCCCCTTAGCACAACCACAGGGGCGTGCTTACATTCTAATGAATGTGCAGCATCACAGGCATGGTCGCGCTCACCTCTCTGCTACCATTGCGTCTGACTCCTGGATTTCGGCTCAGTGCGCATGATCCCGGACTTTCGGTCATTTGCACTATGAACTCAGGTGTACGCGCCCTGGCTTCATGCTCGTGTACTGCGTATGACCAAAAGTCCATGATCATGCGCACTGAGCTAAAATCCAGCATCGGACATGATGGCTCCTGAGAGGTGAGCGCGACTATCTTCTGACGCTGCGCATTCATTAACATGTTAGCACAACCACAGGGGCATAGTTACATACTAAGGGGGCCGACTAGCCAAGGGAAGTAACGCCCTTGCGACTAGTCCCTTGCCTCATTAGCATATCATAGAGGATCTTTAGAAATACTTTCTCTAAAGATCTCTTTATCTATGCTACTAGATACAGGGACAGTAAGGCAGGAAGTAGCAATATGCACCCAGAACTACTTGTGGTTCTGGGTTTATATTGCACCTGACAGGTTCCCTTTAAGAGCAGAAATTGATTTTGGACTGTAGAGAGAAAACGTTTACATTGTTCCATGTTTCTCAGGACTCTAACAACCTTTATCTCAATCTACATACAGGAAGTCAATTAGTCCATCCATGTGTTTTTGGTGTGTGGGTGGAAATTGGAGAAACTGGGAGAAAGCCATTGAGCGTGAATATGAAAACTGTGTCCAGATGTTGCCTTGGTTGGATTCAAAAGCTGTTTTTTTTTATTAAAAATTCTGTATATAGTGTATATAGTAGCACTGCTTTTTTTCCCCAAAATGTCACCAACTAAAGGGGTAATTCACTACTCAACATTAATGGCCACATCACTGTTAAACTCATAGGGAAGGCTTTTGTCAAATACCTTGTGTAGTACATTCTGCCACTGAGTGGCGCTATTTCGGTCCGCTCATCCCCATCAAGTGACACCTGGGCTCCGTGACCTCTGAGATCCGGAGGTGTCACATCAATTTCCAGTTTAATTTTTACAGCAATGTGGCCACTAATGCTGAGTAGTGAAGCAGCCATAAATAGGGTCATAAAATTTGTAGTTAAACACTAAGGCCACGTGCACACATTGAGAATTTGGTGAGGGTTTTTACCTCAGTATTTGTAAGTCAAAATGAGTAGTGGGCATAAAATACAGAACTAGTGCCCATATTTCTATTATACTTTCCCGTGATTGTTCCACTCCTGGTATTGGGCACAAATTCTGAGATAAAAAAAACATGGTATGGTGGACATGAGAAAGTCCAGATTAATGCATTAGGCTGTTTGTGTGTGGAGGTGTGCAAACCTCCATTGTTGTTTGCCTTTGCTAAGGACTGAGAGCGAGATATTATCCTGAAAGGGCAAACCCACACTATTTTATGGACTATTTGTTTTATGTTTTCACTTTATGCTGGAAAAGGCTGTTTTGGTTTCTTATCCTTAGCAGTTTATGGAGATTAAAAAAACCAGCCTGGTTGTTTCATGTAAATCGCCTCCTGTGCCTACCTCAAATGCAGTCAAGTGGGCCGAAAACCCTACAAAATATATAAATATTGTGGGGACCACACTCTCAAATAGGTGATAGGTAGCATTCACACATGCAACTGGTTTGGTCCGAACATGCAGTTTTATTAGTTTCATAAAACTCCAAGGGATTCAACAACCGAACAGACTACAATCTGTTTTCCTGGACGAACTTTCCACATATAAGTAGTACAGTCCTACTGTCGCGGGCGGAGGAGGGGACGCCGCGCTCTCCCACTGCTCGGGTCCGGCTGCCGCGGCCTGCTGCTGCTCGGTGGCTCGAGCGATGGGCCGGATCCCGGGGACTCTAGCGGTGCTCCTCGCCCGTGAGTGAAAGGGGGGGTTTGGGTGTGGGGATTGTTTATTGTCCGTGACGCCACCCACGGTTGTGGTGATTGAGTGTACACCACCGCTGCTCTGGCTGGGGATCCCGTGAGTGATGGTGTGGAGCAGCCAGTTGTTGTGTTGCCCCTCCGTGGGTAGGGGTTGGTGATCCCGGGGCCCAGTGATGGGGTGGAATGGTGGACAGGCGGGTATGGGGCCTGTGGAGGTGCAGGGGCGCAGGGACAGCGCTGTGCTGCACGGCACGGAGGTACTCACTCAGCCAGTAAACACGACACAGTTCTCGGTAAACAAACGGCTGGTTGGACGGGTCCCTCGGATGGTTCACGGTGCTGCGGTTCCCTGTAGTGAACGGTGATGGTCTCTTCCCTGCACCTATGTAAAGTCCTTTTTGGTAGCGATGGGTTCCCACCGGTTACCCACTCCTCGGCTTCAAGCTGGGCCGAAGGAGCTCTAATCTTGCTCGCAGGCGCTGGCCCTAGGAAACTGGTGCCCTGGCGGTGGCGGTGTCTCCCCTTCACGGTCGGACTGTTGCCTTCAATCGGGACTTGGTTGTTGGGAGACAGACGTCCCCTTCACTGACGGATTTGGCAAATTATGGTGACTCCTAGCCTTGCCGGGATCCGAAAGGCCCCTGCCCTGGTGCTGACTGTTCTTCGTATACTGCTCCAGACCACCGGGTCACCACCCGTCCGCGGTCCTTCCAGCAACCTCTAAACAGTCCCCCTGCAGACTATCACCGCTGTCTGCTGACCTTGCTGTCACAGTCCGGGGCACACACCCGGACTAACTTCAGGCTTGCTTAACTGTTTCTTTTCTGTCACTACTCCTACTTTCCTCCTTTACCACTTCACCAGCTTCACTTCACTTCCTTTCACTTTCACTGCCCTAGCTGGACTCCACTGTTTACTCAAGCTCTCCCTGAGCTAAACTGCCTGGTTTTCCCGCCTCCAGAGCTGTGAACTCCTCGGTGGGCGGAGCCAACCGCCTGGCCCACCCCCTGGTGTGAACACCAGCCCCTGGAGGAAGGCAACAAGGATTTTAGGTTAGCCTTGGTGTACCTGCAGGGAATGTGGGGTGCATGTGATGTTGTGACCTGTGACCAATGGCTTGCCCAGGGCGTCACACTACCACTGGTGTCCCTTTCAGGTACCAGGGCACAGATAGGACAGGTCCAGTGACGCAGACAGGGAAGACACAGCAGACTCAGAGCTGGTGACATGCAAGACTGGTGCTGGATACTGGCAGACCACAACAGACATGCTGACCAACAAAGAGGTAGAAGGTTAGAAACCTAATGACTTGCTCTGGCCCCTCCAATCCAGGGGAGGGAACCTTAAATATCTGGCACCTCCCAGCAATAGGCTGAGGACACCTTAGCAAGGTGTGCATGCTTCCTCTTAAAAGGATAGAAAGCACGCTCCCTAGGCTGGAGACCAGTCAACTCTGCATTGCATATGTGACGCCCTGCACCCCAGCTCAACGCCGGGGAGCGGGCTACCACTGCTGAGGCAGGGGGAGCCGAAACACAAACATCTAGAGGTGCACGGGAAAGGGGGCCACCATCAATCCCGCAGGGGGACATCATCAGCCGGCCACGGGAACCAACCAGACCCGAACTTTGGTTTACCAGTGACTCAGTGCGAATTAATCGTGAGTACACCAGTGCCATATTGGCACGACGCACTACACCGCGGCCACGGTGCCCTGCACCCCGACAACAACAACAACCGACCCTTACAGTCTCCCACCAGGCCCCAGGACACGCCGCCCCTACCCACGGAGGGGCTAACATCTCGGCTGCGGCCACAACACTGATCCCGGATGAGCCCGCCATCACTTCAGCCGCAGCAGTGGTGCTTCTCCCGTCACCACGACCCGTGGGTGGCGTCACGACCCGTTACATGACCACCATCCTCCCACCGCCTACCCTTTAACAAGAGTGACGCGGCCCCCGGTCCGGAGGCGCTCGCGCCACCGACAACCCAAGCCCGGACCTCGAGTGGCTCGGCCCGAGCAAGCGGAGGAAGCGGCCGGGGTCTTCTCAGGGCGGTACACGTATACTCTTTCTGGCATCACGAACAGGATTCGGACAGTCCACTTACCTGTGGAAAGTGCGCCTTAGAAGTTTCCGTCAGCGGCGTCTTGCCGAAAAAGTTGAAGTCCCGCCATCTTGGCGCGAAAGTTTCTCGCTCGAGTAGTCTTCCCCGAGCAGTGAAGGCGCGAAAAATGAAGCCCCGTCCCCGAAGGAGGAATGTTAAGAGAAAACCAAGGGGGGCGCGGGCGAAGAATGGTGGCATGTAACTAGCGCTGCAGCGTGCAGGGACGCCAGGACTCTGCCGGAACACGTTCCTGGAGCCAGCAGCAAGACGTGCCAGGAGCTCCAGGCCATGGTCCACTCCATGATGGCGGAGTGGACGTCGGAGAAGAAGGGCCTGGCTGCATCCGTGTGGGCATGCGAAGTGGAGGTGGTTTCCGAGGAGCCGGTAAGCGACCCACGCCCCTATGTCCCAGAGGGAATGGCCGCTGCGGCTGAGGGGCCCGGCCTGCTGCCATCCACAACGCCACCTCCCTCACTGCCCATGCCCGCGGCCACCACCCCGACCGACCCGTTACCCCTGTCACCGGTAGCGGAGCCCGCAGCGTCTGAGGTAGAGGGTCCAGACCTGGGGCCCCCGGGGCTTACCTTTGTCACCGCCCTGGCACCCGTCCCGGCTTCCATCCCGGCTGAAACGGAAGCGATCTTCAACCCGAAGCCAGCACCGCAAGTCCTGATGCCCGCTCCCAGACACCCGCCCTCGGCTGAGGCACGGCGGGGATGTAGCTGCCAAGCGGCAGAACAGGCCACGTCACAGCGGGGTCCCTCGTTACCATAGGTGCCGGTCGTAGCCGGCACGGAGGGATTCCAGTTGGGCCCGTCCCCCACACAAGCTGACCCGGAGCAGGTTGAAGATGCTCCATACTGGGAGCGGCAGCTACGGCAGCTGCGCCACAAGATCGCTGTTTAAAGAAAGAAAGTGAGGTAGCAGTTCCGGCTGCCTGGTCCCCGTTGGGACCTACAGTGTTTTGTGGTAGCCCGTTGGCTATGAACTTCCCATCCCCGTTGGGACTTGTGTGTTGTTGAAAACCCCTGTTGCATGAGTGACTGCTCGTGGACAAGGCCGTGGACTAGCCGGCCACCCAAAAACTTTTGGGCTTGTAAATATTGCCCTATCCTGCCCCCTTTATCATGCTTTCCCGTTCCGTTAGCCTCCGGAGAGGCAGATTGGAAGTAGGACCCGCAGCAGAGCAGGCTTGGGCCCGGTCACCACCGGGACCGGTTGCCATCCTCCGGGGAGCCCTTTAACAACTGCCGGGTGCGCTGAACTGTACCCGTTCCCGCCTGGGTGACCTGCCACGTTCCCGTTTCCGGACTGGGGAAAAGGGGTGCTGCCCATTTCTTAGGGGTAGCATCAAGGCTAGGTTGTTTGGGTGGGGAAGGCGGAAGGACATGGACCCGTTCCCGGTTAATAAAGTTTGAAACGTTAAAGTAAAATACCTCCTGTTAAGGGAAGACCTTCAGTAACCATATTTTGTATTCATGTTATTATAATTGCAAGTGTTTTCCCGTTTTTCTTTCCCGTTTTACAGTTTGAAAAAGAAAAAAAAAATAAACTGGAGTTGGTCGGCAGCCCGCGGACGATCTGCATTAAACCAAGGGGGTATGTGACTCCCTAGACCACAGGGGTCACAGGTAATTACATCTGCCACATACACACACACCCCCACCCCCTATGTGGTTACACACATGTCACCCGAAAGGGAGACCTGATGCCTCCCTCAGGGCCAGTAGTGCACACCAGGTGGGCGGAGTCAGGCGGAAAGACACGCCCACCGAGGAGACTGCTGTCCTGAGGCAGGAAGTAAAAACAGTCTTGAGTGGAGTTAAGTTGTAGAGAGAGGTTGACAGGAGTTGTAGAGCTGTCAGGGACCCGGGTTGGAGCCTGGGCCCCTTGGAAAAGTCAGGCAGGCGGTGGTGGCCGTCTGCAGGAGTACCGGTACAGCAACCGGCGGAACCGTACGGATCGGGCCTGGGTTGTGGCCCGCCGGTCCCGAACCGGGGAGTCAAACGTGTACCGGAGCACCAAAAGAAGGGTACTCAGACCCCGTCCTAGCTTAGAAGCCACTGGGTATAGGCGAATTGACTGATTGCTGGCCAGACCTCACGGGTTCATCCACAACCAAAGTCCCGAAAGAAGGCAAAAGCCCACCGAGACCGGGTGAGCGCCACCGCCAAGGGCCAAACATTCGACGGGCCAGCGCCTGCGGGCAACTGAGGGCTCCTACGGCAGCTCAACGCCGGGGAGCGGGCTACCACTGCTGAGGCAGGGGGAGCCGAAACACAAACATCTAGAGGTGCACGGGAAAGGGGGCCACCATCAATCCCGCAGGGGGACATCAGCAGCCGGCCACGGGAACCGACCAGACCCGAACTTTGGTTTACCAGTGACTCAGTGTGAATTAATCGTGAGTATACCAGTGCCATCCGGGCACAACACACTACACCGCGGCACGGCGCCCTTCACCCCGACAACAACAACAACCGACCCTTACAGTCCCCCACCGGGCTCCGGGACACGCCGCCCCTACCCACGGAGGGGTTAACATCTCGGCTGCGGCCGCAACACTGATCCCGCATGAGCCCGCCATCACTTCAGCCACAGCAGTGGTGCTTCTCCCGTCACCACGACCAGTGGGTGGCGTCACCACACGTTACACGACCACTATCCTCCCACCGCCTACCCCTTTAACAAGAGTGTCACGGCCCCCGGTCCGGAGGCGCTCGTGCCACCGACAACCCAAGCCCGGACCTCGAGCGGCTCAGGCTGAGCAAGCGGAGGAAGCGGCCGGGCCCCTCTCAGGGCGGTACACATGCGCAGGAACTGGGAAGCTCGAAACCAACACACAAGTAAGCATTCATCTTGGGGAGGGGGGGAAGGGTTGGGCGGCTGGGGACCGCTTGCTCATAGGAAAACCCCTTGAACACTAGACAGGTTTACTTCTAGTGTGCCGCCCCCACGTCAGCAGCCAGGCTGCTCGGATCCGTTTCCGCGGTGGCTCAAGGGGCGTCCGGACCTGGGGGTTGTGCGGCCACTCAAATAAAGGGGATACTTACAGGGGATGGTGTATTTAAAGTACGTAATGCCACCCGTGGTGTGTAGTAAGGTGGAGTACCACCACTGCTGTTGGGGAGTACCCGGGGTGATGACGGGCCAACCAGGCCATCGACCATCCACGGGTAGGGGGGATGCCCCGGGACTCGATGATGGAGTTGGAAGTGCCATTGGGGGGTGAAAGGGTCAGTTGTGTACTCTCAGTCCATAAAGCTGATACTGACAACTTGGTAAACCAAAGTTCTGGACACCGCTGCCACCGAGGGGAGCTAGTTTGGGTCCCGTCCCCGATGGTGTTGCCTGAGGATCTGTGACCTTCTCCCTGGCACTTAGTTTACCCTATTCCACTCAGGCCATCCACTGGTGTGTCTGGTGAGTGTGGTGCAGAGTGTTCCTAGGATTTTGATTAACTGGTTTTGGCAACACCACAACTTGGGGACCCGTAACCAAGGAGGAGGTGGATATTGCACAGAAGGGCGGATTGCACAATACCCTGTGACGACCTGATAGGCCAGGGCATCATATTCCCCCTTGTTTAAACGTAGCTCGTCCACGAGCTACAGGACATCAGAGGTTTATTTATTTATTTTTTTTCAAACTGTAAAGATGGAAAATATAAAAAGAAACATTTTTATTTACACTTCATTAGAGAGGCTGGCACTTAAAAGTTACTGAAAACTTTGCGAGTTCATCATTCCAACAATAGAACACTACTGGTTTTAGTAGTAGCGGAGGCTCAACGTGCTCCGTTGCAGCCTCTTCCTGTAACAGTCCAATCCAAATGTACCGGGTCCCATTAACCCATCACCCAAACAACCTAACCCCCTGCAAACCTATTTTGGGGCCGTGACCAGGTTAAGGTCCCGGGTGTTGTAATAGACGACTCTGGTGGGCACAGGAGGTGCAACTGTTTACAACAACACAAGTTCGTGTTGGTCACAACCAGTCCTGTGACCATGGTCCATTTTTACTATATCTAATATATAAAGCTGAATGTGTGTGTGTGTGTGTGTGTATGTCCGGGATTGGCATCTGCACCGTCGCAGCTACAGCCACAAAATTTTGCACACTCACACGTCTGGACCCCGAGAGCATCATAGGCTATGTTTTGAGGGGAAATTTTAACCCCATGCTTGACAGTTATTCACCAAAAAACCTGCCTCCATTAAAGCGAATGGAGCTGGGAGCCACAGTGCAGCCAGAACTTCAGAAGAATGCGCTGCCACGCCCTTATATGGAATGTTGGCGTGTCACAATGCAGCCAGGGAAAGAGACAGACACAGACAGGGAAAGAGGCAGACACAGACAGGGTAAGAAACAGACATAGACAGGGTAAGAGACAGACACAAAGAGACAGACACAGACAAAGAGACAGACTGACAGGGAAAGAGAGACAGGGAAAGAGAGGGAAAGAGAGAGACAGGTTAAGAGACAGACACAGACAGGTAAAGAGACAGACAAAGAGATAGACACAGGGAAATAGACAGACAGGGAAAGAGAGGGAAAGAGACAGACAGGGTAAGAGACAGACAAAGACAGGTAAAGAGACAGATAAAGAGACAGACACAGGGAAAGAGACAGAGGGAAAGAGACAGACAGGGAAAGATACAGACAGGGAAAGAGAGAGAAAGAGAGGGAAAGAGACAGACAGGGAAAGAGACAGACAGAAAAAGTGACAGACAGGGAAAGTGACAGAGATAGATAGACAAACAGGGAAAGAGATTGAGACTGACAGGGAAAGAGACAGACAGACAAAGAGATAGAGAGAGACAGAGAGATATATACAGAGAGGGAGACAGACATTATAATTACATTTATATCTATTTGTTTTGTTTTTTTTTGTGTGCAGAATACATTTTTGTTAATACAGGATATTTTGTTAACAGCAGTTATTAACCTGGGTGAAGCCGGGTTGTACAGCTAGTATATATATATATATATATATACATATATAACGAAGTCCATGTACCGGGTGTACACTCTATCAAAATCTTGCAAATCAGGTAACTTTTACTCTTTTCATTCAGACCCTGTTGATTAGACACTCATTTTCTAACAATCTCTACATGAAAAATAACAAACTTTGGAAAATAACAAACGAAACACCGATACCTAGCAATTCTGTTACTACATTAGATATTACTGGTACCTCTCACTGGGAGTCTGATAATTAACAGCGGAGGCAGACAAAACCTGCTCGTAAACCATGGCGAGCCGCTTCACATTGAGGGCATACCAGCCCTGCTCACTCCAATTCCGCGTGTAGCTAACCACCTCTCCCGGCTCCAGATTATGGCCTTTGTGGTCTCTCGGGAGATGCTGTTCTATATCTCTCTGAGCAACGAACACCTCCTCGGAGGGATCTGCTTCCCAGAGGAAACCCCATCCTTTCTCAGGGTTGAACTGCCTTACAAGGCCCCTGCGCCACCGCCCTCTGACGCGGAAGGTGGCCTTTCTCAGGTGTTCCTCCTCCCTCTGTGCACAGGCAACTATTTCCCGCTGCCCCTGATCTGGATTTGTCATCTTCGGTCTCAGCTGTGGGTGTTGTCGTTCCCAGTAGGGGGCATCAGTGTCCGGCCTTGACTCCCTAGCTGGCTCTGGCTTTAAGTGCACTCTTGTGGCCCCAACAGCCGTTGGGATGTCGTGCAGCGGTGGAACCGGCAGCTCTTCAGGCTCCACCTCCGCCATTGTAGATAGAGGAACCGACTGCTCCACAGCCGGGGTTGCAGAGTCTGGCTGCTCCGCTTCTAAGGACGGGCCCGGTGATGTCACCGGGTCTGGTCTGGCCGGTGTCAGGGTGACCGCTGTCTTGACCAGGTCAAGGGACGGAACTGGGGTTCCTGCAGCTGGAGCTTCGTAAATAGGAGCTGAAGGTTCCGCTGTCGGGGTTGAAGTAGGCAGCTTGGTGTCCGCCGAGGACGGGGTTGGTGGCAGCGGAGTGCTCACCGGGAGCGGGGGCGGTCCAGATCCCTCAGCTGCATTGGACAGATTAGGGTAATTGTCGCGGGCGGAGGGGACGCGCTCACCACACTTGGGTCCGGGGCTTCTGCTGCTGCTCAGTGGCTCGAGCGGTGGGCCGGACACGGGGACTCGAGCAGCGCTCCTCGCCCGTGAGTGAAAAGGGGCGGTTTTAGTTAGGGAGATCGTTTGTGACGCCACCCACGGGACGTGGTGATGATGCACCACCGTTGCTGGTAACGGGGATCCCGGGAGAGATTGTAGGGTGCAGCTGGGATGTTGTCCCCTCCGTGGGTAGGGGGTTTGGTGATCCCGGGGCCCGGTGGTATAACGGGGAGGCTGGATGGCTGGGGTGCAGGGACTGCGCGGCGCAGTGCCGGACGGCACTGGTGTTCTCACTCAGACAATCACTGACAAAGTCTCTGGTAAACCAAAACGGCCGGATGGATGGGTCCCGCAGCCGGCTGTAGTGTTGATGTTGTGCTCTCCCCGGACGGCTGATGGTGGCTGTCTTTCCCTGCACCTTTTAGAATGTTCTGACTCCTGTGGTTGCCCACCGGTAGTCCGCTCCCCGGAATATAGGTGCCGTAGGAGCCCGTTTTGCCCGCAGGAGCTGGACCTTGGATCTCTAGCCTGTGGCGGTGGCTGTATATCCTCACGGTGTGAGCGGTTGCCTTCAATCGGGACTTGGTTGTTAGGGAACCCCGGGGGTTCCTGTCACATTCGGATTTTACTATTGACGGCGGCTCCAAGCCTGGTCGGGGTCCGATGGCCCTGCCTGTGTGCTTAGCTTCACTCCATTCCCCGGTCCGGTACCGGCGAGCCGACGCCCGACCCTGGTCCTTACGGCTCTGCGGCGTTCCACCAACTCCTGCAGACGGCCACCACCATCTGCCAACCTTGCTGTCAGTGCCTGGGCTCCGACCCAGACACCTCAAGTGTTCACTCCTCTCACTTTCACCTCCACAACTGATCTGACACTTTTCCCGCCTCCAGGCCTGTGAACTCCTCAGTGGGTGGGGCCAACCGCCTGGCTCTGCCCCACCTGGTGTGGACATCAGGCCTTGGAGGGAGGCAACAAGGGTTTTTGATCAACTGCTGTAACTGCCTAGGGTGGGGGTGTGTATGTTGGTATGTTTGTGACTACCTGGCTAGTCCAGGGTGTCACATTCCCCCTTGGTAAAACGCAGACCGTTCGTGGGCTGCCCGTCCATCACCGGTTTTATTTATTTATTTTTTTTTTTTCAAACTGCAAAAGATAAATAACATTTAAACATTCAACATACGTATATTTAGAAATCTTCCCTTACGGGAGGTGCAGTGCTTTAACGTTTCAAATATTGAACATTTTTATTAAACGGACGGGTTCGTGGTCATCCGCTCTCCCACTCAAATAACCTTATCCTTGATGCTGCCCCTAAGAAACGGGCAGCACCCCTTTACCCCAGTCCTGGTCCAGGTTACCCGAGCGGGAACGGGTACGGTGTCTTGCACCCGGCTGTCACTTCAGGGGACCCCACGTCCAGGGGGACCCATGACCCCCGGAGAATGGCAACCGGTCCAGGTGGTGGCCGGGCCCCAGCCTGCTCTGCTGCGGGCCCTTCCTCCAATCTGCCTCTCCGGAGGCGGCACAGACGGAAAACGTCCCAACAAACTATTTACAAACCCACAAGTTCGTGGGTGGCCTGCCAGTTCTCGGCCATGTCCATGAGCAGTTCCTCATGCGGACGGTAAACACTAGTGATGAGCGAGCATGCTTGTCACTACTCGGTACTCGCACGAGTATCGCTGTACTCGGGCTGCTCAGCGGGGACCGAGTAATCTCGCGATACTCGTGCTGTACTCGTGGTCTTCATTTCTGCATGTTGGCGCTCTTTTGAGAGCCAGCCCTCATGCAGGGATTGGCTGGCAGACCACTGCAATGCCACAGCCCTGTTAGTTGTGGAATTGCAGTGATTGGCCGGCCTGCACAGCGTGACCGAGCCTTTATATCGGCCGGCGCGCTGTGCTCTGCTCACAGCTATTAAAACAGTCAGTGTAGGGAGAGTGTCGCTGATTCAGGGAAAGCTTTGCGGCCCTTTATAGTTAGTACCGGAGCAGGGCTGCAAACAGTGTGACCAGAAGTCCTTCTCAGGACTATTCTAGTTGTATACAGGCAGGCAGGGTATAGCCAGGTCGGAGTACAGTAGCAGAGTCCTTCTCAGGACTATTGTTGCTGTATACAGGCAGGGTATAGCCAGGTCGGAATACAGGCTAGTGACCAGAAGAGTCCTTGTCAGGACTATTGTAGCAGTATACAGGCAGGCAGGCAGGGTATATAGCCATTCCTAGTGGTGACCGTATACCAGCCTTCATCATATCTGGGGCTGGTGTACACAGTGTAAAACAGTCCAGATAGTGTCAGACGTCTCAGTAATTGTCGCTCCTAAAAACCAGTTAGGTTCTTATTGCGTCCGTGCTTGCATTTAAAAACAGCACGTGTGTGGCAGTCGGTGGCAGGGTACAGGTGCGCGTTTTGCACAAACTATTATATAACGCACAAGTCTAGTGTATAATACACGTCAGTCAGCAGTGTCTGATAGTGTCAGACTTCTCAGTAATTGTCGCTCCTAAAAACCAGTTAGGTTCTTATTGCGTCCGTGCTTGCATTTAAAAACAGCACGTGTGTGGCAGTCGGTGGCAGGGTACAGGTGCGCGTTTTGCACAAACTATTATATAACGCACAAGTCTAGTGTATAATACACGTCAGTCAGCAGTGTCTGATAGTGTCAGACTTCTCAGTAATTGTCGCTCCTAAAAACCAGTTAGGTTCTTATTGCGTCCGTGCTTGCATTTAAAAACAGCACGTGTGTGGCAGTCGGTGGCAGGGTACAGGTGCGCGTTTTGCACAAACTATTATATAACGCACAAGTCTAGTGTATAATACACGTCAGTCAGCAGTGTCTGATAGTGTCAGACTTCTCAGTAATTGTCGCTCCTAAAAACCAGTTAGGTTCTTATTGCGTCCGTGCTTGCATTTAAAAACAGCACGTGTGTGGCAGTCGGTGGCAGCGTACAGGTGCGCGTTTTGCACAAACTATTATATAACGCACAAGTCTAGTGTATAATACACGTCAGTCAGCAGTGTCTGATAGTGTCAGACTTCTCAGTAATTGTCGCTCCTAAAAACCAGTTAGGTTCTTATTGCGTCCGTGCTTGCATTTAAAAACAGCACGTGTGTGGCAGTCGGTGGCAGGGTACAGGTGCGCGTTTTGCACAAACTATTATATAACGCACAAGTCTAGTGTATAATACACGTCAGTCAGCAGTGTCTGATAGTGTCAGACTTCTCAGTAATTGTCGCTCCTAAAAACCAGTTAGGTTCTTATTGCGTCCGTGCTTGCATTTAAAAACAGCACGTGTGTGGCAGTCGGTGGCAGGGTACAGGTGCGCGTTTTGCACAAACTATTATATAACGCACAAGTCTAGTGTATAATACACGTCAGTCAGCAGTGTCTGATAGTGTCAGACTTCTCAGTAATTGTCGCTCCTAAAAACCAGTTAGGTTCTTATTGCGTCCGTGCTTGCATTTAAAAACAGCACGTGTGTGGCAGTCGGTGGCAGGGTACAGGTGCGCGTTTTGCACAAACTATTATATAACGCACAAGTCTAGTGTATAATACACGTCAGTCAGCAGTGTCTGATAGTGTCAGACTTCTCAGTAATTGTCGCTCCTAAAAACCAGTTAGGTTCTTATTGCGTCCGTGCTTGCATTTAAAAACAGCACGTGTGTGGCAGTCGGTGGCAGGGTACAGGTGCGCGTTTTGCACAAACTATTATATAACGCACAAGTCTAGTGTATAATACACGTCAGTCAGCAGTGTCTGATAGTGTCAGACTTCTCAGTAATTGTCGCTCCTAAAAACCAGTTAGGTTCTTATTGCGTCCGTGCTTGCATTTAAAAACAGCACGTGTGTGGCAGTCGGTGGCAGGGTACAGGTGCGCGTTTTGCACAAACTATTATATAACGCACATGTCTAGTGTATAATACACGTCAGTCAGCAGTGTCTGATAGTGTCAGACTTCTCAGTAATTGTCGCTCCTAAAAACCAGTTAGGTTCTTATTGCGTCCGTGCTTGCATTTAAAAACAGCACGTGTGTGGCAGTCGGTGGCAGGGTACAGGTGCGCGTTTTGCACAAACTATTATATAACGCACAAGTCTAGTGTATAATACACGTCAGTCAGCAGTGTCTGATAGTGTCAGACTTCTCAGTAATTGTCGCTCCTAAAAACCAGTTAGGTTCTTATTGCGTCCGTGCTTGCATTTAAAAACAGCACGTGTGTGGCAGTCGGTGGCAGGGTACAGGTGCGCGTTTTGCACAAACTATTATATAACGCACAAGTCTAGTGTATAATACACGTCAGTCAGCAGTGTCTGATAGTGTCAGACTTCTCAGTAATTGTCGCTCCTAAAAACCAGTTAGGTTCTTATTGCGTCCGTGCTTGCATTTAAAAACAGCACGTGTGTGGCAGTCGGTGGCAGGGTACAGGTGCGCGTTTTGCACAAACTATTATATAACGCACAAGTCTAGTGTATAATACACGTCAGTCAGCAGTGTCTGATAGTGTCAGACTTCTCAGTAATTGTCGCTCCTAAAAACCAGTTAGGTTCTTATTGCGTCCGTGCTTGCATTTAAAAACAGCACGTGTGTGGCAGTCGGTGGCAGGGTACAGGTGCGCGTTTTGCACAAACTATTATATAACGCACAAGTCTAGTGTATAATACACGTCAGTCAGCAGTGTCTGATAGTGTCAGACTTCTCAGTAATTGTCGCTCCTAAAAACCAGTTAGGTTCTTATTGCGTCCGTGCTTGCATTTAAAAACAGCACGTGTGTGGCAGTCGGTGGCAGGGTACAGGTGCGCGTTTTGCACAAACTATTATATAACGCACATGTCTAGTGTATAATACACGTCAGTCAGCAGTGTCTGATAGTGTCAGACTTCTCAGTAATTGTCGCTCCTAAAAACCAGTTAGGTTCTTATTGCGTCCGTGCTTGCATTTAAAAACAGCACGTGTGTGGCAGTCGGTGGCAGGGTACAGGTGCGCGTTTTGCACAAACTATTATATAACGCACAAGTCTAGTGTATAATACACGTCAGTCAGCAGTGTCTGATAGTGTCAGACTTCTCAGTAATTGTCGCTCCTAAAAACCAGTTAGGTTCTTATTGCGTCCGTGCTTGCATTTAAAAACAGCACGTGTGTGGCAGTCGGTGGCAGCGTCAGGCTCCATATCGTCCCTGGATAGAGACGTGCATGATGGCCTGTAAACATGAAGTGCCCATTGTAAGGAAGTGGGTCTATTGTAGTATAGCCCTTAGGCAGGGCAGCCAAAAATTGGGAGGCTCCATATTGTCCCTGAATAGAGACGTGCATGATGGCCTGTAAACATGAAGTGCCCATTGTAAGGAAGTGGGTCTATTGTAGTATAGCCCTTAGGCAGGGCAGCCAAAAATTGGGAGGCTCCACATTGTCCCTGGATAGAGATGTGCATGAGGGCCTCAAAACATTGTTCCCATTGCAAAGGAGCGGGTCTTCTGTCGTTGTAATGCCCATTCAGAAAGAATGGGCGAAAAAATTTACCACTGGGGGTATACCTGAAACAACGGCTTAACTATTGTAACGGTCACCATGATGGCGCATGAGGAGAAGGAGGAGCAGTCCAGCGATTAGCCAAAGTCCAGAAGTGTGTTACCATGGGTGAGTGGAGGTACATGGCAAATTCCCGTTACAAACTTTAAATTCCGCTGTAATTTGCTGTTGGTGTGTGTGGTGAAGTCTGGCCAAATCCAACCCTTGTTCATCTTGATCAGAGTCAGCCTGTCAGCATTTACAGTTGACAGGCGGGTGCGTTTATCTGTAATGATTCCACCTGCGGCACTAAAAACACGCTCTGACAAAACGCTAGCGGCAGGGCAGGCCAGGACTTCCAAGGCGTAGAGAGCCAATTCATGCCACGTGTCCAGCTTGGATACACATTAATTGTAAGGCACAGAGGAATGTCGGAGTACAGTTGTTTGATCTGCAAGGTACTCCTTGAGCATCTGGGCAAACTTAGGATTTCTTGTGGCACTACCCCTCACCTCAGGGGCTGTGGTATGTGAGGGGCTGAGAAAACTGTCCCACATCTTAAAGACTGTTCCCCTACCTCTGGCGGATTGGACTTGTGCCCCTCTCGGCTGTACGCCTTGGTTGTCCACTGATTCCTGACCTATGCCGCTAGCGTTTTGTGAGGGGAATGCTTTGCCTACTTCCGTGACTATGGCCTTCTGGAACTGCTGCATTTTGCCTGACCTCTCCGCCTCGGGAATAAGAGACATAAAGTTGTCCTTTTAGCGTGGGTCTAACAGTGTTACCAACCAGTAATGATTGTCGGCCAAGATGTTCTTAACGCGAGGGTCACGAGACAGGCAGCTTACCATAAAGTCAGCCATGTGTGCCAGACTCTTAACAGCCATCACTTCAGTATCCTGACCAACACGATGACTGAACATGCTGTCCTCCTCCTCCTCCTCCTCCTCATCATCTACCCTGTCCTCTGGCCAGCCACGCTGAACCGAGGATATGACTGCATGTCATATCCTCAATTTGGCCAGAGAGTTGCTCCATGTCTTCATCCTCCTCCTCGTCATAGTCCTCCACTGCACGTTGTGATGAGACGAGGCTGGGCTGTGTGTTATCATCACCCACACCCACTACTGTTTCTTGCTCAAACTCATCGCGCTCCGCCTGCAATGCATCATGGTTGTTTTTTGAGCAGAGACCATTTTAGAAGGCAGAGAAGCGGTATGGTGACGCTAATAATGTCGTCATCGCCGCTCACCATCTTGGTGGAGTCCTCAAAGTTTTGGCGGATGGTGCATAGGTCGGACATCCCTCTCCACTCCTCAGGTGTTATGTGTGGAGTTTGACCCATTTCCCGACGGCTTAGGTGATGCAGGTACTCAACAACTGCCCTCTTCTGCTCACATATCCTGACCAACATGTGCAGAGTTGAATTCCAAAGCGTGGGGACATCACACACCAGTCTGTGTGCCGGAAGATGCAAACGGCGTCTTAAGCCGGCAAGGCCGGCTGAAGCAGTAGGTGACTTTCGAAAATGTGCAGACAGGCGGCGAACTTTTATCAGCAGATCAGACAGCTCTGAGTATGACTTTAGAAACCGCTGAACCACGAGGTTGAGCACATGGGCCACGCATGGAACATGTGTCAGCTGGCCTCGCCTCAAAGCCGCCACCAGGTTCCGGCCATTGTCACACACGACCTTTCCTGGCTTTAGGTTCAGAGTTGTGAGCCAGTGATCTGCCTGCTGTTTCAGAGCTGTCCACACCTCTTCTGCATTGTGGGGTTTGTCACCTATGCAGATTAGCTTCAGCACTGCCTGTTGCCGCTTCGCCGAGGCAGTGCTGCAGTGCTTCTGTGTCGCCCTGGACAAGCCAGGGGCCACAGAGCACAACACTTAAACACCCCACACTCCCTGCAGGCATATCATAGTCAAAACACAAAATCCTAGTTGCCTTCCCCAGGGGCTGTTGTCCACACCAGGGTGTGGAGCCAGGCGGTTGGTCTCCACCCACCGAGGAGGAGGGAAAACACAGGCAGTGAGAGTTAAGCTAAGGAAGTGGAAGGAGGAAAGTAGTAGAGAGGAGAAAAGTGACAGCAAAGAGCCTGAAGTTGGTCCGGGTGTGTGGACCGGACAGGACAGCAAGGTTGGCAGGATGTGGTGACCGTCTGCAGTTGAGGCCGATTGGAGTCTGCCGTAAGGACCGTGGACGGGTGGTGACCCGGCCGTACCGGACCGGTATACAAAGAGAAGCCAGCACCATTGGCAGAGGACTTTCGGATCCCGGCAAGGCTTGGTGTCGCCGTGAATTTGCCAAATCCGTTAGTGAAGGGAACCTCAGGGTTTCCAAACAGCCAAGTCCAGATAGAAGGCAACCGTACAACCGTGAAGGGGAGACACCGCCACCGCCAAGGGCAACCGTCTCCCAGGGCCAGCGCCTGTGGGCAAAAGGGGCTCCTCCGGCCCATATCCAGGTCGGGGAGCGGGTTACCATTGGGAAACCATCACTACCAACACTTAACTTAGGTGCAGGGAGAGACAGTCATCACTAACCTGCAGGGAGGAACAACCGCAGCCGTCCGAGTGACCCGTCCATCCAGCCACTTGTTTTACCGTGAACTGTGTCATCATCATTGGGCTGAGTGAGTACCTCCATGCCGTGCGGCACAGCGCTGCCCCTGCGACCCTGCACCTCATCAGGCCCCGCAACCCGCCAGTCATCCATCTCTACCCCATCACCAGGCCCCGGGACAACCAACTTCCCTACCCACGGAGGGGAGAAATAACAACAAAGCTGCTCCCTGTCACAGGCTCCCGGGATCCCCGTCCAGAGCAGCGGTGGTGTCCACACAATCACCACAACCGTGGGTGGCGTCACGGACAATATCCCCAAAACCCAAACCACCCCTTTTCACTCACGGGCGAGTAGCGCCGCTCGAGTCCCCGGGATCCGGCCATCGCTCGAGCCAACGAGCGATAGCAGCAGCCGTAGAGCAGCGTCAGCCGGACCCGAGCAGTGGGAGAGCGCACCGTCCCCTCCTCCGCCCGCGACACTTCCAGCTTGGGACTGGTGTGGAGGGTAAAGTGGATGAGGATGCGCAGGAGGAGGAGGAGGCTGAGGAGCATGACATTCCGGAGCTGTAGAGTGTGTGTGAAACCCTGACTGAGGTAGGGCCTGCAAAACTTGGTGTGTGAAGGACGTGTTCCGTCCCTCGCTCAGACTGGGTCCCAGCTTGCACAATATTAACCCAGTGTGACGTCAACGAGATGTAGCGGCCTTGCCCACATGCACTTGTCCACGTGTCTGTGGTTAGGTGGACTTTGGCTGAAACAGCGTTGTTCAGGGCACGTGTGATGTTTTGTGACACGTGGTGGTTATGCAATGCGGGGACGGCACACCGGGAGAAATAGTGGCGGCTGTGGACCGAGTAACGTGGGACAGCTGCCACCATCATGTCGCGGAATGCTTCTGTCTCAACCAGCCTAAAAGGCAACATTTCCAGCGCAAGCAGTCGCGAAATGTTAGCATTTAGAACTGTGGCATGTGGGGTGTTGGCAGTGTATTTGCGCCTGCGTTCAAAGGTTTGCTGAATGGATAACTGAACGCTGCGCTGGGACAAGGACGTGCTTGATGATGGTGTTCTTTCTGCGTAGGCAACTGCAGGTGCAGGAGTGGAGGAGGCTTGTTCGCAGGCAGCATGGACAGGGGATTGGCTCGCATGCACAACCAGCGAAGACGTAGCAGTGACATCAGCAAGCACTGCTCCTCGACTCTGTTGTACTTCCCACAAAGTCGGGTGCTTGGCTGACATGTGCCTGATCATGCTGGTGGTGGTCAGGCTGCTAGTTTTGGTACCCCTGCTGATGCTGGCATGGCAGGTGTTGCAAATGGCCTTTTTAGAATCATCTGGAGCCAACTTAAAAAACTGCCAGTGTCAGAGTTCCGGGTTTTCCAGTTTTCTTTTGAAAGAGCTTGCCCTTTGTTAACATGGAGTTTTCTGTTCTGTTGCCCTACTTCCTGTCCATCTGTTTAAAAGCCGCCCCTAAAGCTTAGTCCAGTGCCTGAGTATACTGCTTCCTGTGTGCTCCTGCCCTGCTGCTTTTGGTTCCTGATTGTTATTCGGATCCTCTTGGAAAACAACCGACACCGACTCTGGACTTCATCTGGTATCATCTAGCTGTGCCCGGACTCCGTTTGCCGTCTTTGGTTGGCACTTCTGCCCGGTTCCTTCCGTTTAATACCACTCTGGACTCACATCACGTACGGACATTTTTGGACTTACCTATTGCCCTTTTGTGTCCCGGCTGCTGCGCATTTAGGGCTTCTGGGGTGATTGCCAGACAGTCCCTGTATAGGGGTTCGCTCTTGGTGGTCTCCCTGGGGGAGTCCGGTGCGCGGTCCCGGGAATTCCCTTTCGCTCCGTCCCTGGAAGGTATTTCCTGTATTTATGTTCTACTGTGTTTTTGTTCCGTTTATGTACATATTTGCTGGTTGCATATTATAAACGTCTTGCACCAAGAACTCGTCTCTGGTTGTCATTGCCCTAACGCAATCGAAATCCTCAATACATACAATAGTATTACAGCCAGACTCGGGAAGACCTAACATTTGTACAGGCACCTTGTGTCGTGTTGTTCCGGGGAACAGTTGCCTGACGTCTGCCTGGGGCCACCACTCTGCTTCTTACTGCCTGTTGGGATGCTACGCCTCCCTCCCCCTGTGCACTGCTGTCCTCGCTCTGCATATCCTCCTGCCAGGTTGGGTCAGTTACTGGATCATCCACCACGTCGTCTTCCTCTTCCGCACCCTGCTCCTCCTCCTCCTGACTTCCTGACAATTGTGTCTCATCATCGTCCACCCCTTGTTGAGACACGTTGCCAACTTCGTGAGAACGTGGCTGCTCAAATATTTGGGCATCTGTACATACAATCTCGTCATGGCCCACTTCAACAGGAGCTGGCGAGAGGCCAGAATTTGTGAATGGAAACGTGAACGAACAGCTCTTCCGAGTGTACAAGTGTGGGATCAGTAATGTCCGTGGACGTGTACTCGGCCTGGTGGTAGGAAGGAGGATCAGGTTCTGAAATGTGCGGTGCAGTATCACGGCTACTGACACTTGACCGTGTGGAAGACAGAGTGTTTGTGGTGGTGCCAATCTGACTAGAAGCATTATCCGCTATCCAACTAACAACCTGTTGACACTGGTCTTGGTTCAAGAGCGGTGTACTGCTGCGGTCCCCAAGAATTTGGGACAGGACGTGCGAGCGACTAGATGTGGCCCTTTGTTGTGGCGAAATTAGAGCTTGCACACAACCTCGGTCTCTGCCTGCACCACCATCACGTCCACTTCCTTGTTCGTTGACAACGCCCTTGCGCATTTTGCAATGCTGTGCTGATGTGTATTCACTAGACTTGTGCGTTATATCCAAGTTTTTGCAAAACTCACACAAATGCAGCGGAAAGCTGCCACCAACAGGCACACACGTGCGGTTTTTAAATGCAAGCACGGAGGCTCTAAGAACCTAACAGGTCTCTATCCAGGGACAACGTGGAGCCTCCCAATTTTTGGCTGCCCTGCCTAAGGGCTATACTACAATACACCCACTTCCTTCCAATGGGCACTTCAGGTTTACAGGCCCTCATGCACGTCTCTATCCAGGGACAACGTGGAGCCTCCCAATTTTTGGCTGCCCTGCCTAAGGGCTATACTACAATAGACCCACTTCCTTCCAATGGGCACTTCAGGTTTACAGGCCCTCATGCACGTCTCTATCCAGGGACAACGTGGAGCCTCCCAATTTTTGGCTGCCCTGCCTAAGGGCTATACTACAATAGACCCACTTCCTTCCAATGGGCACTTCAGGTTTACAGGCCCTCATGCACGTCTCTATCCAGGGACAACGTGGAGCCTCCCAATTTTTGGCTGCCCTGCCTAAGGGCTATACTACAATAGACCCACTTCCTTCCAATGGGCACTTCAGGTTTACAGGCCCTCATGCACGTCTCTATCCAGGGACAACGTGGAGCCTCCCAATTTTTGGCTGCCCTGCCTAAGGGCTATACTATAATACACCCACTTCCTTCCAATGGGCACTTCAGGTTTACAGGCCCTCATGCACGTCTCTATCCAGGGACAACGTGGAGCCTCCCAATTTTTGGCTGCCCTGCCTAAGGGCTATACTACAATAGACCCACTTCCTTCCAATGGGCACTTCAGGTTTACAGGCCCTCATGCACGTCTCTATCCAGGGACAACGTGGAGCCTCCCAATTTTTGGCTGCCCTGCCTAAGGGCTATACTACAATAGACCCACTTCCTTCCAATGGGCACTTCAGGTTTACAGGCCCTCATGCACGTCTCTATCCAGGGACAACGTGGAGCCTCCCAATTTTTGGCTGCCCTGCCTAAGGGCTATACTACAATAGACCCACTTCCTTCCAATGGGCACTTCAGGTTTACAGGCCCTCATGCACGTCTCTATCCAGGGACAACGTGGAGCCTCCCAATTTTTGGCTGCCCTGCCTAAGGGCTATACTACAATAGACCCACTTCCTTCCAATGGGCACTTCAGGTTTACAGGCCCTCATGCACGTCTCTATCCAGGGATAACGTGGAGCCTCCCAATTTTTGGCTGCCCTGCCTAAGGGCTATACTATAATACACCCACTTCCTTCCAATGGGCACTTCAGGTTTACAGGCCCTCATGCACGTCTCTATCCAGGGACAACGTGGAGCCTCCCAATTTTTGGCTGCCCTGCCTAAGCGCTATACTACAATAGACCCACTTCCTTCCAATGGGCACTTCAGGTTTACAGGCCCTCATGCACGTCTGTATGCAGGGGCATTGGTGAACCTCACAATTTTGGACTGCCCTGGCAAAGGAAAATACTACAAAGACTCACTTCCTCAAAATGGGCACATTAGACTCAAGAGGCCTTCATGTACGTCTCTTCTCAGGGACATCGGAGTGCCACACAATGTTTTCACGTAAAATCTTTCATGTATTAATCTCAAAAAGTAACATACACCAGCTCTATCTCACTATTGCGTATGTGCCCTTAACATTTCTGCCATGAAAAATCATTTTGGGGTCATTTTGGAAGGTTTTCTGGTGAGTCCGTAAAAATGGCGTGAAACGCGGACAAAATTGTTCACAGCTGTGACTTTTGAGTGATAAATGCTTCAAGGGGTCTTCCCCATGCTGTTGCCATGTCATTTGAGCACTCTTCTGAGACTTTTGTGCCATTTTTAGGGTTTCTCCATGCTGCCGGGGGGTCATTTCACAAAAATACTCGGGTCTCCCATAGGATAACATTGGGCTCGTTGCTCGGCCCGAGTACACGAGTATCTTGGGATGCTCGGCCCGAGCTTCGAGCACCCGAGCTTTTTAGTACTCGCTCATCACTAGTAAACACATAGGGTCCCTCCGGGGACAACTTGCCGGCAACGGCCGGGGTAATCATGGTTGACAATCAGATGAAACTTCGGTTTGATTAGTGTTCATTCATTCGGAAAAACAAAGTGCTGAGGGTCCCAACGGGGACAACTTGGTTGCAACGGTGGACCGCTGCCTACTCCTTTTTCTCCAAGCAGCAGTCTTAGGGCACAGCTGCCATGGCCGCCGCTCTTGATCAGCCGGGGTGGGGGACAGGCCCAGCTGGAGTCCCTCCGTGCCGGCTACGACCGGCACCTCCAGTAGTGAGGGGCCCCACTGTGACGTGGCCTGCTCTGCCGTTTGGCAGCTAAGTCCCCTCGGTGCCTCAGCCGAGGCCAGGTGTCTGGAAGCGGTCAGCGTGGCTTGCGGTGCTGGCGTCGGGTCAAGGATCGCCTCCGTTGCGGCCGGGCGGACCGCCGGAGCCATCATCATCTCCGTCGCGGCCAGGATGGAAGCCGGGACGGGTGCCAGGGCGGTGGTAAAGGTAAGGCCCGGGGCCGCAGGTCTGGGCCCTCTCCCAAAGACGTTGCGGGCTCCGCTACCGGTGACAGTGGTAACGGGTCGGTCGGGGCGGTGGCCGCGGGCATGGGCAGTGAGGGAGGTGGCGTAGTGGATGGCAGCAGGCCAGGCCCCTCAGACGCAGCGGCCGTTCCCTCGGGGACATAGGGACGTGGGTCGCTTACCGGCTCCTCGGAAACCACCTCCACTTCGCATGCCCACACGGTTGCAGCCAGGCCCTTCTTCTCCGACGTCCACTCGGCCATCATGGAGTGGACCGTGGCCTGGAGCTCCTGGCACGTCTTGCTGCTGGGTCCAGGAACGTGTTCTGGCAGAGTCCTGGCGTCCCTGCACTTCTACGGCGCTAATTACATGCGGCCGTTAAGCACCGCCGCTCCTGCGGCCAGCGCTCCTCCGCCAAGCACGGACATCCTTTTCCCGTCCCCCCTTGGTTCTTTCTAGCACTTCCTCTTTGGGGGCGGGGCTTTGCTTTTCACGCTTTCCCTGCTCGGGGAAGACACTCGAGCGGGAAATCTTCACGCCAAAGATGGCGGCGCTTCAAATTTTTCGGCCGGACGCCACCGGCGGAGACTGCAAAGCGTACTTCTACCGGTAGGTAGATCGGTTCTATCCTGTTCGCAGACGCCAAGTTGTCGGGGGCGGAGGGGACGCGCTCACCACGCTCGGGTCTGGGGCTTCTGCTGCTGCTGCTCGGTGGCTCGAGCGGTGGGCCGGACCCGGGCACTCGAGCAGCGCTCCTCGCCCGTGAGTGAAAAGGGTGGTTTTGGTTAGGGAGATTGTTCGTGACGCTACCCACGGGACGTGGTGATGATGGCACCACCGCTGCTAGTAACGGGGATCCCGGAAGAGATGGTAGGGTGCAGCTGGGATATTGTCCCCTCCGTGGGTAGGGGGTTTGGTGATCTTGGGGCCCGGTGGTGTAACGAGGAGGCTGGATGGCTGGGGTGCAGGGACTGCGCGGTGCCGGACGGCACTGGTGTACTCACTCAGACAATCACTGACAAAGTCTCTGGTAAACCAAAACGGCCGGATGGACAGGTCCCACAGCCGGCTGCAGTGTTGATGTTGTGCTCTCCCCGGACGGCTGATGGTAGCTGTCTTTCCCTGCACCTTTTAGAATGTTCTGACTCCTGCGGTTGCCCACCGGTAGTCCGCTCCTCGGCGTATAGGTTCCGTAAGAGCCCGATTTGCCCGCAGGCGCTGGCCCTTGGATCTCTAGCCTGTGGCGGTGGCTGTATATCCTCACGGTGTGAGCGGTTGCCTTCAATCGGGACTTGGTTGTTAGGGAACCCCGGGGGTTCCTGTCACATTTGGATTTGACTATTGACGGCGGCTCCAAGCCTGGTCGGGGTCCGATGGCCCTGCCTGTGTGCTTAGCTTCACTCCATTCCCTGGTCCTTACGGCTCTGCAGAGTTCCACCAACTCCTGCAGACGGCCACCACCGTCTGCCAACCTTGCTGTCAGTGCCTGGGCTCCGACCCAGACAACTCAAGTGTTCACTCCTCTCACTTTCACCTCCACAACTGATCTGACACTTTTCCCGCCTCCAGGCTTGTGGGTGGGGCCAACCGCCTGGCTCCGCCCCACCTGGTGTGGACATCAGGCCCTGGAGGGAGGCAACAAGGGTTTTTGATTGACTGCTGTAACTGCCTAGGGTGGGGGTGTGTATGTTGGTATGTTTGTGACTACCTGGCTAGTCCAGGGCGTCACATAATCAACAGGGACTGGGTAACCGCTTACCTTCTCTTTACGTGGGATTTTGATATCACGGGCTCGCACCGCCATTGCCAGGCTCCTCATCTCTTCCCTCCAGTGATCCAGTATGAACAGGGTCATAGAGCTAGGGACCCCATTATAGAGATATACCTTGACGAGGTTTTGGGGCTCAGTTACATTGATCAATGCAATTGCTAAATATCTCCTTTTTCCTAAAATTCATGGCAGGTATGCATTTCATTATTCACACTTTCAAGTTAGCAAGTGGCATTTTTCATTGTATGCTTCAATGTTTTTCGGTATGCTTATAGCATTATACCATTATCTAATTTTGATGTGCAGACTTATCCTTATGCAACAGTATGAACAGGAACTGCGTCCACATCCTCCTGCAAAGCTGATCTGTTTCCTTCTCATTCCAGATCGCGGTCCCGGGAACAGCACGCTCCTGTGACCAGTCTCGCGCAGCCGCCATCTTGCCTCTGCGCTGTCCAGGAATGTTATGGCAGAGTCCTGGAGTCCCTGCTTCTCTTCCACTGCTACTCCATGCTGTCACGCCCCCTCGTTTTTCACTGAACTTTTCTCGATGCTGTGAACTTCCGGTTCCGGACTCACACTCAGGATGAAGGGCGGGGCTTCTGCTTCACGCGCTTTTGCGGGGAAGATGGCGTTTTGATGTGAAAAGATGGCAGAAAAGGCGGGAAACAGGATTTTGACTCGCGGTTTCGGTCTTCAAGGTGCATGTCACCTAGGTAAGTGGGTCCTGCTCGTATCCTGTTCATGACGCCAGGAATTTGAGGTGTGCCGCCCCCACGTCAGCAGCCAGGTTGCTCAGATCTGAATCCGCGGTGGCTCGAGGGGCGTCCGGACCCGGGGGTCGTGCGGCCACTCAAATAAAGGCGGTATTTACAGGGGATAGTATATTCAGGTTGCCTGAAGCTACTTCCTGACCTAGGGTCCACGTACCCCGTCGTGCCCTGGTCCCAGCCCGGTGATGGTACAAGGACGCCGTCTGTCCTCCTCGACAGTTCCGTGCCCCTCGTCACGATCCCCTGCGACTGGGGGTCCAGCTCCTACTAGGCCCAGACCACCGTCTGCCACCTAGTTACTTCCAAGGAGCACGGCTCCTGACCTCCTCTCTCCTTCACCTCTAACACTACACTGGCCTACTCCTGACACTCCTGACCTCCCCTTACCAACCCCCCAAGTGGGCGACCCTATTCCACTCAGGCCGTCCACTGGTGTGTCTGGTGGGTGTGGTGCAGAGTGTTCTTAGGATTTTGATTAGCTGGTTTTGGCAACACCACAAGTTGGGGACCCGTAACCAAGGAGGAGGTGGATATTGCACAGAAGGGCAGATTGCACAATACCCTGTGACGACCTGATAGTCCAGGGCGTCACACTAGCATTAAAGCGATCTCGTTAGGGTCACGGAACTTGTGACGTACATCCGGCCGCATTAGCAATGTCGTTGTGTGTGACACCTATTTTGAATCGTCGCAAAAACGTTCAAAATCGCTCATCGGTGACATGCCCCCCTCTTCCCAAATATCGTTGCTGCTGCAGTAACGATGTTTGTCATTCCTGCGGCAGCACACACATCGCTATGTGTGACACCGCTGGAACGACAAACATCACCTTACCTGCGTCCACCAGAAAAGAAGGAAGGAAGGAGGTGGGCGGCATGTTCCGGCCGCTCATCTCCGCCCCTCCTTTTCTATTGGGCGGCAGTTCAGTGACGCTGCTGTGACTTGACTGTAACGCTGAACGAACCGCCCCCTTAGAAAGGAGGCAGTTCGCCAGTTACAGCAACGTCGTTGCACAGGTATGAGCGTGTGACGCTGGCGTAGCGATAAGGTTCGCTACAGCAGCGATCACCACATATCGTTACAACGACGGGGGCGGGTGCTATCGCGCTCGACATCGCTAGCAATTGCGAGCGATGTCGCAGCGTGTAAAGCGGCCTATAGACAATCAATAATAGGATATCGGTTTCCACTAGTTTTAGCAATAGTCTACATGAACATATATTTCCTTTATGTAACATAACTTGACACTTGATTTTACATTGTTACATCCCAAGTTTTATTTCTATAGAATAACCGTAGAATAACTGCTCTAAACGGTAAATCTAGAGCCGAGAAAATACATAGTTGTGATAAATGCCTTTGTCTGCGTGCAATCCTGTATCTTCTAATACTATGATAAACTGTTCTCTGCATCGCGGAGACTAAATAACAGTGAAAAATGGCTAAACACAAACAGCGAGATGGTCCTTGGCTCCCGAATAAAGAATTTAACATTCTAAGAGGAGACCATATGCCGAATCTGGCAGCACTCAGCTGTCCGTAAAACCTGATGGTGTCTAATTAAACTGGTTTTAGAAGTCGGCGGAACTTGAGATGTGCACTGGGGCAGATTTATCAATGACCCACTGTCCAGCACAATCTAATTCACTGTCATGCTTCAGTGCTTAAGCTTTGCCTTGTCAGACCTGTAAGGTGAACCTTCAGAAGACTGACAAGTTGTGATTGGAAACTTTTAGCTACTAACTAGTTCTGTGTCCTCAATGCTGTAGACCATCCCGAAAAAGAAATATATTGAGGGATTATTCCAAATTATTTCAAAACTCTTGTGTTATAAAACATCTCCATTACAGCATGTGGATGGGATACAGGGTGGCCCCGTGTTTGAGTCCTCCATCTTTGCGTCCATGCTCTACATAGACATTCATTTGAAGGTATGACATGTGTAGCTTTGGTTTCCTCAGCTAATCACCTGGGGTAAGGCAGGGGTTGTCTTTGTGAGATAACCTCTTTTATAACCATGGAACTTTTACTCTGAGAAGTAAAGGAAGATCAAATTTTACTCAGATAAAGAATTCTTATTGATGATTATCAAAGAGCCCTATAAGAGCGGAACTGCAAAGTGATGAACTGGAGCCAGTCCTTGACCTGAGACTGCACGAGGGGGACATTAAATTAGATCAGAGCCAAATATAATTGAGGAAGCAAAGTGTGGAGACCCCTGCACCTCATGAGAAACTCACTGCAGTCATGTCCGTTCTCATACCCTCCTCGGTTAAAAAATTCACAAGATACAATATCTGCAGTGAGTCTGCATGTTCTCCTTATATTCCCTAGTCTCTTGTTTCTGTTCACATTCCAAAAGCATTCTGACTTTCTATAGATTTACCAAAGGTATAGCTAGGATTTCTGCAGGGGTTTGAAAATGACTGTAACGGTGAGTAACTTCTCACGGACAAGTCGTGGGGAACAAAAGTCAAAGAGTTCAGGGTCAAATACCATGAGAGCAAGTCCAAGGCAGGAGGCAAAATTCTTGGTCAGTCTCAAAGATCAGAAAATAAGTCGTGATAGGAGAAACAGGAGTTCAGCCGCGCTGTCACCACATCAGGATGTATAATAAATTTATGTCTTTATTCCTTCATGCACAGGTCAACACGTTTCAGGAGTCACAGCTCCCTTCATCAAGACAACAAGCAAGAAAACATAAATGATTGATGATCATTTATGTTTTCTTGCTTGTTGTCCTGATGAACGGAGCTGTGACTCCTGAAACACGTTGACCTGTGCATGAAAGAATAAAGACATACATTTATAATACATCGTGATGCGGTGACAGTGTCGCGGGCGGAGGAGGGGACGCCGCGCTCTCCCACTGCTGCTCAGGTCCGGCTGCCGCGGCTGCTGCGGCCTGCTGCTGCTCGGTGGCTCGAGCGATGGGCCGGATCCCGGGGGACTCTAGCGGCGCTCCTCGCCCATGAGTGAAAGGGGGTTTTTGGGTGTGGGGATTGTTTATTGTCCGTGACGCCACCCACGGTTGTGGTGATTTGTTGACACCACCGCTGCTCTGTATGGGGATCCCGGGAAGGATGGTATGGAGCAGTCAGTTGTTGTGTTGCCCCTCCGTGGGTAGGGGTTGGTGATCCCGGGGCCCAGTGATGAGGTGGGTGATGCAGGGCTTGGTGGGGTGCAGGGACGTGGGGGCAGCGCTGTGCCTTGCGGCACTGTGGTATTCACTCAGCCTGAGACGTTGACACAGTTTTCGGTAAAACACACGGCTGGAAAGACGGTTCCCACGGACGGCTGCACTTGCTTTCCCCAGTAGGTGACGGTGATGTCCCTTTTCCTGCACCTAATGTTCCTGTGTTGGTAGCGATGGGTTCCCACTGGTAACCCGCTCCCCGGCTTGGATATGGGCCGGAGGAGCCCTACTTTGCCCGCAGGCGCTGGCCCTGAGAAACTGGTGCCCTGGCGGTGGCGGTGTCTCTCCTCAATGGTTGGACTGTTGCCTTCAATCGGGACTTGGTTGTTTGGAGACAGACGTCCCCTTCACTGACAGATTTGGCAAATTCACGGCGACTCCTAGCCTTGCCGGGGTCCGAGAGGCCCCTGCCCTGGTGCTGACTGTTCTTCGTATACTGCTCCAGACCGCCGGGCCACTACCCGTCCGCGGTCCTTCCAGCAACCTCCGAGCAGTCACCCCTGCGGACTGTCACCGCCGTCTGCTGACCTTGCTGACACTGTCCTGGCACACAGCTGGACCAACTTCAGGCTTTACTACTGTCACTTCAGCTCTTCTCTTTAGCTTTGCTACCACTTTCTTCCACTTCACTTCACTTTCCTCACTCCACTGTTTACTCCTTCACTTCCCTAACTGTTCTGTTCTCAAGCTCTTCCCTGAGCTGACTGCCTGGTTCCTCCTGCCTCCAGGGCTGTGAACTCCTCGGTGGGCGGAGCCAACCGCCTGGCCCACCCCCTGGTGTGAACATCAGCCCCTGGAGGAAGGCAACAAGGATTTTGGTAGCCTTGATGTTCCTAACTGGGGTGTAGGGTGTGGTGGCGTAATGACCTGTGACCCCTGGCTTGCCCAGGGCGTCACATTCCCCCTTAGCAAAATGCAGACCGTCCGCGGGCTGCCCGTCCAACACCGGTTTTATTTTCTGAAAATGGTAAAATAAAGGTAACATATAAAGCATAACATCATCCCACAACGGGAGGCACATTTCTTAAACGTTGCAAAACGGGTTACGGTCTCCGCTCTCTCCCACCCAAGCAACCTGGCCCTGATGCTGCCCCTAAAACCCAGGCAGCACCCCTTGACCCAAGTCCAGCACAAGTCACCCGAGCGGGATCTGTCCTTCCCCTTCAGAGGGTAGCCACCGGTTCCTTTGGTGGCTGGGCCCCAGCCTGCTCTGCTGAGGGCCCTCCCTCCAACCTGCCTCTCCGGAGGCGGCAATTGCGGAAACGGTAACGGTAAAACAACTTATTTACAAGCCACTAACGTTTGTGGTTGCCCTGCAAGTTCATGGGCTTGTCCATGAGCAGTTCCTCATGCAAACTTTTTAAACGGTCCCCACGGGGACAACGGTGCCGGCAACGGCCGGTTTCCTTTCAATCACGGTTGTAGACAATCTGATGAAACTTCGGTAATCATTTTTGCTTATCATTCTTTTTCAACAAACTTTTTCAAACATACACACAGGTGGTCCCAACGGGGACTGCTGCAGCGGGCATCCGCTGCCCTACTCATATTCTTCTGCTGAGGCGGACCCATCCTCTGCCACCAGCATATCAAACATGCACTGACATGCCTGCTGTGACAGGGGTACCCGGCACCCATTTCCACCGGTACGCGGGGTATGGACAACCACAGGGTCTCCTACATAGCGGGAACGCTCACTTGCCTCTTCAAACCCAACGGCGGACCCGGGACTGGGGCAGGAGTCGTCATCTCTTGTTCCTGCGTCAGGCGGGTTGCCGCCAGCTGTCGCAGCCTCCTGGCCTCCAGCATCCAGCACTTCAGCCCCTTCTGCGGTAGCACGGAGCAGCAGATTAGGCGAGCTTACATTAAGGCACCCCATAAGTAACGGCAAGGGTGATGCATAGGCCGAGACTAGGCCGGGCCCCTCAGCCGCAGCGGCCGGTCCTGGTAGGACATAGGGACGTGGGTCACCAGTCGGCTCTGCTACATCCATTTCCCCTCCGTACATCGGGGCAGTTGTAATCAGCTCCTCCACCTCGTTGGTCCACTGCTCCATCATCCGGAAGATCTGATCCTGCTGACGCTGGTGGAATTGCATCACCCGGGCCTTCATCCAGGCCACGGTTCCAGGCTCAGGGTCTGGCACAGTCACTGCCGGGACTTCTGGCACCATGCTGTTAAGGGGCCGCGGTCCTAGCGGTTCCCCCTGATGCACTTCAGGGCCGTCCTGGACGTCTGCAGCCGGCCAGTCCGCCGGAGCGGCTGGGCAGGGTGTCGCTACCGGTTGGGCAGGTAGCGGGCCTAATGGCGGAGCGGCAGCAGCTATCACGGGTAGCGGGGAGAGAGGCAGGGTGAGCGGAAGCTGGCCGGGCCCCTCAGCTCCAATGGCTGATCCCTCAGGAATACAGGGGCGTGGGTCGCTTACCCGCTCCTCCAAATTCTCTTCGACCTCGCGTCTCCACATAGCTGCCACCACGTCCGCCATGTCGGTCTCCCACTCCTCCAGGAGGAGTTGCATATGGGCCTGCAGACGATTACTCAGCGGGACGGTCCAGTCCCTCAACCACATCGCCGTGCCGGGCGCGGGGGCTTCCTCATTGGGAGTTGGGTTGTACATCTTGGCAATCGTGCCTTCCAGGAACCCGGTATTGCTGCAGAGTCCTGGCGTCTCTGCTTTTATAGCTGCGTTCACATGCAGCCAGCCGCCATCGCGTCCCCCTTAGCTTCTTTTCGGCCCCTCCTCTATTGGGGCGGAGTTTTGGCCTTCGCGCCTCTGCTACTCGAGAAGACGCTCGAGTGGGAACTTTTCGCGCCAAAGATGGCGACTTCCGAAATTTTTCTGCCGGATACCTCCGGCGGTCACAAGGCGCACCTCTACCCAACGGCAGAGCGGTAAGATCCTGTTTGTGACGCCAAGTTGTCGCGGGCGGAGGAGGGGACGCCGCGCTCTCCCACTGCTGCTCGGGTCCGGCTGCCGCGGCTGCTGCGGCCTGCTGCTGCTCGGTGGCTCGAGCGATGGGCCGGATTCCGGGGACTCTAGCGGCGCTCCTCGCCCGTGAGTGAAAGGGGGTTTTTGGGTGTGGGGATTGTTTATTGTCCGTGACGCCACCCACGGTTGTGGTGATTTGTTGACACCACCGCTGCTCTATATGGGGATCCCGGGAAGGATGGTATGGAGCAGTCAGTTGTTGTGTTGCCCCTCCGTGGGTAGGGGTTGGTGATCCCGGGGCCCAGTGATGAGGTGGGTGATGCAGGGCTTGGTGGGGTGCAGGGACGTGGGGGCAGCGCTGTGCCTTGCGGCACTGTGGTATTCACTCAGCCTGAGACGTTGACACAGTTTTCGGTAAAACACACGGCTGGAAAGACGGTTCCCACGGACGGCTGCACTTGCTTTCCCCAGTAGGTGACGGTGATGTCCCTTTTCCTGCACCTAATGTTCCTGTGTTGGTAGCGATGGGTTCCCACTGGTAACCCGCTCCCCGGCTTGGATATGGGCCGGAGGAGCCCTACTTTGCCCGCAGGCGCTGGCCCTGAGAAACTGGTGCCCTGGCGGTGGCGGTGTCTCTCCTCAATGGTTGGACTGTTGCCTTCAATCGGGACTTGGTTGTTTGGAGACAGACGTCCCCTTCACTGACAGATTTGGCAAATTCACGGCGACTCCTAGCCTTGCCGGGGTCCGAGAGGCCCCTGCCCTGGTGCTGACTGTTCTTCGTATACTGCTCCAGACCGCCGGGCCACTACCCGTCCGCGGTCCTTCCAGCAACCTCCGAGCAGTCACCCCTGCGGACTGTCACCGCCGTCTGCTGACCTTGCTGACACTGTCCTGGCACACAGCTGGACCAACTTCAGGCTTTACTACTGTCACTTCAGCTCTTCTCTTTAGCTTTGCTACCACTTTCTTCCACTTCACTTCACTTTCCTCACTCCACTGTTTACTCCTTCACTTCCCTAACTGTTCTGTTCTCAAGCTCTTCCCTGAGCTGACTGCCTGGTTCCTCCTGCCTCCAGGGCTGTGAACTCCTCGGTGGGCGGAGCCAACCGCCTGGCCCACCCCCTGGTGTGAACATCAGCCCCTGGAGGAAGGCAACAAGGATTTTGGTAGCCTTGATGTTCCTAACTGGGGTGTAGGGTGTGGTGGCGTAATGACCTGTGACCCCTGGCTTGCCCAGGGCGTCACATTCCCCCTTAGCAAAATGCAGACCGTCCGCGGGCTGCCCGTCCAACACCGGTTTTATTTTCAGAAAATGGTAAAATAAAGGTAACATATAAAGCATAACATCATCCCACAACGGGAGGCACATTTCTTAAACGTTGCAAAACGGGTTACGGTCTCCGCTCTCTCCCACCCAAGCAACCTGGCCCTGATGCTGCCCCTAAAACCCAGGCAGCACCCCTTGACCCAAGTCCAGCACAAGTCACCCGAGCGGGATCTGTCCTTCCCCTTCAGAGGGTAGCCACCGGTTCCTTTGGTGGCTGGGCCCCAGCCTGCTCTGCTGAGGGCCCTCCCTCCAACCTGCCTCTCCGGAGGCGGCAATTGCGGAAACGGTAACGGTAAAACAACTTATTTACAAGCCACTAACGTTTGTGGTTGCCCTGCAAGTTCATGGGCTTGTCCATGAGCAGTTCCTCATGCAAACTTTTTAAACGGTCCCCACGGGGACAACGGTGCCGGCAACGGCCGGTTTCCTTTCAATCACGGTTGTAGACAATCTGATGAAACTTCGGTAATCATTTTTGCTTATCATTCTTTTTCAACAAACTTTTTCAAACATACACACAGGTGGTCCCAACGGGGACTGCTGCAGCGGGCATCCGCTGCCCTACTCATATTCTTCTGCTGAGGTGGACCCATCCTCTGCCACCAGCATATCAAACATGCACTGACATGCCTGCTGTGACAGGGGTACCCGGCACCCATTTCCACCGGTACGCGGGGTATGGACAACCACAGGGTCTCCTACATAGCGGGAACGCTCACTTGCCTCTTCAAACCCAACGGCGGACCCGGGACTGGGGCAGGAGTCGTCATCTCTTGTTCCTGCGTCAGGCGGGTTGCCGCCAGCTGTCGCAGCCTCCTGGCCTCCAGCATCCAGCACTTCAGCCCCTTCTGCGGTAGCACGGAGCAGCAGATTAGGCGAGCTTACATTAAGGCACCCCATAAGTAACGGCAAGGGTGATGCATAGGCCGAGACTAGGCCGGGCCCCTCAGCCGCAGCGGCCGGTCCTGGTAGGACATAGGGACGTGGGTCACCAGTCGGCTCTGCTACATCCATTTCCCCTCCGTACATCGGGGCAGTTGTAATCAGCTCCTCCACCTCGTTGGTCCACTGCTCCATCATCCGGAAGATCTGATCCTGCTGACGCTGGTGGAATTGCATCACCCGGGCCTTCATCCAGGCCACGGTTCCAGGCTCAGGGTCTGGCACAGTCACTGCCGGGACTTCTGGCACCATGCTGTTAAGGGGCCGCGGTCCTAGCGGTTCCCCCTGATGCACTTCAGGGCCGTCCTGGACGTCTGCAGCCGGCCAGTCCGCCGGAGCGGCTGGGCAGGGTGTCGCTACCGGTTGGGCAGGTAGCGGGCCTAATGGCGGAGCGGCAGCAGCTATCACGGGTAGCGGGGAGAGAGGCAGGGTGAGCGGAAGCTGGCCGGGCCCCTCAGCTCCAATGGCTGATCCCTCAGGAATACAGGGGCGTGGGTCGCTTACCCGCTCCTCCAAATTCTCTTCGACCTCGCGTCTCCACATAGCTGCCACCACGTCCGCCATGTCGGTCTCCCACTCCTCCAGGAGGAGTTGCATATGGGCCTGCAGACGATTACTCAGCGGGACGGTCCGGTCCCTCAACCACATCGCCGTGCCGGGCGCGGGGGCTTCCTCATTGGGAGTTGGGTTGTACATCTTGGCAATCGTGCCTTCCAGGAACCCGGTATTGCTGCAGAGTCCTGGCGTCTCTGCTTTTATAGCTGCGTTCACATGCAGCCAGCCGCCATCGCGTCCCCCTTAGCTTCTTTTCGGCCCCTCCTCTATTGGGGCGGAGTTTTGGCCTTCGCGCCTCTGCTACTCGAGAAGACGCTCGAGTGGGAACTTTTCGCGCCAAAGATGGCGACTTCCGAAATTTTTCTGCCGGATACCTCCGGCGGTCACAAGGCGCACCTCTACCCAACGGCAGAGCGGTAAGATCCTGTTTGTGACGCCAAGTTGTCGCGGGCGGAGGAGGGGACGCCGCGCTCTCCCACTGCTGCTCGGGTCCGGCTGCCGCGGCTGCTGCGGCCTGCTGCTGCTCGGTGGCTCGAGCGATGGGCCGGATTCCGGGGACTCTAGCGGCGCTCCTCGCCCGTGAGTGAAAGGGGGTTTTTGGGTGTGGGGATTGTTTATTGTCCGTGACGCCACCCACGGTTGTGGTGATTTGTTGACACCACCGCTGCTCTATATGGGGATCCCGGGAAGGATGGTATGGAGCAGTCAGTTGTTGTGTTGCCCCTCCGTGGGTAGGGGTTGGTGATCCCGGGGCCCAGTGATGAGGTGGGTGATGCAGGGCTTGGTGGGGTGCAGGGACGTGGGGGCAGCGCTGTGCCTTGCGGCACTGTGGTATTCACTCAGCCTGAGACGTTGACACAGTTTTCGGTAAAACACACGGCTGGAAAGACGGTTCCCACGGACGGCTGCACTTGCTTTCCCCAGTAGGTGACGGTGATGTCCCTTTTCCTGCACCTAATGTTCCTGTGTTGGTAGCGATGGGTTCCCACTGGTAACCCGCTCCCCGGCTTGGATATGGGCCGGAGGAGCCCTACTTTGCCCGCAGGCGCTGGCCCTGAGAAACTGGTGCCCTAGCGGTGGCGGTGTCTCTCCTCAATGGTTGGACTGTTGCCTTCAATCGGGACTTGGTTGTTTGGAGACAGACGTCCCCTTCACTGACAGATTTGGCAAATTCACGGCGACTCCTAGCCTTGCCGGGGTCCGAGAGGCCCCTGCCCTGGTGCTGACTGTTCTTCGTATACTGCTCCAGACCGCCGGGCCACTACCCGTCCGCGGTCCTTCCAGCAACCTCCGAGCAGTCACCCCTGCGGACTGTCACCGCCGTCTGCTGACCTTGCTGACACTGTTCTGGCACACAGCTGGACCAACTTCAGGCTTTACTACTGTCACTTCAGCTCTTCTCTTTAGCTTTGCTACCACTTTCTTCCACTTCACTTCACTTTCCTCACTCCACTGTTTACTCCTTCACTTCCCTAACTGTTCTGTTCTCAAGCTCTTCCCTGAGCTGACTGCCTGGTTCCTCCTGCCTCCAGGGCTGTGAACTCCTCGGTGGGCGGAGCCAACCGCCTGGCCCACCCCCTGGTGTGAACATCAGCCCCTGGAGGAAGGCAACAAGGATTTTGGTAGCCTTGATGTTCCTAACTGGGGTGTAGGGTGTGGTGGCGTAATGACCTGTGACCCCTGGCTTGCCCAGGGCGTCACATTCCCCCTTAGCAAAATGCAGACCGTCCGCGGGCTGCCCGTCCAACACCGGTTTTATTTTCGGAAAATGGTAAAATAAAGGTAACATATAAAGCATAACATCATCCCACAACGGGAGGCACATTTCTTAAACGTTGCAAAACGGGTTACGGTCTCCGCTCTCTCCCACCCAAGCAACCTGGCCCTGATGCTGCCCCTAAAACCCAGGCAGCACCCCTTGACCCAAGTCCAGCACAAGTCACCCGAGCGGGATCTGTCCTTCCCCTTCAGAGGGTAGCCACCGGTTCCTTTGGTGGCTGGGCCCCAGCCTGCTCTGCTGAGGGCCCTCCCTCCAACCTGCCTCTCCGGAGGCGGCAATTGCGGAAACGGTAACGGTAAAACAACTTATTTACAAGCCACTAACGTTTGTGGTTGCCCTGCAAGTTCATGGGCTTGTCCATGAGCAGTTCCTCATGCAAACTTTTTAAACGGTCCCCACGGGGACAACGGTGCCGGCAACGGCCGGTTTCCTTTCAATCACGGTTGTAGACAATCTGATGAAACTTCGGTAATCATTTTTGCTTATCATTCTTTTTCAACAAACTTTTTCAAACATACACACAGGTGGTCCCAACGGGGACTGCTGCAGCGGGCATCCGCTGCCCTACTCATATTCTTCTGCTGAGGCGGACCCATCCTCTGCCACCAGCATATCAAACATGCACTGACATGCCTGCTGTGACAGGGGTACCCGGCACCCATTTCCACCGGTACGCGGGGTATGGACAACCACAGGGTCTCCTACATAGCGGGAACGCTCACTTGCCTCTTCAAACCCAACGGCGGACCCGGGACTGGGGCAGGAGTCGTCATCTCTTGTTCCTGCGTCAGGCGGGTTGCCGCCAGCTGTCGCAGCCTCCTGGCCTCCAGCATCCAGCACTTCAGCCCCTTCTGCGGTAGCACGGAGCAGCAGATTAGGCGAGCTTACATTAAGGCACCCCATAAGTAACGGCAAGGGTGATGCATAGGCCGAGACTAGGCCGGGCCCCTCAGCCGCAGCGGCCGGTCCTGGTAGGACATAGGGACGTGGGTCACCAGTCGGCTCTGCTACATCCATTTCCCCTCCGTACATCGGGGCAGTTGTAATCAGCTCCTCCACCTCGTTGGTCCACTGCTCCATCATCCGGAAGATCTGATCCTGCTGACGCTGGTGGAATTGCATCACCCGGGCCTTCATCCAGGCCACGGTTCCAGGCTCAGGGTCTGGCACAGTCACTGCCGGGACTTCTGGCACCATGCTGTTAAGGGGCCGCGGTCCTAGCGGTTCCCCCTGATGCACTTCAGGGCCGTCCTGGACGTCTGCAGCCGGCCAGTCCGCCGGAGCGGCTGGGCAGGGTGTCGCTACCGGTTGGGCAGGTAGCGGGCCTAATGGCGGAGCGGCAGCAGCTATCACGGGTAGCGGGGAGAGAGGCAGGGTGAGCGGAAGCTGGCCGGGCCCCTCAGCTCCAATGGCTGATCCCTCAGGAATACAGGGGCGTGGGTCGCTTACCCGCTCCTCCAAATTCTCTTCGACCTCGCGTCTCCACATAGCTGCCACCACGTCCGCCATGTCGGTCTCCCACTCCTCCAGGAGGAGTTGCATATGGGCCTGCAGACGATTACTCAGCGGGACGGTCCGGTCCCTCAACCACATCGCCGTGCCGGGCGCGGGGGCTTCCTCATTGGGAGTTGGGTTGTACATCTTGGCAATCGTGCCTTCCAGGAACCCGGTATTGCTGCAGAGTCCTGGCGTCTCTGCTTTTATAGCTGCGTTCACATGCAGCCAGCCGCCATCGCGTCCCCCTTAGCTTCTTTTCGGCCCCTCCTCTATTGGGGCGGAGTTTTGGCCTTCGCGCCTCTGCTACTCGAGAAGACGCTCGAGTGGGAACTTTTCGCGCCAAAGATGGCGACTTCCGAAATTTTTCTGCCGGATACCTCCGGCGGTCACAAGGCGCACCTCTACCCAACGGCAGAGCGGTAAGATCCTGTTTGTGACGCCAAGTTGTCGCGGGCGGAGGAGGGGACGCCGCGCTCTCCCACTGCTGCTTGGGTCCGGCTGCCGCGGCTGCTGCGGCCTGCTGCTGCTCGGTGGCTCGAGCGATGGGCCGGATTCCGGGGACTCTAGCGGCGCTCCTCGCCCGTGAGTGAAAGGGGGTTTTTGGGTGTGGGGATTGTTTATTGTCCGTGACGCCACCCACGGTTGTGGTGATTTGTTGACACCACCGCTGCTCTATATGGGGATCCCGGGAAGGATGGTATGGAGCAGTCAGTTGTTGTGTTGCCCCTCCGTGGGTAGGGGTTGGTGATCCCGGGGCCCAGTGATGAGGTGGGTGATGCAGGGCTTGGTGGGGTGCAGGGACGCGGTGGCAGCGCTGTGCCTTGCGGCACTGTGGTACTCACTCAGCCTGAGACGTTGACACAGTTTTCGGTAAAACACACGGCTGGAAAGACGGTTCCCATGGATGGCTGCACTTGCTTTCCCCAGTAGGTGACGCTGATGTCCCTTTTCCTGAACCTAATGTTCCTGTGTTGGTAGCGATGGGTTCCCACCGGTAACCCGCTCCCCGGCTTGGATATGGGCCGGAGGAGCCCTACTTTGCCCGCAGGCGCTGGCCCTGAGAAACTGGTGCCCTGGCAGTGGCGGTGTCTCTCCTCAATGGTTGGACTGTTGCCTTCAATCGGGACTTGGTTGTTTGGAGACAGACGTCCCCTTCACTGACGGATTTGGCACATTCACGGCGACTCCTAGCCTTGCCGGGGTCCGAGAGGCCCCTGCCCTGGTGCTGACTGTTCTTCGTATACTGCTCCAGACCGCCGGGCCACTACCCGTCCGCGGTCCTTCCAGCAACCTCCGAGCAGTCACCCCTGCGGACTGTCACCGCCGTCTGCTGACCTTGCTGACACTGTCCTGGCACACAGCCGGACCAACTTCAGGCTTTACTACTGTCACTTCAGCTCTTCTCTTTAGCTTTGCTACCACTTTCTTCCACTTCACTTCACTTTCCTCACTCCACTGTTTACTCCTTCACTTCCCTAACTGTTCTGTTCTCAAGCTCTTCCCTGAGCTGACTGCCTGGTTCCTCCTGCCTCCAGGGCTGTGAACTCCTCGGTGGGCGGAGCCAACCGCCTGGCCTACCCCCTGGTGTGAACATCAGCCCCTGGAGGAAGGCAACAAGGATTTTGGTAGCCTTGATGTTCCTAACTGGGGTGTAGGGTGTGGTGGCGTAATGACCTGTGACCCCTGCCTTGCCCAGGGCGTCACAACAGCGCGGCTGAACTCCCGTTTCTCCTATCACGACTTATCTTCTCCACTCGGGGCTGCAGCTATTGACCTGTATATCTCTTGGCTGTTATAGGTGTTGTGACTTTCACAACCTGTCTAGGTAAGTGTAATTTCATTACTCTACAAATTTTTATTGTGGTAAGACCCTATTGCGCTTCTCCTTCCACAGCTCCTATCTCTGCAAAGATCAGAAAATGACAAAGGCAAAGGAGTAATACAAATGAATAGTCAAAAAGCAAAAGCCGAGGTCAGGCAATAAAGATCAGAATAGCAGAACACTAAGCACATGGCACACACCACCAAGCAAAACTACAACAGGCAATGGTCTGACCATTGTCAGCCAGCTACATATTCAGGTAATCACACTGAACGGGTAACTACTGGAAGTAACCCAGCAGACTCTGCAAGATTAGGTGGCTGAGCTGTCAGTGACAATACTGACAGCCCAGAATGCCCCTGCCTCTGACTGGGCATCTAAGCTGTCACTCATAATACTGACACTCCAGCACACCCCTGATTCTAAAGGGTGGCTAAGCTGTCACTCACTGCGTCCGTAGGACACTATGAGTGGTGAAATAGTGACAGGGAACACATCTGAGTGGGCATCCATCCTACTTTTTTCCGTTAGATTTTCTCACGTGCCTGGTTAGGTGTCGCTATGTATCCCCACCTTTGCCTATTATTGACTAAAGCAAAATCATTTAAGCAGTGCCTGCCACTTGCTAACAAATATAAACTTTTCTACACCTAGTGAAAATGTTGATGCTCTCCTGAATCCGGGGTTATTTTTCTTTTGTTCCTGTTTCTCTCCATTACTGAGATATGACCTCCTCTTCCCTACATATAAATCTAGTCTTTTTAGCCAAGTGGGCGTGGTCCTCAGATCTTTTCTATATATCATGAACACCTGTAGGGGGGACATAATATCAGGAAATAGGGGAACAAAAGAAAAACTATGCCAGATTTAGAACAGCAGCATTTACATCAGGTAACTGTCATGCGGTGTGCTGCTCTATATGTGACGCGCCCACGGGGTCGTAGGTTACCCGTCATCGGGCCGCAGTGCTTCTCCTGGGACGCTGCAGTGGCCTTACCCGGTTCCGTGACCCCGGGTGTCAGTAAAAGGCTGGGGATGATGGGGGTAATTTTTTGTGATGCCACCTGTGGTGTGCGGCCAACTATTAGCCACCGTTTCAAGACTTCTCTGCTGGGGTGGATGACAACGCAACTCGGATGGTTCAGCTCTCCACCGGCAGAGCTATGGCCCCAGGGAGGATGATGGGGTAGTAGTCTCTCAGGCGCTGTTGGCGTGGTGGCACAATAGGGAGGGTGCCGGCAGTAATAAGACGACACAGGCAGAACAGTTCAAGGTCTTTTACTCACTGGTGACACACTGCCGTTGGAGCACTGGGCTACGCTGTGATGGGTCTCAGATGATCCCGGACACTTCAGAGGTCGCGGCCAGTAGTGCCTTCTGTACGTCTCCCTTTAATGGTTTCCCTCCACCCCAGCTCCTGGGCCATGGAACAGGTCACGGGTGGCTTCTGCACTCCTTGCGAACCCTGGGATCCCCCTTCCTTCCTCAGAACCTGGGTCGAGCCTCCAGCTCCAGACCACAGGCCCCAAACTTTCCATGTCTTTGCTTGCTTGGCTGTTCCGGAGTCTGACCTGACTCGGACGCCATCTGGTGCTAACTGCCTTGAGTGTGTAGCATAAGTGATACCGGTCTTGTTGCATGATGTTTCAGCTGCTGGAGCACTGCTGTATGTTATCGTGGTGTGTTGTGAAGAGATCCTTGTCATTGTATATTTTCTTCCTTGTCTTTATGTTCCACCTGTGCATATATTGTCTTTAACTCCGTAAGTGACGACTGTGAGTGTGAGTTTTAGTTCCTCCCTGTCTGTCTATTTGTGTGGAGATTTATCACTCCAGTCCGGTGGGGGTGAGGGGGTATAAGACCAGGGTTTCGCTGTAGTTAGTGTTACACTGGGGGTCAAGACCTCACCACCAGCAGGCGTAGCTCTGGGATAAGGGACAGTTACTGTATAGGCTCCCCTAGCCTGAGGGTCATTTTAGGAGTCCCTATCCCTAGTCACTTCATTACTATCACGACAGTAACAAAATTATGTGTGTATGGCAAGTGACATGTCCTCGTTAATGGTAACCAATGAGTCAGGCATGCCAGAAACCACCAATGTCACCTTTTTCATGCTGTATCATAGATAGAAGGAAGCACTGATTAAGGTGCACACTTGCTGTCACTATGCATGTAAGGCCTCTGCCACACTCACGTGAAAATCACGCACGTGCCGAGAGACACGTATTTCCCCTGCGTGTTGCGTGCAGGTAAGTACGTGTCTCTGGTACGTGCGGGCCACGTGTGTTCTACGTGTGCTATCCGCGTTAGCACACGTAGAACCGGTAATTTACATACTCACGTGGTCCTTTCTGCTGTCCGTGGTGCTGATCCTCGTTCTCCAGCCCTGCCGTCACCCCGCTGCTGCTGCTGCCAGGCAGTGAAGTGAATATTAAATGAGCATAATGAGCGGCGGTTGGCAGCAAGAGGCAGCAGCGGCAGAGACAGGAAGGCTGGAGAAGGTGAGTAAATGTGTTGGGTTTTTTCACTGACACGTGTGTTTTCTCCGGCGCGTCTCACACAGGACCACATCCACACTACACCCGTGTGGTACGGGTGCGGGCCGTGTGACACCCGTGCTGCCAGAGAAAACACTGACATGTCAGCGTTTAGAAAAACGTACACACGTACAAATGCACACGGACACATGTTCCATGTGGATTTACGTGTGTGTGCCTGCTACAATAGGGTAGCATTGCTTAATGTGTCTCCGTGCCACCGGTACGTACAAAAAATGACAAACACGTGCCGGCGGCACGGATGTGTGTCGCAGGCCTAAGATGGCGCTTGGGCTTAGGGCTGCCACCCCCATGAAGTGCATGAGATGGAGAAGTTCTTCAGTAATCACAAAAAGGCTGTGTTCTGCCTATTAACATTGTTAAATATGAATCATGATTGTACAATGAAATGTAGTCAGAGATGAACAGTTGCCGCTACAGAGCTGGAGCATCTTCTCTGGACCATGCAAATACGTCTTTAGCAGAAACCTCAATTCCCTTTCATTATTAGGCCACTTTCCAAGTGTCATTTGCTATTTGCATATTGCAGTGTTAAATGAGCCTTTTTTTATTATGGCTAATTTCCCCGGACCATTCCTACCATACATTGATACATTTCATACAACACTAAGGGAAGTTCCGCTGTGAAGGCAAATGAGCCGGAAATAATAGAGAGACAGTCACTCCTTAATAGTTAATCAATTAAGACTGGAACATATAGCAGTTGTTTGCCACTGTAGTATTGTTTGCTTTCTCGTCTCCTAATTCTGGGAATTTAATGTATGCAGAAATTATATTGTGTACATCGATCATATCCGGATATCAGAGTCATTAAAATTTAGCATGTAATTCTGAATACTGCAATGTACCCAAGTGGTAACTGGGCATACAGCAAATAACTAACTAAACGCATTCCGGACGCCAGTCTTTAAAACAATTGTGACGCCCTGGGCAAGCCAGGGGTCACAGGTCATAACACCACCACACCCTACACCCCAGCTAGGAACACCAAGGCTAACCAAAAATCCTTGTTGCCTTCCTCCAGGGGCTGATGTCCACACCAGAGGGTGGGCCAGGCGGTTGGCTCCGCCCACCGAGGAGTTCACAGCCCTGGAGGCGGGAAAACCAGGCAGTTAAGCTAGGGAAGTAAAGGAGTGAGGAGTGGTAGTCTAGAGTGTGAAGTAGAAGGAAGTGGTAAAGGAGGGCAGTGAGAGTGACAGAAAAGTGACAGTTTGTAAAGCCTGAAGCTGGTCCGGGTGTGTGCCCCGGACTGAGACAGCAATTTCAGCAGACGGCGGTGACTGTCTGCAGGGGAGACTGCTTGGAGGTTGCTGGAAGGACCGCGGACGGGTGGTGGCCTGGCGGTACCGGAGCGGTATATGAAGAGCAGTCAGCACCATTGGCAGGGGCCTTTCGGATCCCGGCAAGGCTAGGAGTCGCCGTGAATTTGCCAAATCCGTTAGTGAAGGGGACCTCTGGGTCTCCCAACAAACAAGTCCCGATTGAAGGCAACAGTTCAACCGTTGGAGAGAGACACCGCCACCGCCAGGGCACCAGTTTCTCAGGGCCAGCGCCTGCGGGCAAAGTAGGGCTCCTCCGGCCCAAATCCAAGCCGGGGAGCAGGTTACCGGTGGGAACCCATCGCAACCATCATCATCTTAGGTGCAGGAAAAGGGACTGTCACCGTCAACTACTGGGGAAAAGCAAGTGCAGCCGTCCGTGGGAACCGTCTTTCCAGCCGTGTGTTTTACCGAGAACTGTGTCATCGTCTCAGGCTGAGTGAGTACCACAGTGCCGTGAGGCACAGCGCTGCCCCGCGTCCCTGCACCCCACCAAGCCCTGCATCACCCACCTCATCACTGGGCCCCGGGACAACTACCCCCTACCCACGGAGGGGAGAACCAACAACTTTGCTGCTCCCTGTCACCGCTCCCGGGATCCCCATACAGAGCAGCGGTGGTGTCCATACAATCACCACAACCGTGGGTGGCGTCACAGACAATAAACAATCCCCAAATCCAATCCCCTTTCACTCACGGGCGAGGAGCGCCACTCGAGTCCCCGGGATCCGGCCCATCGCTCGAGCCACCGAGCAGCAGCAGCAGGCCGCAGCAGCCGCAGCGGCAGCCGGACCCGAGCAGTGGGAGAGCGCGGCGTCCCCTCCTCCGCCCGCGACACAATGAGCACCTTTAAGACCTCCCATACACAATATACTAAAAGCAGCCAAACACACTGATATTGCCACGATGATTATGGGATTAAGCAGTCCTTATCATCAGGGATACTCCTGATGGTGGAGAGGTCTGAGTCTCCTTCCTGACCCTGCTCCTGATCAGTCCTAATCTGATTCTCTCTCCCCCCAGGGAGGGAAGGCACAGGTGTGAGATGAAACCCACAGTTAAAGAAAGACAAGGGAAAACCAAAACTCTGTCACACAGTAAGTGTCGTGGGCGGAGGAGGGGACGCTGCGCTCTCCCACTGCTCGGGTCCGGCTGCCGCGGCTGCTGCGGCCTGCTGCTGCTCGGTGGCTCGAGCGATGGGCCGGATCCCGGGGACTCGAGCGGCGCTCCTCGCCCGTGAGTGAAAGGGGGTTTGGTTTTTGGGATAGTTTATTGTCCGTGACGCCACCCACGGTTGTGGTGATTGTATGGACACCACTGCTGCTTTGTATGGGGATCCCGGGAGCGGTGACAGGGAGCAGCAAAGTTGTTAGTTCTCCCCTCCGTGGGTAGGGGGTGGTTGTCCCGGGGCCCAGTGATGAGGTGGGGGATGCTGGATGGCAGGGCCAGTGCAGGGCTTGGTGGGGTGCAGGGACGCGGGGGCAGCGCTGTGCCTCACGGCACTGTGGTACTCACTCAGCCTGAGACGGTGACACAGTTCTCGGTAAAACACACGGCTGGAAAGACGGTTCCCACGGACGGCTGCAGTTGCTTTTCCCCAGTAGTTGACGGTGACGGTCCCTTTTCCTGCACCTGAGATGATGATGGTAGCGATGGGTTCCCACCGGTAACCCACTCCCCGACTTGGTTATGGGCCGGAGGAGCCCTACTTTGCCCGCAGGCGCTGGCCCTGAGAAACTGGTGCCCTGGCGGTGGCGGTGTCTCTCTCTAACGGTCGGACTGTTGCCTTCAATCGGGACTTGGTTGTTGGGAGACCCAGAGGTCCCCTTCACTGACGGATTTGGCAAATTCACGGCGACTCCTAGCCTTGCCGGGATCCGAAAGGCCCCTGCCAATGGTGCTGACTGCTCTTCGTATACCGCTCCGGTACCGCCGGGCCACCACCCGTCCACGGTCCTTCCGGCAACCTCCAAGCAGCCTCTCCTGCAGACAGCCACCGCCGTCTGCTGACCTTGCTGTTCTCAGTCCGGGGCACGCACCCGGACCAACTTCAGGCTTTCTCAACTGTCACTTTTTCTGTCACTACTCTCACTTGCTCCTTCCACTTCCTCCTCCAAACTCTATCTAAACTTATCTGCCTGGTTTTCCCGCCTCCAGGGCTGTGTACTCCTCGGTGGGCGTAGCCAACCGCCTGGCCCACCCCCTGGTGTGAACATCAGCCCCTGGAGGAAGGCAACAAGGATTTTGGTAGCCTTGATGTTCCTAACTGGGGTGTAGGGTGTGGTGGTGTCATGACCTGTGACCCCTGGCTTGTCCAGGGCGTCACATTACCCCTTAGCAAAATGCAGATCGACCGCGGGCTGCCCGTCCAACAGCGGTTTTATTTTCTGAAAAGATATAAAAACATGACATACAAATAAAATAACTTCATCCCACATCGGGAGGTTCATTTCTTAAACGTTACCAACATTTTAAACGGTTGCGGCTGCCGCTCTCTCCCACCCAAGTAACCTGGCCCTGATGCTGCACCTAAAACCCAGGCAGCACCCCTTGACCCCAGTCCTGAACCAGTTACCCGAGCGGGATCTGTCCTTCCCCTCCAGAGGGTAGCCACCGGTTCCTGTGGTGGCTGGGCCCCAGCCTGCTCCACTGCGGGCCCTCCCTCCAACCTGCCTCTCCGGAGGCGGTAACGGTAGCTGCAACAACAGATTTTATTTACAAGCCACTAATGTTTGTGGTTGCCCTGCAAGTTCACGGGCTTGTCCATAGGAGTTCCTATGCAACTTTTTGAAGGGTCCCCACGGGGACAACAATGCCGGCAACGGCCGGTTTCAATCATGGTTAATCAGGTAACTTTCGGTAATCATTTTTCCATTTGTCATCATTTCAAAAACTTTCAACACTTTTAAACACATACAGACTTGGTCCCAACGGGGACTGTGCAACGGTACTCCGCTGCCCTTCTCAGATTCTTCATCATCGCTTGAGGGAGGGGGTGTAGCACTCACACGGGCCTCTTGACTGCCCTTCAATTTTGCATCTAGAGCGAACCACCCCCTCTCTCCACAGTGCCGGGTGTACTGGACCAGGTCGCCCGGCATCAGGTTCCGAACTGGGTGCTCCTCCGGGAGATGGGCATTTACATCTCGCCGGGCTATGAACACTTCGGCCTCCAGGCCCGGTTCGTAAATAAATCCATAGCCCCGGCGGACATCAAACCTCCTCACCTGCCCTTCATACAACGGGCCCCGGACACGGAAAGTTGCCTGACGGAGGTTCTCTTTTTCCTGGATTGCATGGGCCACCAACTCCGCCTTCTTCCTTTCCCTCTCTTCAATCTCCAGGCCCAACGGTACCGGCTCCCTGTCCCAGTACGACGCTGCTGCGAGCTCCGGCGCACGAGTCGGGCCCCGCGGGACATTTTGGACGTTGCCCACTGTTAGGGATCTGGGCGGCAGGTCCCGCGGCTTCTTGGCCTTGGACGCCGCCTTGCAGCGGCAACCCGGCGCAACTTCAGCCAAGGTGTGGGGGATGGGCACAGGGGCTTTCCTCTGTTGGGCCTTCGGCACGGAACGGGCTATCAGCTCCGGCTCGGGGGACTTCTCGGGGGACGCCTCCGGTTTGGGCTTCGGGGCTTTCCACGGCAGCACCTCCGGGCGGCTACCGGCTCCAGCTGCAGGTCGGCCCGCCGGGGCGGGCATGCTGGGTATCGCTACCGGTTGCGGTGGTAGCGGGCCTAGTGGCGGGGTCACAGCTTCCGGGACGAGTGTCGAGGGAGGCAGCAGGGTGAGAGGGTTTAGACCGGGTCCTGCAGCCGCGATGACCGGCCCTTCAAGGGCATCGGGGCGTGGGTCACTCACCCTCCCTTCCGCAGCTTCCTCCTCGCGTCTCTGCACGGTTGCTATCACGTCCGCCATGTCGGTCTCCCACTCCTCCATGAGGAGCTGCATCTTAACCTGCAGCCTCTGGTAGAGCTGCGCGGTCCGGATCTCCACCCACGCCGCGGTTCCCGGGGGCTACGGTGTTTCGGGACGGCATCCACATGCTGCTGGCGGCTTCTTCCAGGAACAAGATGGCTGCAGAGTCCTGGCGTCCCTGCTTTTATAGCCGCGGCTACATGCGGCCAGCCGCCATTCCGTCTCCACTAGCCTCTCTCCGGCCCCTCCTCTATCGGGGCGGGGTTTTGGCCTTCGCGCCTCCGCTACTCGAGAAGACGCTCGAGCGGGAACTCTTTGCGCCAAAGATGGCGACTTCTGAAATTTTCCGGCCGGACACCTCCGGCGGTAACAAGGCGCATCTCTACCAGACGGCAGAGCAGTAAGATCCTGTTCGTGATGCCAAGTTGTCGCGGGCGGAGGAGGGGACGCCGCGCTCTCCCACTGCTCGGGTCCGGCTGCCGCGGCTGCTGCGGCCTGCTGCTGCTCGTTGGCTCGAGCGATGGGCCGGATCCCGGGGACTCGAGCGGCGCTCCTCGCCCGTGAGTGAAAGGGGGTTTGGTTTTTGGGATAGTTTATTGTCCGTGACGCCACCCACGGTTGTGGTGATTGTATGGACACCACCGCTGCTCTGTATGGGGATCCCGGGAGCGGTGACAGGGAGCAGCAAAGTTGTTAGTTCTCCCCTCCGTGGGTAGGGGGTGGTTGTCCCGTGGCCCAGTGATGAGGTGGGGGATGCTGGATGGCAGGGCCCGTGCAGGGCTTGGTGGGGTGCAGGGACGCGGGAGCAGCGCTGTGCCTCACGGCACTGTGGTACTCACTCAGCCTGAGACGGTGACACAATTCTCGGTAAAACACACGGCTGGAAAGACGGTTCCCACGGACGGCTGCAGTTGCTTTTCCCCAGTAGTTGACGGTGACGGTCCCTTTTCCTGCACCTGAGATGATGATGGTAGCGATGGGTTCCCACCGGTAACCCGCTCCACGACTTGGTTATTGGCCGGAGGAGCCCTACTTTGCCCGCAGGCGCTGGCCCTGAGAAACTGGTGCCCTGGTGGTGGCGGTGTCTCTCTCTAACGGTCGGACTGTTGCCTTCAATCGGGACTTGGTTGTTGGGAGACCCAGAGGTCCCCTTCACTGACGGATTTGGCAAATTCACGGCGACTCCTAGCCTTGCCGGGATCCGAAAGGCCCCTGCCAATGGTGCTGACTGCTCTTCATATACCGCTCTGGTACCGCCGGGCCACCACCCGTCCACAGTCCTTCCAGCAACCTCCAAGCAGCCTCTCCTGCAGACAGCCACCGCCGTCTGCTGAAATTGCTGTTCTCAGTCCGGGGCACGCACCCGGACTAACTTCAGGCTTTCTCAACTGTCACTTTTTCTGTCACTACTCTCACTTGCTCCTTCCACTTCCTCCTCCAAACTCTATCTAAACTTATCTGCCTGGTTTTCCCGCCTCCAGGGCTGTGTACTCCTCGGTGGGTGGAGCCAACTGCCTGGCCCACCCTCTGGTGTGGACATCAGCCCCTGGAGGAAGACAACAAGGATTTTTGTGTAGCTTTGGTGTACCTATCTGGGGTGTAGGGTGTGGTGGTGTCATGACCTGTGACCCCTGGCTTGCCCAGGGCGTCACATAAGCACACACAAAGGTTAAGAGAATAAGAGATTCAGGAGGTAAAACAAAAGCAGGAAGGAGGCTACAAAACAACAGGGGTAAGATCCACAACTAAGCACAATTTTCACCAGAAAGTCTGGGATAATAAACCTCACAGGCCAACATTAACAAACTATAGCTGGCATGGGTGGAAGGATTCAACCAGCATAAATAGGAGGAGAGCAGATGTGATAGGCCTCCCCACAACATGTGATCAAAGGAGCAAGCAGACCAGCAGAGATTAACTCTTGCTAGCCTGCCTGTGAATCAGCACACAGCAAGTCACTGCCCGAGTCTGCCTGTGTTGATCCCAGACACCAGAGAAACCATCGGGCGGCGTCTCAGAATCTGCAATCTGAACAGAGTTCGACGCTGCCATGACAGTCAGTAAATTTGTTCAAAACTCTGTGTGACAGATATCAGGGATGGGGTAGGGAAGATCGGCCTAACATGTATTGTATATGGGGTCCTCTTGACTTCTCCCCCCAACAGATGATGAAAAAGTCAAACAATTTGAATCTTAAGAGGGTTATCTGGGACTTTTTTTTTCCATATTGGGCTCCTGCTGCTTTAGGCTAAGCTGGCTGTCAACCATCACAACATCCACAGATCCAACAGAGCAGAATGGAAGAGAAGAAAATGCTCCATCACAAGTAATGTCACATGAAGCAGGAGACTCGCCGGTAGGAATGGTCAGTGATCGTTCTGAGCTGGGACAGATTGACCAGGGCTGCACAGGCAGGTAGTTAGCTACTACTTGCCAATAAGTTTACTAGTCCTCTAGTGATAATATCCTGCTGATAAAACAGTGATTTTATTCTAATTAAGCAGCCAACTGAGTGACACCACTGTAATCAGGGTCTCTACCTCTACTTTATGCTACTCTGAGATTACATGGCAAAAATCTGGTGATAGATTCCCTTTAAGTGCCAATTCCTTACAATTTCCCTGACATCACAAAAAAATGTATTCTACATATACAATAAAAAAAAATCCCTTGTATCCTGAAACATTTGTTACAAAAAGTATTTGAACAGCCGAAAAAGAAACATTGAAACTCATAGATACAGAAATAAATGATGGGCCTGATCATGAATGGGGAGAAATGGCCTGGTCTGGAACGATGAAGATTAAGGGTGGCTTTACACGCTACGACATTGCTAAAGCGATCTCTTTGGGGTCACGGAATTTGTGACGCACATCCGGCCGTGTTAGCGATGACGTTGTGTGTGACACCTATGAGCGATTTTGAATCGTTGCAAAAACGTTCAAAATCGCTAATCGGTGACATCCCCCCTATTCCCAATTATCGTTGCTGCTGCAGTAACGATGTTGTTCCTCATTCCTGCGGCAGCAGACATCGCTACGTGTGACGCCGCAGAAACGAGGAACATCACCTTACCTGCGTCCTGCCCACAATGAGGAAGGAAGAGGGTGGGCGGGATGTTCGTCCCGCTCATCTCCGCCCCTCCGCTTTGATTGGGCTGCCGCTTAGTCACGTCGCTGTGACGACGAATGAACCGCCCCTTTAGAAAGGAGGCGGTTCGCCGGTCATAGCGACATCGCTAGGCAGGTATGTGCGTGTGACGCTGCCGTAGCGATAATGTTCCATACGGCAGCGATCAACACATATCGGCCGTACGACGGGGGCGGGTGCTATCATGCTCGACATCGCTAGCATCGGCTAGCGATGTCGCAGCGTGTAAAGCCCGCTTAAGGGGGTATATCTGTTGTATCTGTGGGATCATCATCACATTAGCAGGATAGTTGTTTTTCCATTTTAGGTCATGTATGAATTTCCTATTCAATGACTATAACCAGAGATAGTCAGAACTGTAAGGAATTTATATGAAAACTTTATCAGAAAGTTGTGTAACTTTTGATTATACAAAGAATAAATTGTATTTCCTGAAACCAGAATAGCCCATTGAAAATTAGAGAAAACTATTCTACAATAGAATTTAATGATTTTAATAGAATATGTTTCATCTACAAAGGGGAATATATTCCTAAATCGTTTAGAGGAACGGATTGTCATAGTAACAAGAGAATGGAAGGAGCCGGTTTGATGGATTATTGTACAGGAAAGATTGACAAGACTCTGCCATAGATAAAGAAATACCTTATTTTAGAGACTTCCGTTCGGATGAAGTGAATCTACTCTGAGCCCCAGGTCAGATTTAGATCTGAGACATAGTTATAGCGTATGTCCTGTGCCTGTGTAAGAGCCGGTGATAATCTCCACTGCTGCTTTATGACGCTCTCATAAGTTCTTCCTGGACATGTACACATACACAGGGAAAAGCAAAACCTTCCCTGCCCAGGTAAAGCCAGGTCTCTACTGCCGTATGGGTAAAATAGGTCAATTAAAGGGAATATGTCAGCAGGTTTTGTAAACTGAGAGCAACAAAACTTAGGGGCACTTTGCACACTACGACATCGCAGGTGCGATGTCGGTGGGGTCAAATCGAAAGTGACGCACATCCGGCGTCGCAGTCGATATCGTAGTGTGTAAATCCTTTTTGATACGATTAACGAGCGCAAAAAACGTCCAAATCGTATCATCAGTGTAGCGTCGGTCATTTCCATAATTTCGGAAGGACCAATGTTACGATGTTGTTCCTCGTTCCTGCGGCAGCACACATCACTGTGTGTGAAGCCGCAGGAGCGAGTAACATCACCTTACCTGTGTCCTGCGGCTCACACCGGCTATGCGGAAGGACAGAGGTGGGTGGGATGTTTACGTCCCGCTCATCTCCGCCCCTCCGCTTCTATTGGCCGCCTGCCGTGTGACGTCGCTATGACGCCGCACGACCTGCCCCCTTTATAAGGAGGCGGTTCGCCGGCCAGAGCGACGTCGCAGGGGAAGTGAGTGCATGTGAAGCTGCCGTAGCAATAATGTTCGCTACGGCAGCTATCACCATATCGCAGCTGCGACGGGGGCGGGGACTATCGCGCTCGGCATCGCAGCATCGGCTTGCCATGTCGTAGTGTGCAAAGTGCCCCTTAAAGGCAGAGACACTGAATCTATCAATGTGTTACCAGGGGCAGACACTGAAAGCAAAAGGCCCTTGTGCAAGAATTGACCATAGCCGCCCCTCTCCCCATCCCTCCCACACCTCTCCCTGCCTCTTGGGGTCTTCCATTTTATCATTTTAAGTTTTATTGTGCTCATCATCTTGCACTGGGAGAAAACTAAAATCAGAGTTAAGGGCACTTTACACGCTGCGATATCGCTATCGATAGCGTGCGTACCCGCCCCCGTCGGTTGTGCGTTACGGGCAAATCGCTGCCCATGGCGCACAGCATCACTAACCTGCCTAGCGATGTCGCTGTTGCCTTTCTAAGGGGGCGGTTCGTTCAGCGTCACAGCGACGTAAGTAAGCGGCCGCCCAATAGAAGCGGAGGGGCGGAGATGAGCAGGACGAACATCCCACCCACCTCCTTCCTTCCTCCTTACGGGTGGCCACAGATACAAGGTTGTTCCTCGTTCCTGCGGTGTCACACGTAGCGATGTGTGCTGCCGCAGGAACGACGAACAACCTGCGGCATGAACAACCAACGATATTATGAAAATGGACGACGTAACAACGATCAACAATTTTTGACGCTTTTGAGATCGGTGATCATCGCTCCTAGGTGTCACACGCAACGATATTGCTAACGATGCCAGATGTGCGTCACTAACGACGTGACTCCAGCGATATCTCGTTAATGATATCATTGCGTGTAAAGCACCCTCAACTAATTTTCACCTGGTCCAGTGATGTCTCTGCTGCTGCTCCATCTGTATTTACAGGCTGCAGTAATAATGTCACACAGGAGCCCTTTAGCTAATCACAGGGCACCGCAGCTTGTGCCATCTACCTTGGTGTGACGGCTGAGCTCAGTGATTGGCTCCAGCAGTCATGTGTTTTATTCATGACTAGAGTTGAGCGATGTTCGAATCGAACGGTTCGTCAATTTCATGTTCGAGTGATTTTGGGGGGTGTTCGAGTCGTGAAGAACTTGTGAAGAACTTGAACGATATGCTTAAAGTTCGGCTGTTTGAGTTACGTTCGAGAATGGTTCAGTCACCAAAAAGCGTAGCTAGTTACTAGCTGGCTTCTCACTGTAATAGTGTGAGTCACTGTGAATCAGGATATTATCAAAATTCAGCATATAGTGTGCGGGGGGGGGACGGGGTTTAGATCAGTGATGCTGAGAGCTGAAAGAATGGCGATCACCATTTTTTTTTTCCTAACCGTGCGTACAGTGGGGCGGGCCAGGCTGTCAGCAAATCACAGACACACACACAGCAAAGTGGATTTTTGCCAGACAAGCAAGGGCATGTGTCATAGGCTGTGCATGTCACTTGTTCTTGCCTTATAAGACCCGGATATTTTCCCTCACGCCGCCATTATCTGCCTTGTGCGTGTGTGTGAAAGTCACCGCTCACGCTGCTGCTGCCGCCGCTCCTGCTATGTGCGCTATAGACACAGCGCTGTAGAGATTAGGGATTGCTGTTTATTTCAGCCCTTTTCAGGGCTGATTTCCAGGCGCTCATAGCCATAGCTGCTAGGCAGGTCCGTGCAAACGCTGTGTACAGCTTTAGATAACAGCGTCTGTGTAGCTCAGCTCTGGGAATTCCTTGCTGCATTTCATCATTAGGAGGGATAGAAAGTGAGGCTTCCTTTCCTGTCCTGGTACCCACAGAACCCGGGCACTGTACCCACCTGCCCAGTTTTGCCACACTATTTTATTTGCCCAAAGAGCTGACACTTTTTCTGCCATCCTAAAAGTGTCTGGAATACTAAGTTACTGTTCCTTTCCTGTCCACTGACCCACAGAACCCGGGCACTGTACCCACCTGCCCAGTTTTGCCACGCTATTTTATTTGCCCAAAGAGCTGACACTTTTTCTGCCATCCTAAAAGTGTCTGGAATACTAAGTTACTGTTCCTTTCCTGTCCACTGACCCACAGAACCCGGGCACTGAACCCACCTGCACACTTTTGCCACTCTATTTTATTTGCCCAAAGAGCTGACACTTTTTATGCCATCCTAAAAGTGTCTGGAATACTAAGTTAGTGATCCTTTCCTGTCCACTGACCCACAGAACCCGGGCACTGTACCCTCCTGCCCACTTTTGCTACGCTATTTTTATAGCAAACAGTGCTGAAACTTAGTGGCATCCAAAAAGTGTCTGCTATACTAAATTAGTGTCCGACTGCTGCCAAGCAAATTCCACCACATCTGCTTTCTACCCTCCTGCACATTTTTGCTACCACATTTTAAGTGGCCAATCTTGTCGCTAACAAAATGAGTGGCAAAAGGACAGATGCTGGTGGAAAGGGGAACAGGCGTGTTGGAAAAGCAAAAAAGTTTGTGTCCGTGGGGAAGGTGTGAAAGGTACATTGACATCTGCTGAAGATAGGCCATCTTCAAGCAAAAGTAAGATGTCTACTACTTTTCGTGGCCAATCCGATGTGCTCCCTTTTTTATGGAACCAAACAACTGGAACAAAGGTAGATGATGCACAAAACAAACACATGCTTGAATGGATCTCAAGTGCTACAACAAGTGGCCTCTCCTCCACCTCAACTTCAAAATCCAAAACACAAGATTCCTTTGAGTTGTCATCCCAATCGCACTTGCTTTCTCCCAGCTCTCAAGTCTCCACCCGCCCTACAGAGTATGGTGTAACAGAGATGGCTGAGTCTGCAGAGCTGTTCAGTCACACTATAGGCTGGGAATCAGAGGTCTGCTCCCAAGCTACAGTGAGTACAGACCAGGAAATGGTCTGCAGTGATGCCCAGAAGCTTTGTGAGTCAGATTCAGGCCCTGATGACCAAGTTTCTGAGCATAATGTAAACCCTCATTCCCAAACTGTAACACCTGTTGGTGGAGACAATGATGAACATACAGATGACGATGAGACGCAGATACCAGATTGGGATGACAACTTAACTATTCAGTCAGGGCAGGAAGAGGTTAGGTCTGAGGGCGAGGGGAGTGCAAACACAATGCTTGATGATGAAGTTCTAGATCCCACATCCTGTCAACCCTCAGTCGGGCACTCGAGGAGGTCACCAGAGGCGGTGGAGGAGGATGCAACTGACGACAAAGTAACCTTGCGCCTTCCTGGATAGAGTCGGAGTACTGGAAGCACGTCAACAAGTGCATCCTCAGCCACCACTCTGCCTCTGAGCACAAGTCGGGGTGGCTCTGCAGGTCACATGTCCTCTAAGCCTTGCCTAGCCTTGTCTTTTTTTGACCTTGCAAAGGATCTCCCAAATAGAGATGAGCGAACCGGTCCCGGTTCGGCTCGAGGCGGTTCGCCGAACGGGGGGTCTGGCTCGAGTTCGGCTCGTCGAACGTTCGACGAACCGAACTCGAGCCCATAGGAAACAATGGCAGGCAATCACAAACACAGTAAAACACCTAGAAAACACCCTCAAAGGTGTCCAAAAGGTGACAAACAACTCACAACACAACACAAACACATGGGAAAGTGACAAGGACATGTACTCATGCGAAAACAAAACAGCTGGACAAGGAAAAAGAGGAGGACACACAGATATAGGCATGGCACGCCCTTCTAAAGTCATGTAAAACACCGCAAGGTGACTCCAAGCGGAGTCTCCCTTTTTTCCAAAAATTGGGCCCCACACACCCACCCCTTCAGTGGCAGCAGTTGTGCCCCAGTTGTACACTTCACAGCTAGATTTGCATCAAGCACATTCAAAAATACGCCATTCTTATCCGTCCCCAGGATGACACCGGGGTAGGTAGCAAAGTCTTTCCTGATCCCAGCTCTGTTCATCTTGGCTTCTTTTAAAAACACAGCAAGCAAGGGTTACTCCAAGCGGAGTCTCCCTTTTTTCCAAAAATTGGGCCCCACACACACCCACCCCTTCAGTGGCAGCAGTTGTGCCCCAGTTGTACACTTCACAGCTAGATTTGCATCAAGCACATTCAAAAATACGCTATTCTTAACCGTCCCCAGGATGACACCGGGGTAGGTAGCAAAGTCTTTCCTGATCCCAGCTCTGTTCATCTTGGCTTCTTTTAAAAACACAGCAAGCAAGGGTTACTCCAAGCGGAGTCTCCCTTTTTTCCAAAAATTGGGCCACACAGACACCCACCCCATCAGTGGCAGCACTTGGGCCCTAGTTGCAAACAGGATGTTTTGATTTGCATCAAGCACATTCAAAAATACGCTATTCTTAGCCGTCCACAGGATGACACCGGGGTAGGTAGCAAAGTCTTTCCTGATCCCAGCTCTGTTCATCTTGGCTTCTTTTAAAAACACAGCAAGCAAGGGTTACTCCAAGCGGAGTCTCCCTTTTTTCCAAAAATTGGGCCACACAGACACCCACCCCATCAGTGGCAGCACTTGGGCCCTAGTTGCAAACAGGATGTTTTGATTTGCATCAAGCACATTCAAAAATACGCTATTCTTAGCCGTCCCCAGGATGACACTGGGGTAGGTAGCAAAGTCTTTGCTGACCCATGACTTGTTCATCTTGGCTTCTTTTAAAAACAATGTAAGCAAGGGTTACTCCAAGCGGAGTCTCCCCTTTTTTCCAAAAATTGGGCCCCACACACACCCACCCATTCAGTGGCAGCAGTTGTGCCCCAGTTGTACACTTCACAGCTAGATTTGCATCAAGCACATTCAAAAATACGCCATTCTTATCCGTCCCCAGGATGACACCGGGGTAGGTAGCAAAGTCTTTCCTGATCCCAGCTCTGTTCATCTTGGCTTCTTTTAAAAACACAGCAAGCAAGGGTTACTCCAAGCGGAGTCTCCCTTTTTTCCAAAAATTGGGCCACACAGACACCCACCACATCAGTGGCAGCACTTGGGCCCTAGTTGCAAACAGGATGTTTTGATTTGCATCAAGCACATTCAAAAATACGCTATTCTTAGCTGTCCCCAGGATGACACCGGGGTAGGTAGCAAAGTCTTTGCTGACCTATGACTTGTTCATCTTGGCTTCTTTTAAAAACAATGTAAGCAAGGGTTACTCCAAGCGGAGTCTCCCTTTTTTCCAAAAATTGGGCCACACAGACACCCACCCCATCAGTGGCAGCACTTGGGCCCTAGTTGCAAACAGGATGTTTTGATTTGCATCAAGCACATTCAAAAATACGCTATTCTTAGCCGTCCCCAGGATGACACCGGGGTAGGTAGCAAAGTCTTTCCTGATCCCAGCTCTGTTCATCTTGGCTTCTTTTAAAAACACAGCAAGCAAGGGTTACTCCAAGCGGAGTCTCCCTTTTTTCCAAAAATTGGGCCACACAGACACCCACCCCATCAGTGGCAGCACTTGGGCCCTAGTTGCAAACAGGATGTTTTGATTTGCATCAAGCACATTCAAAAATACGCTATTCTTAGCCGTCCCCAGGATGACACCGGGGTAGGTAGCAAAGTCTTTCCTGATCCCAGCTCTGTTCATCTTGGCTTCTTTTAAAAACACAGCAAGCAAGGGTTACTCCAAGCGGAGTCTCCCTTTTTTCCAAAAATTGGGCCACACAGACACCCACCCCATCAGTGGCAGCACTTGGGCCCTAGTTGCAAACAGGATGTTTTGATTTGCATCAAGCACATTCAAAAATACGCTATTCTTAGCCGTCCCCAGGATGACACCGGGGTAGGTAGCAAAGTCTTTCCTGATCCCAGCTCTGTTCATCTTGGCTTCTTTTAAAAACACAGCAAGCAAGGGTTACTCCAAGCGGAGTCTCCCTTTTTTCCAAAAATTGGGCCACACAGACACCCACCCCATCAGTGGCAGCACTTGGGCCCTAGTTGCAAACAGGATGTTTTGATTTGCATCAAGCACATTCAAAAATACGCTATTCTTAGCCGTCCACAGGATGACACCGGGGTAGGTAGCAAAGTCTTTCCTGATCCCAGCTCTGTTCATCTTGGCTTCTTTTAAAAACACAGCAAGCAAGGGTTACTCCAAGCGGAGTCTCCCTTTTTTCCAAAAATTGGGCCACACAGACACCCACCCCATCAGTGGCAGCACTTGGGCCCTAGTTGCAAACAGGATGTTTTGATTTGCATCAAGCACATTCAAAAATACGCTATTCTTAGCCGTCCCCAGGATGACACCGGGGTAGGTAGCAAAGTCTTTCCTGATCCCAGCTCTGTTCATCTTGGCTTCTTTTAAAAACACAGCAAGCAAGGGTTACTCCAAGCGGAGTCTCCCTTTTTTCCAAAAATTGGGCCACACAGACACCCACCCCATCAGTGGCAGCACTTGGGCCCTAGTTGCAAACAGGATGTTTTGATTTGCATCAAGCACATTCAAAAATACGCTATTCTTAGCCGTCCCCAGGATGACACCGGGGTAGGTAGCAAAGTCTTTCCTGATCCCAGCTCTGTTCATCTTGGCTTCTTTTAAAAACACAGCAAGCAAGGGTTACTCCAAGCGGAGTCTCCCTTTTTTCCAAAAATTGGGCCACACAGACACCCACCCCATCAGTGGCAGCACTTGGGCCCTAGTTGCAAACAGGATGTTTTGATTTGCATCAAGCACATTCAAAAATACGCTATTCTTAGCCGTCCCCAGGATGACACTGGGGTAGGTAGCAAAGTCTTTGCTGACCCATGACTTGTTCATCTTGGCTTCTTTTAAAAACAATGTAAGCAAGGGTTACTCCAAGCGGAGTCTCCCCTTTTTTCCAAAAATTGGGCCCCACACACACCCACCCATTCAGTGGCAGCAGTTGTGCCCCAGTTGTACACTTCACAGCTAGATTTGCATCAAGCACATTCAAAAATACGCCATTCTTATCCGTCCCCAGGATGACACCGGGGTAGGTAGCAAAGTCTTTCCTGATCCCAGCTCTGTTCATCTTGGCTTCTTTTAAAAACACAGCAAGCAAGGGTTACTCCAAGCGGAGTCTCCCTTTTTTCCAAAAATTGGGCCACACAGACACCCACCACATCAGTGGCAGCACTTGGGCCCTAGTTGCAAACAGGATGTTTTGATTTGCATCAAGCACATTCAAAAATACGCTATTCTTAGCCGTCCCCAGGATGACACCGGGGTAGGTAGCAAAGTCTTTCCTGATCCCAGCTCTGTTCATCTTGGCTTCTTTTAAAAACACAGCAAGCAAGGGTTACTCCAAGCGGAGTCTCCCTTTTTTCCAAAAATTGGGCCACACAGACACCCACCCCATCAGTGGCAGCACTTGGGCCCTAGTTGCAAACAGGATGTTTTGATTTGCATCAAGCACATTCAAAAATACGCTATTCTTAGCCGTCCACAGGATGACACCGGGGTAGGTAGCAAAGTCTTTCCTGATCCCAGCTCTGTTCATCTTGGCTTCTTTTAAAAACACAGCAAGCAAGGGTTACTCCAAGCGGAGTCTCCCTTTTTTCCAAAAATTGGGCCACACAGACACCCACCCCATCAGTGGCAGCACTTGGGCCCTAGTTGCAAACAGGATGTTTTGATTTGCATCAAGCACATTCAAAAATACGCTATTCTTAGCCGTCCCCAGGATGACACCGGGGTAGGTAGCAAAGTCTTTCCTGATCCCAGCTCTGTTCATCTTGGCTTCTTTTAAAAACACAGCAAGCAAGGGTTACTCCAAGCGGAGTCTCCCTTTTTTCCAAAAATTGGGCCACACAGACACCCACCCCATCAGTGGCAGCACTTGGGCCCTAGTTGCAAACAGGATGTTTTGATTTGCATCAAGCACATTCAAAAATACGCTATTCTTAGCCGTCCTCAGGATGACACCGGGGTAGGTAGCAAAGTCTTTCCTGATCCCAGCTCTGTTCATCTTGGCTTCTTTTAAAAACACAGCAAGCAAGGGTTACTCCAAGCGGAGTCTCCCTTTTTTCCAAAAATTGGGCCACACAGACACCCACCCCATCAGTGGCAGCACTTGGGCCCTAGTTGCAAACAGGATGTTTTGATTTGCATCAAGCACATTCCAAATCCACAAGCATTTACTCTCCCCAGGATGACACAGGGGTAGTAAATTCCTTCTGGATCCATGACTTGTTCATTTTGATGAACGTCAGTCTGTCCACATTGTCACTGGACAGACGCGTGCGCTTATCTGTCAGCACACACCCAGCAGCACTGAATACACGTTCAGAGACAACGCTGGCAGCTGGACACGACAAAATCTCCAAGGCGTAAGTTGCGAGCTCTGGCCATTTTTGTAGGTTTGAAGCCCAAAAGGAGCAAGGCTCCAGTTGCACAGTCATGGCATCGATGTTCATTTGGAGATACTCCTGTATCATCCTCTCCAGCCGTTGACTATGTGTCAGACTTGTTGTCTCTGGTGGCCTTGCAAAAGAGGGTCTAAAAAAATTATGAAAAGATTCCATAAAATTGCTGTTACCGGCACCAGAAAAGGTCCTACTGGTACGGGTAGACTGTTGAAGATGACGAGACCGTCCCATGTTTGTCAAGTTACAACTGGGAGATTCACTCCCTGCACCTGCACGGTTGTTTGGTGGAAAAGCCGAGCTAAGATCTAGTAACAGCTTCTGCTGATACTCCTGCATACGTGCGTCCCTTTCTATGGCTGGAATTATGTCACAAAATTTGGACTTGTACCGGGGATCTAATAGTGTGGCAATCCAGTAGTCATCATCACTTCTAATTTTGACAATACGACTGTCATGTTGGAGGTAGTGCAACAAAAAGGCACTCATGTGTCTTGCGCAGCCATGCGGACCAAGTCCATGCTGTGTTTGTGGCATAGAGGTGCTACCCGTTCTTTCTTCCTCTGACATCTGACCCCAACCTCTTTCAACTGAAATTTGACCAAGGTCTCCCTCATCCGCTGAGTCTTCCATGTCCATGGACAGTTCGTCCTCCATTTCTTCATGTTCTCCTGCACCTTGCTCAACATTTCGCCTGCTACTATGCGCCCTTGTCGATCCCTGTCCCCCATGGTCCCATGCCTGCTGCGTTGGTGATGATGAACGTCTGGACCTTCGTGATGTTGTTGTCCCTTGCGCATATGAATCCTCCTGTAGTTCCTCCCCTTCATGTTGTCCCACCCCCTGACTCCGAATAGTGTTTAGCGTGTGCTCCAGCATGTAAATGACTGGAATCGTCATGCTGATAATGGCATTGTCAGAGCTAAACATATTCGTCGCCATGTCGAAACTGTGCAGAAGGGTGCATAGGTCCTTGATCTGAGACCACTCCATCAGGGTGATCTGCCCCACCTCTGCATCTCGTTGGCCCAGGCTATACGTCATGACGTATTGCACCAGGGCTCTGCGGTGCTGCCACAGTCGCTGTAACATGTGGAGAGTTGAATTCCAGCGTGTCGCCACATCGCATTTCAGGCGATGAACCGGCAGGCCGAAAGACTTCTGGAGCGATGCAAGTCGCTCTGCTGCGGCGCTTGAACGGCGGAAGTGAGCTGACAGTTTTCGTGCCCTGTTCAGAAGGCCATCTAGGCCGGGATAGTGTGTTAAAAATTGCTGCACGACAAGGTTCAACACGTGAGCCATACAAGGTACGTGTGTCACCTTGCCCAGGCGAAGTGCCGCACCCAGGTTTGCAGCATTGTCGCACACGGCCTTACCAGGCTGCAGTTTGAGTGGAGACAACCATTTATTAAACTCGGACCGCAAAGCTGACCACAACTCCTCAGCTGTGTGACTCTTATTACCAAGACATGTCAAGCTAAAGACCGCCTGATGCCGTTGCGCTCTGCTGCCAGCATAGTAATGAGGGGTGCGTGATTCCTTCTGCGCAGTGAGAACGCTGGTGGCCTGACCAGGCAGGCTTGGGGCGGAGGTGGAGGACCCAGATGAGGTGGAGGATGCAGAAGCAGTGGCGGAACTTGGACAGACAGAGGATTGACACACAAGTCGTGGGGACGGCAAGACTTGTGCAGCAGACCCTTCACCATCTATCACCATAGTTACCCAGTGCCCAGTCAGCGACATGTAACGTCCCTGTCCATGCTTACTGGTCCAAGTATCGGTGGTGAAATGCACCCGTTCACACACAGAGTTTCTCAAGGAAGCGGTGATGTTGTGTGCGACATGCTGGTGTAGCGCGGGCACACCTTTCTTAGAGAAGTAGTGGCGACTAGGCATCTGGTACTGGGGCACAGCGACAGACATAAGGTCTCTAAAATCCTGTGTGTCCACTAGGCGGAAAGGCAGCATTTCGGTAGCCAACAGCTTACAGAGGGATAGAGTCAACCTCTTAGCTTTGTCATGGGTCGGAGGAAGTGGCCTTTTATTTGACCACATCTGAGGGACAGAGATCTGGCTGCTGTGTGTAGACGGTGTTGAGTAGGGTGTCCCTGGAAAAATGCAGGTTTGTGAGGAAAGTGCAGGCGGAGACATGATGTTGCCTTCATCCAACGTTGGTGCTATCGATGTCTGAGAGAGCTGTACACACTCACTTGTTTCCCCTTCCAAACCAACTGACGACCTTACAAGCAAACTGCCTGTTGCGGTTACAGTGGTGGAAGTTTTGCGTGGAAAAACAGGTGTGGCAGCTGTCCCCACAGTCCTAGAAGATGAAGAGCGCGCGGATGCAGTGGAAGGGGCGGGCGGTGGATGGTTCGCTCCGCTAGGCCGCATTGCAGCACGGTGAGCTTCCCACCGGGACTTATGATATTTATTCATGTGACGATTCATGGAAGAAGTTGTCAAACTGCTGAGCTTTTGACCTCTACTAAGAGAATCATGACAAATGTTACATATCACATGAGTTGGGCGATCTTTTTCGATGTGAAAAAAGGACCAGGCTAGGCAAGGCTTAGAGGCCATGCGACCTGTTGATCCACCCCGAATAATGCTCATAGGCAGAGTGGTGGCTGAGGATGCAGTTGTAGACGTGCTACCAGTGCTCCGACTCTGTCCAGGAAGGCGCAAGGTAACTTCGTCGTCGGTTGCATCCTCCTCCACCGCCTCTGTTGACCTCCTCGAGTGCCTGACTGGGGGTTGACAGTAGGTGGGATCTAGAACGTCATCATCAATTGTTGTGTTTGCACTCCCCTCCCCCTCAGACCGAGCCTCTTCTTGCCCTGACGGAATATTTAAGTTGTCATCCCAATCGGGTATCTGCGTCTCATCTTCATCAGTATGTTCCTCATTGTCTATAACCACAGGTGTTACAGTTTGTGACAAAGGGTCAACATTATGCTCAGAAACTTGGTCCTCACGGCCTGAATCTGAGTCACAAAGGTTCTGGGCATCACTGCAGACCATTTCCTGTTCTGTACTCACTGTAGCTTGGGAGCAGACCTCTGATTCCCAGGCTATAGTGTGACTGAACAGCTCTGCAGACTCAGCCATCTCAGTTCCACCATACTGTGCAGGGCTGATGGAGACTTCAGAGCTGGGAGAAATCAAGTGTGATTGGGATGACAACTCAGAGGACTGGTGTTTTTTGGATGCGGTACTTGAAGTGGCTGAGAGGGCACTTGTTGGACCACTTGAGATCCATTCAAGCATTTTCCTTTTTTGCCCATCATCTACCTTTCTTCCTGTTGTTCGTGTCCGTAAAAAAGGGAGCACATCGGATTGTCCACGGTAAGTAGTAGACATCTTACTTTTGCTGGTAGATGGTCTATCTTCAGCAGATGATAATGGAGCTTTGCCACCTTCCCCACGGACAAAACCTTTTTTGCCTTTTCCACCACGCCTCTTCCCCTTTCCACCAGCATCTGTCATTTTGCCACTCATGTTGATTGCGACAAGATTGTGGACTGAAAATGTGGTAGTAAAAATTGAGAGGTGGTGAAGATTGCAGTGGTGGTCTAGCTTTATTAACAGCAGAATAATAAAGAATAAATATCCCTGACAATGCAACTTAGTTATAATTAGTTGGAGTGTGCAACGCAGGCAGACGTGCTGCAAATGTCTTTGCACTAGTGGGACTATAGCAAAGTCCAATAGCCACGTATAGGATGCCACTAGGTACACTGAGTGTTTGCTAGTATAATGGCTTGGTTAGAATGAGTTGTAGTGTGCAACGCAGGCAGACGCGCTCTGCAAATGTCTTTGCACTAGTGGGACTATAGCAAAGTCCAATAGCCACGTATAGGATGCCACTAGGTACACTGAGTGTTTGCTAGTATAATGGCTTGGTTAGAATGAGTTGTAGTGTGCAACGCAGGCAGACGCGCTCTGCAAATGTCTTTGCACTAGTGGGACTATAGCAAAGTCCAATAGCCACGTATAGGATGCCACTAGGTACACTGAGTGTTTGCTAGTATAATGGCTTGGTTAGAATGAGTTGTAGTGTGCAACGCAGGCAGACGCGCTCTGCAAATGTCTTTGCACTAGTGGGACTATAGCAAAGTCCAATAGCCACGTATAGGATGCCACTAGGTACACTGAGTGTTTGCTAGTATAATGGCTTGGTTAGAATGAGTTGTAGTGTGCAACGCAGGCAGACGCGCTCTGCAAATGTCTTTGCACTAGTGGGACTATAGCAAAGTCCAATAGCCACGTATAGGATGCCACTAGGTACACTGAGTGTTTGCTAGTATAATGGCTTGGTTAGAATGAGTTGTAGTGTGCAACGCAGGCAGACGCGCTCTGCAAATGTCTTTGCACTAGTGGGACTATAGCAAAGTCCAATAGCCACGTATAGGATGCCACTAGGTACACTGAGTGTTTGCTAGTATAATGGCTTGGTTAGAATGAGTTGTAGTGTGCAACGCAGGCAGACGCGCTCTGCAAATGTCTTTGCACTAGTGGGACTATAGCAAAGTCCAATAGCCACGTATAGGATGCCACTAGGTACACTGAGTGTTTGCTAGTATAATGGCTTGGTTAGAATGAGTTGTAGTGTGCAACGCAGGCAGACGCGCTCTGCAAATGTCTTTGCACTAGTGGGACTATAGCAAAGTCCAATAGCCACGTATAGGATGCCACTAGGTACACTGAGTGTTTGCTAGTATAATGGCTTGGTTAGAATGAGTTGTAGTGTGCAACGCAGGCAGACGCGCTCTGCAAATGTCTTTGCACTAGTGGGACTATAGCAAAGTCCAATAGCCACGTATAGGATGCCACTAGGTACACTGAGTGTTTGCTAGTATAATGGCTTGGTTAGAATGAGTTGTAGTGTGCAACGCAGGCAGACGCGCTCTGCAAATGTCTTTGCACTAGTGGGACTATAGCAAAGTCCAATAGCCACGTATAGGATGCCACTAGGTACACTGAGTGTTTGCTAGTATAATGGCTTGGTTAGAATGAGTTGTAGTGTGCAACGCAGGCAGACGCGCTCTGCAAATGTCTTTGCACTAGTGGGACTATAGCAAAGTCCAATAGCCACGTATAGGATGCCACTAGGTACACTGAGTGTTTGCTAGTATAATGGCTTGGTTAGAATGAGTTGTAGTGTGCAACGCAGGCAGACGCGCTCTGCAAATGTCTTTGCACTAGTGGGACTATAGCAAAGTCCAATAGCCACGTATAGGATGCCACTAGGTACACTGAGTGTTTGCTAGTATAATGGCTTGGTTAGAATGAGTTGTAGTGTGCAACGCAGGCAGACGCGCTCTGCAAATGTCTTTGCACTAGTGGGACTATAGCAAAGTCCAATAGCCACGTATAGGATGCCACTAGGTACACTGAGTGTTTGCTAGTATAATGGCTTGGTTAGAATGAGTTGTAGTGTGCAACGCAGGCAGACGCGCTCTGCAAATGTCTTTGCACTAGTGGGACTATAGCAAAGTCCAATAGCCACGTATAGGATGCCACTAGGTACACTGAGTGTTTGCTAGTATAATGGCTTGGTTAGAATGAGTTGTAGTGTGCAACGCAGGCAGACGCGCTCTGCAAATGTCTTTGCACTAGTGGGACTATAGCAAAGTCCAATAGCCACGTATAGGATGCCACTAGGTACACTGAGTGTTTGCTAGTATAATGGCTTGGTTAGAATGAGTTGTAGTGTGCAACGCAGGCAGACGCGCTCTGCAAATGTCTTTGCACTAGTGGGACTATAGCAAAGTCCAATAGCCACGTATAGGATGCCACTAGGTACACTGAGTGTTTGCTAGTATAATGGCTTGGTTAGAATGAGTTGTAGTGTGCAACGCAGGCAGACGCGCTCTGCAAATGTCTTTGCACTAGTGGGACTATAGCAAAGTCCAATAGCCACGTATAGGATGCCACTAGGTACACTGAGTGTTTGCTAGTATAATGGCTTGGTTAGAATGAGTTGTAGTGTGCAACGCAGGCAGACGCGCTCTGCAAATGTCTTTGCACTAGTGGGACTATAGCAAAGTCCAATAGCCACGTATAGGATGCCACTAGGTACACTGAGTGTTTGCTAGTATAATGGCTTGGTTAGAATGAGTTGTAGTGTGCAACGCAGGCAGACGCGCTCTGCAAATGTCTTTGCACTAGTGGGACTATAGCAAAGTCCAATAGCCACGTATAGGATGCCACTAGGTACACTGAGTGTTTGCTAGTATAATGGCTTGGTTAGAATGAGTTGTAGTGTGCAACGCAGGCAGACGCGCTCTGCAAATGTCTTTGCACTAGTGGGACTATAGCAAAGTCCAATAGCCACGTATAGGATGCCACTAGGTACACTGAGTGTTTGCTAGTATAATGGCTTAGTTATCAGTTGGAGTGTGCAGAGGACAAGAGGGTACAGTGGCAGGATTGTGGTGCTCTGGGTAGAGGAATGGAAGACTGCCTTTCTATTCCCTCCTAATGGTGAAATGCAGGTAGGAAATCCCTGACCTGGGCTACACAGACGCTGTTGCTGTTTGCAGGACCTGTCACCTATGGCTCTCTGACCCTGCCGGTTGGAGCCCTTAAAAGGACTGCTATAAAGTGCTCTCCCTAAGCTGTCTAACGCTGTGTATGCAGCGCATACAGCTGTATCGGCTATAGGACTCAGGAAGACGGAGCTGCGACAGTGATGTCTGACACCAAAGACGCAGAAGGCAGATAATGGCGTCCGTGAAGAAAATGTCCGGTTTTATAATGCAGGGACATGTGACATGCAGATCCTATCACACATGCCGTTGCTTCTCTGGCTCAAAGTCCACTTAGCTGTGTGTGTGTCTGGGATTGGCTGACATGCTGGCCCGCCCCACAAGACGCGCGCGCTTAGGGAAGGAAGACAAGAAAAAAAAAAAAAAAAATGGCGATCGCCATTATAGAAACAGCAGTGATCTGAAGGCGCTGTTCACGCACACTATACACTGAAATGTGATAATAGTTTGATTCACAGAGTGACTTACACTATTACAGCAGAAACCAAGCTATGATTTAGCTGTTTTTTGGCTGCTAGAACCGTTCTCGAACGTTTCTAGAACTACCGAGCTTTTGCAAAAAGCTCGAGTTCTAGTTCGATCTAGAACATGCCCCAAAATCACTCGAGCCGCGAACTGGAGAACCACGAACCACGAACCGCGCTCAACTCTACTCCCAAATCATGTGATCTGTAAAATTTGTCGGCAATCTATAAGTAGAGGCCAAAACCTCACTAGTTTGACAACTTCTTCCATCAATCGTCATATGAATAACAAGCATAAGTCCCAGTGGGAAGCTCACTGTGCTGCAATGCGGCCTAGCGGAGCGGGCCATTCACCGCCTGCCCCTTCCAGTGCATCCGCGCGCTCTTCATCTTCTGTGACTGTGGGGACAGCTGTCAGACCTGTTCTTCCACGCAGACCTTCCACCACGTTAACCACAACAGGCAGTTTGCTTGGTAGGTCGTCAATTGGTTTGGAAGGGGAAACAAGTGCTGGTGTACAGCTCTCTCAGACATCGAGAGCACCAACTTTGGATGACGGCAGCATCATGTCTCCGCCTGCACTTTCCTCACAGACCTGCAGTTTTGCAGGGACACCCTACTCACCACCATCTCCACACAGCAGCCAGATCTTGGTCCCTCAGATGTGGACAAGTAAAAGACCATTTCCTCCTAGCCATGACAAAGCTAAGAGGTTATGGGGAGATAAGGTATGCAACACCAGTGACTATGTAAGGGGAATACATGAAATAGCAGAAACTGCTGTGTGAATACTGACTTGAAAAATCCAATAGCTACATGTAAAAGTGAAAATGTGAAAAATGGAATCTGCATTACTGCCATGAACATATGAATAAAGAGAAATTTAGCTACTGAATTGATCAATGCAATAGAGCCCCAACACTACGCCAAAGTATTTCTCTACGTTGGGGTCCCTAGCTTGTGTGTGTCCTCTCATGCAGTTAAAAAACTTACCGTGTATGGGAAGCTGAGACCCAGGCTATATATGCGTATGATATGGATTGGCAATAGGTGTGTGGGGAGGGTTCACAAACGAAAAACTACTAACAATAACAAATAACGTTTGGAACACCATTCTAAGTCTGAACTGGGTGCAAAAACCTAAAAAAACATCACTATGGGGAGATAAGGTATGCAACACCAGTGACTATGTAAGGGGAATACATGAAATAGCAGAAACTGCTGTGTGAATACTGACTTGAAAAATCCAATAGCTACATGTAAGAGTGAAAATGTGAAAAATGGAATCTGCATTACTGCCATGAACATATGAATAAAGAGAAATTTAGCTACTGAATTGATCAATGCAATAGAGCCCCAACACTACGCCAAAGTATTTCTCTATGTTGGGGTCCCTAGCTTGTGTGTGTCCTCTCATGCAGTTAAAAAACTTACCGTGTATGGGAAGCTGAGACCCAGGCTATATATGCGTATGATATGGATTGGCAATAGGTGTGTGGGGAGGGTTCACAAACGAAAAACTACTAACAATAACAAATAACGTTTGGAACACCATTCTAAGTCTGAACTGGGTGCAAAAACCTAAAAAAACATCACTATGGGGAGATAAGGTATGCAACACCAGTGACTATGTAAGGGGAATACATGAAATAGCAGAAACTGCTGTGTGAATACTGACTTGAAAAATCCAATAGCTACATGTAAGAGTGAAAATGTGAAAAATGGAATCTGCATTACTGCCATGAACATATGAATAAAGAGAAATTTAGCTACTGAATTGATCAATGCAATAGAGCTCCAACACTACGCCAAAGTATTTCTCTACGTTGGGGTCCCTAGCTTGTGTGTGTCCTCTCATGCAGTTAAAAAACTTACCGTGTATGGGAAGCTGAGACCCAGGCTATATATGCGTATGATATGGATTGGCAATAGGTGTGTGTGGGGAGGGTTCACAAACGAAAAACTACTAACAATAACAAATAACGTTTGGAACACCATTCTAAGTCTGAACTGGGTGCAAAAACCTAAAAAAACATCACTATGGGGAGATAAGGTATGCAACACCAGTGACTATGTAAGGGGAATACATGAAATAGCAGAAACTGCTGTGTGAATACTGACTTGAAAAATCCAATAGCTACATGTAAGAGTGAAAATGTGAAAAATGGAATCTGCATTACTGCCATGAACATATGAATAAAGAGAAATTTAGCTACTGAATTGATCAATGCAATAGAGCTCCAACACTACGCCAAAGTATTTCTCTACGTTGGGGTCCCTAGCTTGTGTGTGTCCTCTCATGCAGTTAAAAAACTTACCGTGTATGGGAAGCTGAGACCCAGGCTATATATGCGTATGATATGGATTGGCAATAGGTGTGTGGGGAGGGTTCACAAACGAAAAACTACTAACAATAACAAATAATGTTTGGAACACCATTCTAAGTCTGAACTGGGTGCAAAAACCTAAAAAAACATCACTATGGGGAGATAAGGTATGCAACACCAGTGACTATGTAAGGGGAATACATGAAATAGCAGAAACTGCTGTGTGAATACTGACACACACAGCAGTTTCTGCTATTTCATGTATTCCCCTTACATAGTCACTGGTGTTGCATACCTTATCTCCCCATAGTGATGTTTTTTTAGGTTTTTGCACCCAGTTCAGACTGGTGTTCCAAACGTTATTTGTTATTTTTAAAGCTAAGAGGTTGACTTTCACCCTCTGCAAGCTGTTGGCTACAGAAATGCTGCCTTTGTGCCTGGTGGACACAGAAGATTTTCGAGACCTTACTCCCATCGCAGTGCCCCAAGAGCAGATGCCCAGTTGCGACTCCTTCTCCAAGAAAGGCGTGGCTGCGCTACACCAGCATGTAGAACACAACATCACCGATTACTTGAGAAACTCTGTGTGTGACAGGGTGCATTTCACCACTGATACTTGGACCAGTAAGCATGGACAGGGGCATTACATGTCGCTGACTGGGCACTGGGTAACTATGGTGAGAGATGGAGAAGGGTCTGCTGGACAAGTCTTGCTGTCCCAACGAGTTGTGCGTCAATCCTCTGTATGTCAAAGTTCCTCCACTGCTTCTGCCTCCTTAACCTCGTCTGGGTCCTCCACCCCCGCCCCAAAGCCTGTCTGGTCAGGCCACCTGCGTTGTAACTGCGCACAAGGAATCCCGCACACCTCCTTACTATGCTGGCAGCAGAGCTCAACGGCATCAGGCGGTCTTTACGTTGAAATGTCTGGCAAATAAGAGTCACACAGCTGAGGAGTTGTGATCAGTAGTGATGAGCGAGCCACTGTGCCAGCTCCGGATCTCCACTGCAGGCGTCCATTCACCTCACATTGTGATCCTGTCACCCCTTCACCTACGAGCACACTCTGCAATACGTGTGGAACCTTACCTCTATTTGTCCATCTCCGGTTGTCCCTCGAGACCCGCATTTCCCTATTCTGATCAGTGATGCAACAACCTTGAGAAAGGCTCTATGCCGAAACGTTGGTGCTGTTGCTCTGGTTAGGTTCCTTCTGCAGTGTGTCAGTCAATAAAAACACTCACGCATATTCCTTCTTTGTCTTCATTCGAGTGCTGGGGTTCATTTTACTATACTATATGATTCTTTATCCCCATAGCACCTATATTGTGAGTGGTAGAGCCTTTAATCTCCAAGTATCAATCCTTGCATGAGGGCTGGCTCTCAAAAGAGCGCCAACATGCAGGGATGAAGACCACGAGTACAGCACGAGTATTGCAAAATTACTCGGTACCCGCCGAGTAGCCCGAGTATAGTGATACTCGTGCGAGTACCGAGTAGTAACAAGCATACTCGCTCATCACTAGTGATCAGGTCTAGAGACCGAGTTTCATAAATGGTTGTCTCCACTCAACCTACAGCCAGGGAAGGCTGTGTGCGACAATGCTGCACACCTGGGTGCGGCCCTTCGCCAGGGCAATGTGATACACGTGCGTTGTATGGATCACGTGTTGAACCTTGTTGTCCAGCAATTTTTAACCCACTATCCCGGCCTACATGGGCTTCTGCACAGGGCACAGTCACTATGTGCTCACTTCTGCCGTTCAACCGGCACAGCTGACCGACTTGCATCGCTCCAGAAGTCTTTCGGCCTGCCGGTTCCCCGCCTGAAATGCGATGTGGCGACATGCTGGAATTCAACTCTCCACATGTTGCAGCGACTGTGGCAGCACCGCCGAGCCCTGGTGCAATACGTTATGACGTATAGTCTGGGCCAACGAGATGCAGAGGTGGGGCAGATCACCCTGATGGAGTGGTCTCAGATCAAGGACCTATGTACCCTTCTGCACAGTTTCGACATGGCGACGAATATGTTTAGCGCTGACAATGCCATTATCAGCATGACAATTCCAGTCATTTACATGCTGGGGCACACTCTAAACACTATTTGGAGTCAGGTGGTGGGTAAGAGGAAGGGGAGGAAGTAGAGGAGGATTCATATGTGGAAGGGATACCAAGATCTACAAGGCCCAGACGTTCAGCATCACCAAGGCAGCAGGCATGGGACGGTGGGGGAGAGGGATTACCAAGGGCGCATGGTAGCAGCCAAACTGTTGACGAAGCTGCAGGAGCCCAGGATGAAATGGAGGACGAACTGTCGATGGGCATGGAAGACTCAGCAGATGAGGGAGACCTTGGTCAATTTTCGGTTGTTCGAAGTTGGGGGGAGATGTCAGAGGAAGGAATCATGGTTATCACCTCGCCACCACAAACACAGCAAGGACTTGGTCCGCATGGATGCGCAAGACACATGAGCGCCTTCTTGCTGCACTTCTTACAACATGACCCTCGGATTGTCCTACTTAGAAGTAATGATGACTACTGGGTTGCCACACTATTATATCCCCGATACAAGTCCAAATTTGGCGAAATAATTCCAGCCATAGAAAGGGACGCACGTATGCAGGAGTATCAGCAGAAGCTGTTATGTAATCTTAGCTCGGCTTTTCCACCAAACACCAGTGGTGCAGTGAATCTCCCAGTTGTAACTTGCCAAGCATGGGACTCTCTTGTCATCATAAGTCAAACCGTACCAGCAACACCGTATCTGGTGGTAACAGCGATTTTATGGAATCGTTTCATAATTTTTTTAGACCATCCTTTCCAAGGCCACAAGAGACAAGAAGTCTGACACATAGTCAACGGCTGGAGAGGATGATACAGGAGTATCTCCAAATGAACATCGATGCCATTACTTTGCAACTGGAGCCTTGCTCATTTGGGCTTCCAATTTAGAAAAATGGCCTCAGCTCGCCACTTACGCCTTGGAGATCTTGTCGTGTCCCGCAGCCAGCGTTGTCTCGGAACGTGTCTTCAGTGCTTCTGGGTGTGTGCTGACAGATAAGTGCACGTGTGACGCCCTGGGCAAGACAAGGGTCACAGGTCATGACACCACCACACACCCCACATTCCCTGCAGGCACACCAAGGTCAGAACACAAAATCCTTGTTGCCCTCCTCCAGGGGCTGATGTCCACACCACGGGGTGGGCCAGGCGGTTGGCTCCGTCCACCGAGGAGTTCACAGTCCTGGAGGCGGGAAAACCAGCAGTTAGTTAGAGTTGAGTTGGAGAGTTGAAGGAAGTAAGAGGGAAGTGGTAGAGGAGCAAGTGAAAGGAGTTGAAGTGAAGGAGAAAGTGACAGCAACAGAGCCTGAAGTTGGTCCGGGTGTGTGCCCCGGACGGAGACAGCAAGGTTGGCAGACGGCGGTGACCATCTGCAGGAGTGGCTTATTGGAGTCTACCGTAAGGACCGTGGACGGGTGGTGGCCCGGCGGTACCGGACCGGTACACAAAGAGAAGCCAGCACCATTGGCAGGGGCCTTTCGGATCCCGGCAAGGCTTGGAGTCGCCGTACAATTTGCCAAATCCGTCAGTGAAGGGGACCTCCGGGTCTCCCAACAGCCACAGTCCCGATTGAAGGCAACCGTCCAACCATATTGGAGAGACACCGCCACCGCCAAGGCACCAGTTTCTCAGGGCCAGCGCCTGCGGGCAAAAGAGGGGCTCCTCCGGCTCATATCCAAGCTGGGGAGCGGGTTACCGGTGGGAATCCATCGCTACCAACAACCGTACTTAGGTGCAGGGAAGAGACAGTCACCGCTAACTTGCAGGGAACATCAACACCGCAGCCGTCCGAGTGACCCGTCCAACCAGCCACTTGTTTACCGTGAACTGTGTCATCATCCTTGGGCTGAGGAGCGCTGCCCCTGCATCCCTGCACCTCAACAGGCCCCATAACCCGCCTGTCAACCATCCTAACTCCCCATCATCGGGCCCCGGGACCACCAACCCCCTACCCACGGAGGGGAGGGCCAACACCTAGCTGCTCCATACCACCGCTCCCGGGATCCCCATACAGAGCAGCGGTGGTGTCCACACAATCACCACAACCGTGGGTGGCGTCACGGACAATATCCCCAAAACCAAACCACCCCTTTTCACTCACGGGCGAGGAGCGCCGCTCGAGTCCCCGGGATCCGGCCCATCGCTCGAGCCACCGAGCAGCAGTGGCCGCAGCAGCAGCGGCAGCCGGACCTGAGCAGTGGGAGAGCGCGGCGTCCCCTCCTCCGCCCGCGACACACGCGTCTGTCCAGTAACAATGTGGACAGACTAACGTTCATCAAGATGAACAAGTCATGGATCAGCAAGGACTTTGCTACCCCGGTGTCATCCTGGGGAGAGTAAAATCTGGCGTATTTTTGAATGTGCTTGATGCAAATCAACATGTCAAGTTTGCAACTGGGGCACAAGTGATGCCACTGAAGTGGTGTGTGTGGCCCAATTTTTGGAAAAAAGGGAGACTGCTTGGAGTCCCCTTGCTGTGTTTTACATGATTTTAGAAGGGCATGACATGCCTATATCTGTGTCTCCTCCTCTTTTTAGTCGTCCAGCTCTTTTGCTTTCGCATGAGTATATGTCCTTGTCACTTTTGCATGTGTTTGTGTTGTCTTGTGAGTTGTTTGTCACCTTTGGACACCTTAGAAGGTGTTTTCTATGTGTTTGTATGTGTTTGTGTTTGCCTGCCATTGTGTTCAATGGGGTTCGAATTGGTTCGTCGAACGTTCATCGAACGTTCGACGAACTTGTCCTCCGTTCGACAAACTGAACCGAACTCGAACTCTAGGGGGGTGGCTCATCTCTATTCATGACATCACTGCTGCAAACATACATCAGAGCAGTAGCAAAGAGGAATTGCTGGTTGTGAGTAGGATAAGTCACCCTGAATGTATTGTTTTTCCCTAGCATTAGCCTAAGGGTATTTAAAAAATTCCAACAGTATATATATACACAGGCACATATACTATATATACACATATACACATACTATTTATGCACAGAGATACATATACTTTATACACACCGGCACATACACACATCATATATACATTCACATACGCACATATACTATATATACACAGACACGTGCACAATTATATACAGTACAAGCAACATAGGTATGTACAAACAAAGACATATCCAACAAGTATACTCACCTTTCTGTTTCTTTAGAAGTTGCTGATGACCCGTGTTGTTTTTCCTGCTCTTGCTTTCTTGCTGCAGATGTGGAGCTGTGCGGTCTCCATCTTCCAGCTATCCCTTAGCTCTGCCATCCTCTTCTGCAGGAAGCAGCTCCTCTTTAGCTGCGGCCTTCGTCCTCTCCTGAGTGGTGAGTCCCAGCATTTTCTCCTATGCGCTCTCAGCTGGTTGAGGGGCAGATTGTAATGAAGAGCAGAGCGGCAGAGGAGCTTTCAAAGGAAGGGCCTCTTACTGGCTCTGGGGCTTATCGGCATTCACCAGTTTCCTGGTGAGTCAGTCGGATCCCGTGTTCTAGAGTATTTATTACAGTGCATGGCCCTCCTTTATTTGTCAGGGGCCCCCCTCCCCTCTGCGCCTCGGTGCCGCTGCTCCGGCTGCACCAGTTATATGTCCACCACTGTGTGTTACTTACTAGGCTATGTTTTGCTGTTTCAATAAAATCAGTGTTTTATCAGCAGGAGATTATCATAATAGGACAAGCAGCCTCTTGTCTCCTAGTCCAACCACACACCCAGCAGTGATTAGCAGCTTTGTGTCAATATACAGTGTACACTGAGTGCAGACATTTTTTATTATAATAACATTATTAATTTTATTACTGAACAACTATAGTGCTGTCAGTTAATTCAAAAGATTAATAAACCTGAATATTCGAGAAAATAAAAGCGAGATTTTCTCTTTCTTAGGATAATATCTATGTAAGCAGAATTCTTATGCAACTAAATAAAAAATGTACATTTTCCCTCTCCGTTGTTTATTTTCATCAGTTAAAGTGAGAGGAATAAACAAACAACTCAAAATGTACAAAAAAAATAAATTTCTTACATAAAAAATATCAGGGATCAATTAAACCACCCCTTCTTTTCAGTAATACTCAGTTTCCGAATTTGATGATCAACTTTTTGGGCAACAGCAACCACAGCCTCCAGACACTGTTCAGAGAGGTGTAGTTGGCGCTGCCCAAAAGTTGGTGACTAGGTGGGTGGGATGTTCCGGCCGCTCATCTCCACCCCTCTGCTTCTATTGGGCGGCCGCTTAGTGACGTCGCTGTGACGCCAAACGAACCTCCCCCTTAGAAAGGAGGCGGTTCGCCGGCCACAGCGACATCGCTAGGCAGGTAAGTATGTGTGACAGGGACTAACGATGTTGTGCGCCACGGGCAGCAATTTGCCCGTGACGCACAACCGACGGGGGCAGGTGCTTTCACCAGCGACATCGCTAGCGATGTTGCTGTGTGTAAAGTGGCCTTAACACATATAGATTCGGGTCAACGGGATCTAAAATGCAGCAAACACCACATCTTATATTCTAATAACATGTCTTAATAGGTGAGTTTTCTCATGGCAAAGTTCATCACAATCTGTGTAAGTTGCTGAGGGACAGCTACAGTATCTTTTCCAATCCCTTCCTAAAGTGTGACATACATGTACATCACACATCAGATGAGGAATACATAGCCATCTCATAAGCTTAGCTAGCCACGGTGGAAGTAATTTTCGTACACCTATGTAGCACTGTTATGAGGGGGGGGGCTTCATAGGGGACTATAGTTTTCTCCATACACTGCAGTACTGTGTTATTCTCTTAAAAATAAAAATAAAAAATATTAGGGGAAAAAATGTAAAAAATATCTAAAAGTGCATAAAATATTGAATTATCCCCCTTTATCAGTTCCAATAAACAATTTCCAATGAGTAAATGGAAATATAATTATACATATTTGGTATCACCAAGTCCAGAAAAGTCCAATTTATAAACAAATAAAATTGTTTAACCTATACAGTAAACACATAGTAAAAAAAATGCAATAAAAAACTGTCAAAACATCATATGTACTATAAAAATGGTACCAATAAGGATATGTGCACCTGGGCATGTTTAGGCACAATTGCATTGCGTTTTTGAAGCAGAGGATGTGTGACAAGTAGGAACTGCGCAGATTATGTAAAATCATACAGCAACTGTGCAGTTAAGGTTACAGCAGGAAACACAAACTATCCAGCAGTGACTCAGGGGATGTTTCGAAGCAGTGAGTGTGTATTTGTCTCTTTGCAAAAGGAAATAAATGTTTTTGTACCTCTGCAAAGTAGGAGCAGTGCTCAGAAAGTGTATTGTATGGATCCTGAGAAAAGTCAAGCTACTGCGGCCAGCCAGTCCAGGAAAGATACTGGCAGAGGTAGAGAAAAGCCAGGACAGTTCAAGAGCAAACTCTGCTATGCAGCAGAAGTATACAGGAGAGAAGTGACGTATCATCAAGAATCGTAAATACACTGACGATACAACATTGATAGCAACAAGAGTGTTACGCTGTGCAACGGTTGAGTGAGCATCGACCCACTTGGCCACAGGTATAGCCAGGCTTAGCCTGACATGGAAGAGGTGTAATTAAGCACCTACTGGGTATTCACCAGAGTTTATGATGGGGAGGATGGGCTTGGCTGCCGATAGACATCAGGTGCCACTTCCAGGGCAGTCTCCAGGACTGTGTTAGCTGAGCAGAGCTGGATGTTAGCAGGACAGAAAGGGAGCCACAAATAGGAAGAGTATTAGGACTCAGGCAGGACAGACAAAGTAACACAGACTGGACTGTAACTGCTACACTGCTAGCAGGACACAGGAGACACTGGACTCTGAATTCACCAGACCCTCGATATGCTGGTGTCGGGATACACCGCATTCTGGATACTCTGGCTGCAGGACACACCAAACTTAGGCAGGACACTGGACTCAGGGAGGACACCAAACTCAGGCAGCATACACACTGATGCCAGAACTTAGAGAGGATACAGAATACAGTCTGGTACTGGCAAACAGGAATTGATACTGGTATGAATACAGAAACACAGGCTGGATGGGTCCAGGGACATGGACAGGTCAGGTACGGGAACACAGGCTGGATGGGTCAGGAACACAGACAGGTCAGGGACAAGAACACAGGCTGGAAAAGTCCAGGAACACGAACAGGTCAGGTACAGGTACACAGGTTAGATGGGTCCAGGAACACAGACAGCTCAGGGACAGGAACACAGGCTGGACAGGTCCAGGAATACAGACAGGTCAGGTAGAGGAATGTGGTGCCCTGGACTAGCCAGGTTGTCACAGGTAACACACACACACCCACCCCCTAGACAGTTACATTTGCCAAACATAAAATCCTTGTTGCCTCCCTCCAGGGTCTGATGTCCACACCAGGTGGGGTGGAGCCAGGTGGTTGGCCCTGCCCACCGAGGAGTTCACAGGCCTGGAGGCAGGAAAAGGAGTCAGATTAGTTTAAGAGTGGAGTTTAGGAGGTTGAAGTGAGAGGCGTGAAGTGGAGAGTGTCTGGGTTTGTGGCCCAGGCACTGACAATAAGGTTGGCAGACGGTGGTGGCCGTCTGCAGGTGTGGTGGATCAACGCGGAACCGTAGGACCGGGGTCGGGCGGTGGCCCGCCGGTACTGACCGGGGAGCGAAGTGAAGCTAGCACACACAGGCAGGGCCATTGGACCCCGACTAGGCTTGGAGCCGCCGTCAACAGTCAAATCCGAGTGTGACAGGAACCCCAGGGGTTTCCTAACTTCCCAAGACCCATTAGAAGGCAACCGTCCGCACCGTGAGGGTATACAGCCACCGCCAACGGCTAGAGACCCAAAGGCCAGCGCCTGCGGGCAAAACGGGCTCCTGCGGCATCCATATGTTGCGTGCGGAGGAGAGGACGCTGCGCTCTCCCACTACTCGGGTCCGGCTGCTGCTACTGCTGCTCGGTGGTGGCTCGAGCGGTGGGCCGGATCCCAGGGACTCGAGCGGCGTTCCTCGCCCGTGAGTGAAAAGGGGGGATTGATTGTGGGGATTTGATATTGTCCGTGACGCCACCCACGGTTGTGGTGAGATTGGTGACACCACCACTGCTCTGGACGGGGATCCCGGGAGCGATGACAGGGAGCAGCCTGGATGTTAGTTCTCCCCTCCGTGGGTAGGGGGTTGGTTGTCCCGGGGCCCGGTGAGGGGGTAGGAATGGATGGCAGGCGGGTTACGGGGCCTGATGAGGTGCAGGGTCGCGGGGGCAGCGCTGTGCCGCACGGCACGGTGGTACTCACTCAGCCAATGATGAACACAGAGTGTCCGGTAAAACAAACGGCTGGATGGACGGGTCCCACAGGCGGCTGCGGTGTTTCTCCTCCCAGCAGGTTGATGGTGACTGCCTTTCCCTGCACCTGTGTAGTGTGTGCGGTTCCAATGGGTTCCCACCGGTAACCCGCTCCCCAGCTTGGATATGTGCTGAAGGAGCCCCTTTTGCCCGCAGGCTCTGGCCCTGGGAACTTTAGCCTTGGCGGTGACTGTGTTTCCCTCTCACGGTTGGACTGTTGCCTTCTGTCGGGACTTGGCTGCTGGGAAACCCAGGAGGTTCCCTTCGCTAACAGATTTGACAAATTGCACGGCGACTCCTAGCCTTGTCGGGGTCCATAAGCCTCTGCCGGATGGTACTGGCTTCTCTTTGCGTACCGGTCCGGTACCACCGGGCCACCGCCCGTCCACGGTCCTTACGGCTAGCTCCAATAGGCCTCTCCTGCAGACGGTCACCACCGTCTGCCAAACTTGCTGTTCCGTCCGGGCCACACACCCGGACCACTTTCTGTCTGCTCCTCTACCACTTCACTCCTTCCACTTCCAACTCTAAAACCCAACTCCTTTCCTTTTCCCGCCCCCAGGACTGTGCACTCCTCGATGGGCGGGACCAACCGCCTGGCCCACCCCCTGGTGTGAACATCAGCCCCTGGAGGGAGGCAACAAGGATTTTGTTTGGCTTCGGTGTGCCTGACCGGGGTGTGGGGTGTGTTGGTGTAGATCCTGTGATGTCCTGGCTTGTCCAGGGTGCCACATTCCCCCTTAGTAAAATGCAGACCGTCGGTGGGCTGCCCGTCCATCACCGGTTTTATTTTCACAACTGAAAAGAGATAAACGGTAAAACATTTTAACAAGCATTTTGTATTCTTCCCACATCGGGAGGCACATTTCTTAAACGTTGCTAACGGTAACGGCTTCCGCTCTCTCCCACGCAAGCAACCTGGCCCTGATGCTGCCCCTAAGCAAATGGGCAGCACCCCTTGACCCCAGTCCAGCACAAGTTACCCGAGCGGGTTCTGTCCTTTCCAGGGGACCCACGTCCATGGGGAACCCCTGAAACCCCCCCCCCGGAAAGATCGCCACCGGTTGCGGTAGTGGCAGGCCTGGTCCATCTCTTTCCTCCAGGCCCATCCTCCAAATCAGCCTCTCCGGAGGCGGTAACGGTATAAGCCATAAAAACATTTTTATTTACATACCACAAGTTCGTGGTTGCCCTGCCAGTTCTCGGGCTTGTCCGTAGTAGTTTCTACGCATAACTTGTAAACAGTCCCCACGGTTGAAAATCAGGTAACATCTCAGTTAATTCTTTTCTTATCATTCTTTAAAACTTTCAAAACGGTACTTTGGTGTCCCAACGGGGACAACTTGCAGCAGGGCTCCGCTGCCATTACTCGGACTCTTCGGTGTCGGCCGGGGGAGGGGGCGCGGTAAACACTCGTGCCTCTTGGCTGCCCCTCAGCTTTGCATCCAACGCGAACCACCCCCTCTCCCCGCAGTGCCGGGTGTCCTGCACTAGGTCCCCCGGCATTAGGTTGCGGCCCGGGTGTTCCTCCGGCAGGTGGGCGTTGACATCCCGCCGGGCTGCAAACACTTCGGCCTCCAGGCCCGGCTCATAGATAAAGCCATAGCCCCGGCGGACATCAAACCGCCTCACCTGCCCTTCGTAGAGTGGGCCCCGTACACGGAAGGTTGCTTGACGGAGGCTTTCTTTTTCCCGGATCGTGCGGGCCACCAACTCTGCCTTCTTTCTCTCCCTCTCGGCGATCTCCGGGCCCAGCGGCGTCGGCTCCCTGTCCCAATACGGGGCTGCTGCGAGCTCCGGCGCACGGGTCGGGCCCCACGACACCTTCTGGACACTGCCCACCACTGGCAATCTGGGTGGAAGGTCCCGCGGTGACTTGGCCTGGGATGCTGCCCTGCAGCGGCAACCCGGCGCAACCTCAGCCGAGGTGTGGGGGATGGGCGCAGGGGTCCTCTTCCGCTGGGCCTCCTGCACGGAGCGGCCTGTCGGCTCCGGCTCAGGAGAAGTCTCCGCAGATGCCTCCGGTTCAGGCTTCGGCACTTTCCACGGAAGCAGTTCCGATCGGTCACGGGCTCCGGCTGCAGGCCGATCCGCCTGGGCGGAGTTGCGGGTACCGCTACCGGTGGCGGTGGTAGCGGGCCTAGTGGTGGGGTCGCGGCAGCCAACACGGGTAGCGGGGGAGGTAGCAGGGTGAGCGGGTATGGACCGGGTCCCTCGGCCGCGATGACCGACCCACTAGGGGTACAGGGGCATGGGTCACTCACCCTCCCTTCCGAAACTCCCTCCTCCTCGCATCTCCGTACGGTCACCACAACCTCCGCCATGTCGGCCTCCCACTCCTCCAAGAGGAGTTGCATTTTGACCTGCAGCTGTTGTTGAAGCTGAGCGGTCTGGACCTCCACCCACGCCGCGGTTCCAGGCACGGGGGCTACGGTGCTGCGGGATGGCATATACATGGCTCCGACAGCCTCTTCCAGGAACCAGCAACAAGATGGCCGCAGGGTCCTGGCGTCCCTGCTTTTATAGCCGCGGGCTACATGCGGCCAGACGCCATCCGTCCCCCTTAGTCTTTTTCCGGCTCCTCCTCTATCGGGGCGGGGTTTTGGCTTTCACACCTCCACTACTCGAGGAGACGCTCGAGCAGGGACTTTTTGCGCCCAAAATGGCGGCTTCTGCAAATTTTCGGCCGGACACCTCCGGCGGTCACAAGGCGCACCTCTACCAGACGGCAGAGCGGTAAGATCCTGTTCGTGATGCCAAGTTGTCGCGGGCGGAGGAGGGGACGCTGTGCTCACCCACTGCTCGGGTCCGGCTACTGCTGCTGCTGCTGCTCGGTGGTGGCTCGAGCGGTGGGCCGGATCCCGGGGACTCGAGCGGCGTTCCTCGCCCGTGAGTGAAAGGGGGTGGTTTGGTTTAGGGATATTGTCCGTGATGCCACCCACGATTGTGGTGAGGTTGGTGACACCACCGCTGCTCTGGACGGGGATCCCGGGAGCGGTGACAGGGAGCAGCTTGGATGTTGGTTCTCCCCTCCATGGGTAGGGGGGATTGGTTGTCCCGGGGCCCGGTGAGGGGTAGGGATGGATGTCAGGCGGGCTACGGGGCCTGGTGAGGTGCAGGGTCACGGGGGCAGCGCTGTGCCGCACGGCACGGTGGTACTCACTCAGCCTATGATGAATGCAAAGTGTCCGGTAAAACAAACGGCTGGATGGACGGGTCCCACAGGCGGCTGCGGTGTTTCTCCTCCCAGCAGGTTGATGGTGACTGCCTTTCCCTGCACCTGTGTAGTGTGTGCGGTTCCAATGGGTTCCCACCGGTAACCCGCTCCCCAGCTTGGATATGTGCTGAAGGAGCCCCTTTTGCCCGCAGGCTCTGGCCCTGGGAACTTTAGCCTTGGCGGTGACTGTGTTTCCCTCTCACGGTTGGACTGTTGCCTTCTGTCGGGACTTGGCTGCTGGGAAACCCAGGAGGTTCCCTTCGCTAACAGATTTGACAAATTGCACGGCGACTCCTAGCCTTGTCGGGGTCCGTAAGCCCCTGCCAGATGGTGCTGGCTTCTCTTTGCGTACCGGTCCGGTACCGCCGGGCCACCACCTGTCCACGGTCCTTACGGCTAGCTCCAATAGGCCTCTCCTGCAGACAGTCACCACTGTCTGCCAAACTTGCTGTTCCGTCCGGGTCACACACCCGGACCACTTTCTGTCTGCTCCTCTACCACTTCACTCCTTCTACTTCCAACTCTAAAACCCAACTCCTTTCCTTTTCCTGCCTCCAGGACTGTGCACTCTTCGGTGGAAGGGACCAACCACCTGGCCCACCCCCTGGTGTGAACATCAGCCCCTGGAGGGAGGCAACAAGGATTTTGTTTGACTTAGGTGTGCCTGACCGGGGTGTGGGGTGTGTTGGTGTAGTTCCTGTGACGTCCTGGCTTGTCCAGGGCGCCACACATACACCGGGGAGCGAACTACCATTGGGGACCCATCGTAGTCAAGACATACACAAAGGTGCAGGGAAAGAGAGCCGCCATCACCTGTCCGGGGAGAGACACTGCAGCCGGCTGCGGGACCCGTCCATCCAGCCGTTTGGTTTACCGGAGACTTTGTGCATCTCTTGCTGAGTGAGTACACTCATGCCAACCGGCACAGCGCCGCGCTGTCCCTGCAACCCTGCACCTCACCGACCCTGCCTCCCCGTCACACCACCGGGCCCCGGGACCACCAACCCTTACCCACGGAGGGGGAAAACAACATCCCAGCTGCTCCCTACCATCGCTCCCGGGATCCCCGTCACCAGCAGCGGTGGTGCCCATCTTCACCACAACCCGTGGGTGGCGTCACGGACTAAATCCCCAAAACAAATCACCCCCTTTTCACTCACGGGCGAGGAGCGCCGCTCGAGTCCCCAGATCCGGCCCATCGCTCGAGCCACCAAGCAGCAGCAGCGCCGGACCTGAACGTTAGCGAGCGCAGCGCCCCGCCTCCCGCGACAGGAACACTTGCTAGATGGGTCTAGGAACACAGACAGGTTAGGTACAGGAACACAGGCTGGATGGGTCTAGGAACATGGACAGGTCAGGTACAGGAACACAGACTAGATGGTTCCAGGAACACGGACAGGTCAAGGATAGGAACACTTGCTAGATGTGTCCAGGAACACCGACAGGTCAGGGACAGGAACACAGGCTGGACAGGTCCAGGAACATGGACAGGTCAGGTACAGGAACACAGGCTAGATGGGTCCAGGAACACGGACAGGTACAGGAACGCAGACTACACAAGTTCAGGAACTCGGCAGGCACAGAACTGATTATATGCCATACTGGTGCTAAATACAGGCAGACTGGAGCAACAGGATGAACTGACATGACATGACTAGGCTAAGAACCTAATGAGTTGCTCAGGCCCCTTCCAACTGGGGTGGGAGCCTTAAATACCTAGTGCCTCTCAGTGATAAACTGGGGACACCTTTTAATGTGCACGCTGCCCTTTAAGAAACAGGGAGCACATGCACCCTAGGCTAGTAACCAGGAAAACCTGAGCAGAAGCGCAGGCCCTGGGGCCTAATTGTTCAGGGGAGCTGGGGGCTGAAACACACTTGGGAAGCCGAGGAGCAGAGCTGGGCTCAACACAACAGGAGGGTGGCAAAGCAGGAGAGCAGGCAGGGGACCACACAACACGATTATGCCCACAAGGACAAGGGGATGATTAAGGAGGTAACGGTATCTGTGTTGTTGCTGGGCAGGGGGAGAGGAGCATGCAGGGGCATAGACGCAGGCAACCACTAGAATGCTGGTGTATATATATATATATATATATATATATATATATACATATATAGCAATAGGGAGCGTGGCATTACAAAGCATAGGTGAAATGAAGGACTTATTATGAATTGTCAAGATGGGAAGCTCGAATATGGGATTCCAACTCAATGCAAAGAAGACAAAGATATTGACTACTGCAAGGCACGACCAGGACACATTTGAAACCGATGGTAATGAACTGGAAGCTGTAAAGGCCTTCAACTCAGATTGATGATCACTCAAGATGCAGCGATGACACTGGAAGTCAATAGGAGAATAGCTATGGGCAAATCAACAATGAAGTCTCTAGAAAAGGGCTTCAAATCGAGGAACATTTTACTGGTGATGAAGACACGATTCGTACATAGTCTGGTCTTTTTTTATGGTAGCATATGGATGACAAACCTGGACAATAAAGAAACAAGACAGAAGAAGAATCAACTCCTTTGAAATATGGTGCTGGAGAAGGATGTTATCAATACCATGGATGGCAAGAAGAACAAACAAATCAATTTTGGAACAAATCAAGCCAGATATATCACTTGAAGTAGGGATCACCAGGCAAAGAGAGCAATAACCAGAGAAGGACATCATGGTCGGAAGACTGGAATGAACAAGGCGATGAGGAAGACCAGCAACCTGATGGCTTTATATAATCAAAGTAACGGCAGTGAAGATGCTGTTGGACCCATCTAGACTTGCACAAAAAGGATCTTCATAAAGATTGTTCATCCATCAGGTAACCATGGTTCGAGATCAAGCCGATGGCCGTCAAAGAAAAGAAAACTGATTTGCCTACAGAAATATAGAAAAAAGTTATGGCTCTTGCAACAAGAAAGGAAAAAGGAATGTGATGAGGGGCTTATTTTTGGCTTTGTTTAAACACATACTGTATCTAACATTAATCACGGTGGTGATGGCACCAGATCTCCATTAAACAGGCAGAGTGACACCCACAGATGATACACACACAATTCTGTTGTCTTCACCCTTTATAAAGGAACATGAAGTTTCTTGCAGCTTATCCTTGTTTCCAATTTGGTATATCTCACACTGTCTTTTCTTTTACTTACTGCCTAGTGTGCAATTTTCTTTTTCTTTTCACATTAATTATAGCAGGGGAATTTGAAAAACAGTGTTCAGGAAAAAAAAAAAAAAAAAGCATCTTCTACCAATGCGCTGGGAGAACATTGCTTGATACCTGTGAATAGGTTGTCAGTTTGATCTTCTTTAAACAGCGAGTGGTAAATCAAGCTAAACATGTGGGCGCGCTTTAAAGGGACGCTTATGCATTTATTCAGATGACGCCTCCTGAAACTCGTCTAGGATCCAGCATAAAAGAACCCTTCAGAAAAGCATTTTTCTCTTGATACCTCTAAATGCTGGTAAATACTTGAGGTAATAAGATTTAAAGGGAACCAAACAGAAGGATTTCATATATAAAGTAAATGCAGTGCTATACTGGTGCTAGGATGCTGAATGTAAGCGTACCTTTTATTCGTAGATTGGATGTTTTATTTCAGAAACATGTGCAACTAAAGTTCCAGCAATGCACTGCTATTTGATTGTCAGGTGCAACAGAAAGGGAATATGTAGACCAGGTCTTGTTATCTATTCCCGCCCATCTGCCTGTCTGTGCTGGAATTTACGTCTATGATGGCGACAGGGAAAGAAGGCCAGGGAGGCAAACAGGGGCGGGAATAGATAGCAAGACCCGACCCATATATTCTCTTAGTGTTGCACCTGTCAATCAAATAGCAGTGCATTGCTGGAACTTTACTTGGACATACTTTGGACTTGGAGTTTGCCATATGCCTGAGTTTAGCATTATTGGAGGCAATGTTCCACCACCTACTCAGAAATTCAAGGGGTTTACCAGGTATTTAAATTAACCACTATGGGTAACATAGGGGATAGTTGTCATGGGTGTGCCACAGGTGACAGACAGTCATGTGTTTTAGGGTTGTAGAAGGTCACTGCGATTGGCAGCACAGAATGCTCCCTGACTTTCTATTGTTCCTACTGTCAGTATTCATTGGTGTAGGTAGCTTTCCTGCTGGATTTATCTCTCTCCCTTTTGGACCCTGCAGGAGCTCGCATTCCACCCAGCTGTATAACTATTCCCTTGGTGCTTAAATGCCCCTTCCTTGCTATGGACTGGGGCTGATGATATTTTCAGTTCATTCAAGCTGAGGTGGCAAGCAGGTGGTTTGTACTCCTCTGTGGTCTTGTTGTTGGAAGCTCTGCTGAACTCCTACCTGATTCATCTAATGATAAGTAGTTCATACTTTTCCCTGCGTGTCCTCCTTGTGTCTTCTATAATTGTTTAGCGGGGTTGACGAAGAGCTAATCCCATCCGTTCACTATTTAGGGCCCAGCACTAAGGATACCTAGGGATAGGAATCTGGCTTGGCGCATTGGTGCAGAACCTATCTAGGATGGTGAAAGACCCCAGGGACCAGCAGTAGGATTGGTCAGGGGTCACCATCCTCAATCTACCTAGACACAGGGTGTCCCTTCCCTTTCGCTGTGCGTTTGGTACTTCCCCGTACCTAGTGTGACAATAGTGTACTGAATGCTCAAGCTCAAAAAGCTGTGACTGTTAGTGATTGAAAGAAAAGAACAGATTAATGGTACAAAAGTAAAGCATGTGCATCTTGACTCTATTCATTCTCTAATACATACAGTATGAAGTATTAGGGCACAAAGCCCACATAATAGGAAACACATTGTCCATAGCCAGCCACAGAAGGAAGCCTCAGGAAAACGCCCTACGAACGTTTCGATATGTTTTTGTGGTAATCAGATCTTCATCAGGGGAAGGATTCCTAAATATGTCCCCAGCATGCCAGGTTTAAATAGAAATGTACCGTACTCCAGGCCTATCGGGAATCCCTGAAGTGGCGCTCGCTCGGACGCGCCGGTCAGATCCCGCGAGACGTCGGCCGTCACGTCATAATCGCGCATGCGCGGGAGCGTGGACGCATCACCATGGCTCCCGCGCAGGCGTGAGATGTACAGACAGCGGTAGTCAAGCAAGGACAAGTTCCGGAGTCAGCGCGCTCGCACTGAGACCACCGGGTGGCACTGGAGAGTAAATAGTAAATGCATACTTTTACATTATAATGTACATGTCACATCGCATGAAAAGATGGTATCTAGTGATGAGCGAGTATGCTTGTTACTACTCGGTACTCGCACGAGTATCACTGTACTCGGGCTACTCGGCGGGTACCGAGTAATTTTGCAATACTCGTGCTTTACTCGTGGTCTTCATTTCTGCATGTTGGCGCTCTTTTGAGAGCCAGCCCTCATGCAGGGATTGGCTGGCAGACCACTGCAATGCCACAGCCCTGTTAGTTGTGGAATTGCAGTGATTGGCCGGCCTGCACAGCGTGACCGAGCCTTTATACCGGCCGGCGCGCTGTGCTCTGTACACAGCCATCTCATATTCCCTGCTTTCCACGCCCACAGGCGCCTATGATTGGTTGCAGTGAGACACGCCCCCACGCTGAGTGACAGGTGTCACACTGCACCCAATCACAGCAGCCGGTGGGCGGGTCTATACTGTGCAGTAAAATAAATAAATAAATAATTTAAAAAAACGGCGTGCGGTCCCCCCAATTTTAATACCAGCCAGATAAAGCCATAAAGCTGAAGGCTGGTATTCTCAGGATGGGGAGCTCCACGTTATGGGGAGCCCCCCACCCTAACAATATCAGTCAGCAGCTGCCCAGAATTGCCGCATACATTATATGCGACAGTTCTGGGGCTGTACCCGGCTCTTCCCGATTTACCCTAGTGCGTTGGCAAATCGGGGTAATAAGGAGTTAATGGCAGCCCATAGCTGCCACTAAATCCTAGATTAATCATGTCAGGCGTCTCCCCGAGATTCCTTCCATGATTAATCTGTAAATTACAGTTAAAAAACACACACACCCGAAAAATCCTTTATTAGAAATAAAAAACACTAACAAAGTCCCTCATTACCAATTTATTAACCCCGACAAACCCTCCATGTCCGGCGTACTCCACGGACTCCGGCGTCGCGTCCAGCTCTGCTGCATGGAAGTGACAGGAGCTGCAGAAGACACCGCCGCTCCGGTCACCTCCACGCAGCTAATGAAGGGAATAGCGCGATCAGCTGCTGTCAGTCAGGTAACTCCCGGCCACCGCTGGATCCAGCGGTGGCCGCGATTAACCTCAGTGACAGCAGCTGATCGCTATACTCACCTCAGTTGGTGCATGGAGCTGACTGGAGCGGCGGTGAGTAGCGCGATCAGCTGAGCTGTCACTGAGGTTACCCGCGGCCACCGCTGCATCCACCGCTGGATCCAGGTAACCTCAGTGACAGCTCAGCTGATCGCTATACTCATCTCATTAGCTGCGTGGAGGTGACCGGAGCGGCGGTGTATTCTGCAGCTCCTGTCACTTCCATGCAGCAGAGCTGGACGCGACGCTGGAGGACTGTGGAGTACGCCGGACATGGAGGGTTTGTCGGGGTTAATAAATTGGTAATGAGGGACTTTGTTAGTGTTTTTTATTTCTAATAAAGGATTTTTCGGGTGTGTGTGTTTTTTAACTGTAATTTACAGATTAATCATGGAAGGAATCTCGGGGAGACGCCTGACATGATTAATCTAGGATTTAGTGGCAGCTATGGGCTGCCATTAACTCCTTATTACCCCGATTTGCCAACGCACTAGGGTAAATCGGGAAGAGCCGGGTACAGCCCCAGAACTGTCGCATCTAATGTATGCGGCAATTCTGGGCGGCTGCTGACTGATATTGTTAGGCTGGGGGGCTCCCCATAACGTGGAGCTCCCCATCCTGAGAATACCAGCCTTCAGCCGTATGGCTTTATCTGGCTGGTATTAAAATTGGGGGGACCGCACGCCGTTTTTTTTAATTATTTAATTATTTATTTCACTGCACAGTATACACACACCGGCTGCTGTGATTGGGTGCAGTGAGACAGCTGTCACTCAGTGTGGGAGCGTGTCTCACTGCAACCAATCATAGGCGCCGAAAAGCAGGAAAGCAGGGAATAGGAGATTGATTAATGAGCGGCCGGCTTTTTCAAAAGAGGAAAAGCCACCGGAGTTTGAACAGCTGTGCAGCGCCGCGGCAGTGATCGGGGAACGGTAAGTAAGAGAGAGGGGGGGGAACTGACCGACAGACTGTAAGAGGGGGACAGACAAGACAGAGAGAGACAGACCGACGGACTGAGGGAGATAGAATAAAAAAAAAAAATGACCGACATCGCTAGTAAAAAGCACAAAACGTGCGTTTTGGACATCGGAGTGCCACACAAGGTTTTCATGTAAAATCTTTCATGTATTAATCTCAAAAAGTAACATACACCAGCTCTATCTCACTATTGGGTATGTGCCCTTAACATTTCCGCCATGAAAATTCATTTTGGTGTCATTTTGGAAGGTTTTCTGGTGAGTCCGTAAAAATGGCGTAAAACTCGGACAAAATTGTTCAGAGCTGTGACTTTTGAGTGATAAATGCTTCAAGGGGTCTTCCCCATGCTGATGCCATGTCATTTGAGCACTCTTCTGAGACTTTTGTGACATTTTTAGGGTTTCTACATGCTGCCGGGGGGTCATTTCACAAAAATACTCGGGTCTCCCATAGGATAACATTGGGCTCGGTGCTCGGGCCGAGTACACGAGTATCTTGGGAGGCTCGGCCCGAGCTTCGAGCACCCGAGCTTTTTAGTACTCGCTCATCACTAATGGTATCCCATGTGTATAGCGGGAGAAATGGCATTCTTTCTTGTGTCATGTGACTTATCCTCGTATCTTTATTCCTCCTTATATCACTTGTCAGACCATGATACGGATGTGCATTACTTTATTGACCTGTAAATACAAAACCTGGTATTAAACTGGGGGCATGCAGGTATTCTAAAATGAATAAAAGCATAAAAGATGTAGGTGAGAGGAGTGAAATGGGACCATAAAAATACAGCAGAAACCCAAGGACAATTAATGCTATAAATGTATATTTCCCCAATATCCGATATACATTACAATGCAACTAGTTATGAAAAATCCTCAATACCATGTGTACTGACAATGGAGAAGTATCACAGAAATGGGAAGTAGCTAACGGATTCGTTGAGACCTCGGGGGACCAGAGTGTCCAAGGTCACAATCCATGTTATTTCACACTGCGCCAGGCGCTTTTTTAGGTCACCACCCCTGATCCCACCCTCTATGGCATCAATGCCCCTGATCTTTAATTTAGAGGGGTCACAGGAGTGGTGAGATCTTAAGTGCCTGGGCAGTGTTTTAAGCAGCGTAAGATCAGTCTCTAACCTGGCAGCAGCAATGTCCCTCACGTGCTCCCTGACCCTCATGCGGAGCTCACGTGAAATAAGGCCCACGTAGGTCAGGGGGCACGTACATGTAGCAAAATACACCAGATGTGTGGTACTACATGTGATGTATCGTCTGATTAGCAAATCCCTTCGTCCATCAGATGAATAAAAGTTCGTACTGCGAAGGACATTGCTGCAAGCCAGGCAGTGGCCACAGGGATAACAGCCCTGTAGAGGGCCCCAAGAACCAAACGGATTGGTCCTTGGAGGGATATAGTGGCTTTGGACCAGAATGTCTTTAAGGTTTCTGGCCCTCCTCGAGGTCATCAACGGGTTAGGAGTTAATACTTCTGCTAACACTGGATCCGTCAGTAATACCGGCCAATGTTTTGTCATAATCCGCCGCATTGTTTCCCACTCCTGATTGTAGGTTCCAATGAAGATCAGGGGCATTGACGCCATAGAGGGTGGGATCAAGGATGGTGACCTCAAAAAGCGCCTTGCGCAGTGTGAGACAAAATGGATTGTGACCTTGGACACTCTGGTCCCCCGAGGTCTCAACAAATCCGTTAGCTACTCCCCATTTCTGTGATACTTATCCATTGTCAGTACACATGGTATTGAGGATTTTTCATAACTACCGTATTTTTCGGACTATAAGACGCACCGGACCATAATACGCACCCTGGTTTTAGAGAAGATGGGAAAATAAAATTTTAAGCAAAACATGTGGTCATGACACACTTATGGGGCGAGGATCTGCTGCTGACACTGTTATAGGGTAATGTCCTGCACATATACTCCCCATACTGCTCATATACTCCCCATCCTGCTCATATACTCCCCATCCTGCTCATATACTCCCCAGCCTGCTCATATACTCCCCAGCCCGCTCATATACTCCCCAGCCTGCTCATATACTCCCCAGCCTGCTCATATACTCCCCATCCTGCTCATATACTCCCCATCCTGCTCATATACTCCCCAGCCTGCTCATATACTCCCCAGCCCGCTCATATACTCCCCATCCTGCTCATATACTCCCCAGCCTGCTCATATACTCCCCAGCCTGCTCATATACTCCCCATGCTGCTCATTTACTCCCCATGCTGCTCATATACTCCCCAGCCTGCTCATATACTCCCCAGCCTGCTCATATACTCCCCATGCTGCTCATAATAAACCCCTATGCTGCTCATATATCCCCATCATCCTGGTGTATGGCCGCATCCTGTGGCACATAAAAAAAAAATAAACGTTCATACTCACCTTACCTCACCTCACTCCCTGCAGCACTGCTCCTCTTACTGTCTATGTCAGCAGCAGTGCCGCTGAGTGGAGCCGTCCCCATTCCCCTGCAGCATCAGATATCCTCGTGTCTGTCCCGTGTGGACACGTGCTGTGCGCGGTGCTAGTCTCCACGCAAGTCAGTTGACCGGCACAGACTGGAGGAGATCGCAGTGCTGCAGGGGAACGGTGAGTAATTGTGGCACCCCAGGACCTGGTCGCCACAACAGCATTGCCCTCCCAAAAGGGTTAATGCTGAGCTTGGAGGTAATTGGGAGGTCCATTGGCCAGCAAGTTTAACATCCAACGCAGTTCTCCCTCCGGCCAGCAGGGGGAGCTCTGAACCTGGAATTCCAGGGAGCCTTCCTCAAGTCTGACCAGAGGGAGGAAGTAGTGGTCAGTCTGTAGAGAGAGGTGCTAGTGAGCAGACGCAGAGTGAGTTGTCCTGTGGATCTGGGGCCTAGAGCTAGAGTAGCTTGGCCCAGGGAAGCAGGAGCAGCAGAGAGGCACAGAAGAGACTCGGACATCGGAGTCTGTGGCCACCAGGGCTTAAAATACCCCTGGTAGCCGAATCCGAAGGGCAGGAGAGCTGCAAGCACCTGGCCCATATACATCCCGAACATACAGCTGCAGCATCAGGGCCCGGTGTGGACTCCAGCAGAGAAGCACCAGAGAGGGCCTGCGCAGCCTGCTACAGAGGGAGAGGGACGTACCATCGGTCCCAGCAGCAAAGAGGGCCATTGCTGGATTCAGAGAAGCAGGGTCCTATCATAACCAAGAAAAGCACAGGAGTAGGCCTCATACTCAGCTGGTCAGAAAGATCACCCCAAATACTTCCAGGCCGACCGGATCCCCATCACCACCTGTAACGGTCTCCCAGGACTGGACTGTTCCCAAAGTAAAAGAGGAAAAGGTAAAGAGACTGTTGTTTGTGCCTGGTTCTTTCATTGCCTGTCGGCCCTGCACCGTGTTAGCCACACACCACCATAGACTTTCACGAGCACTAACAGTGTCCCCGGGGCTCCGCTCCACCTGTGGGGAGCAGTACCACCATTGCTGCTATATCATCACCCCGGAGGCCTCACACAGCTGCGGCGGCTTAATAGCCGCATACCACAGGTGGCGTCACGAACACCAACTTTACTCATCAAGCCACATACTCTACTGACACCCACCAGGGCCACGGAGCCGGGCCCAGCCACCACTGACTACCACCGGACTAGTCCGGCCCGGCACCGGGTGTCCCATAGCCCTGGGGTGGGCGAGTCATAATGTGTACTGATTCACTACCCCCCGCACTGATGATGATGCGCGGGGAGCAGTGAATACAGCCGCACATGATCACTCTAGGCTGCAGTTGCCAGGAGTGATAATGCGGGCCGGTTGTTTATCCCCCGCCCATCATCCTGCCCAACTGTCAGTGCCTGCTTCAGCACTGAGAGATGGTGAGCGGGAGGATGGGCGTGCATATTAAATGAGCGGGTCCACGTGGTCACGGCAGGCTGCTACAGCCTGTTCGTGCCCCCGATGATCCGCTCCACCGCAGCACCCTCATTCCCCGCAGCCCTACATTCAGACCATAAGACGCACCCCAACTTTCCCCCAACATTTGGGGGGGGAAGTGCGTCTTATTGTCCGAAAAATACGGTAGTTGCATTGTAATGTATATCGGATATTGGGGAAATATACATTTATAGCATTAATTGTCCTTGGGTTAGGCTGGATTTTTATGGTGCCATTTCACTCCTCTGACCTACATCTTTTATGCTTTTATTCATTTTAGAATACCTGCATGCCCCCAGTTTAATACCAGGTTTTGTATTTACAGGTCAATAAAGTAATGCACATCCGTATCATGGTCTGACAAGTGATATAAGGAGGAATAAAGATACGAGGATAAGTCACATGACACAAGAAAGAATGCCATTTCTCCCGCTATACACATGGGATACCATCTTTTCATGCGATGTGACATGTACATTATAATGTAAAAGTATGCACTTACTATTTACTCTCCAGTGCCACCCGGTGGTCTCAGTGCGAGCGCGCTGACTCCGGAACTTGTCCTTGCTTGACTACCGCTGTCTGTACGTCTCGCGCTTGCGCGGGAGCCATGGTGACACGTCCACGCTCCCGCACATGTGTGATTATGACGTGACGGCCGATGTCTCGCGGGATCTGACCGGTGCATTTCTATTTAAACCTGGCACACTGGGAATATATTTAGGAATCCTTCCCCTGATGAAGATTTGATTACCACAAAAACATATCGAAACGTACGTAGGGCGTTTTCCTGAGGCTTCCTTCTGTGGCTGGCTATGGACAATGTGTTTCCTATTATGTGGTCTTTGTGCCCTAATACTTCATACTGTATGTATTATGTTTAATTTTCTGGTGTCATGGGCTTCTAAGTGTGGTGTATTTACCTTGATTGAGATTTACCTGTATTTAATAGCTTATTGACACAGGGATTTTGGATGTCATTGCCAATACCCGGTCCAGATATGTTTTAAGTGTTTTTAAAGATATTCGCTTCATGTCTTAAATAAAATCGGTCACTTTTGCACTTTAAAAACTCCTGTTTTGCTTTGCATTATTATGCTACTGAGTTTGTGCTACAAGTGGGGAGTTGGTGGTGCCCATACCCACAATTACCCTTAAGGCCGCTTTACACGCTGCGATTTCGGTACCAATATCGCTAGCGTGGGTACCCGCCCCCATCTGTTGTGCGACACGGGCAAAATCTATGTCCGTGCCGCACAACATCACCCAGACCCGTCACACTACTTACCTGCCCGGCAACGTCGCTGTGACTGGCGAACCGCCTCCTTTCTAAGAGGGCGGTTCGTTCAGCGTCACAGCGACGTCACAGCTGCGTCACTGAACCGCCGCCCAATAGAAGCGGAGGGGCGGAGATGAGCGGGGCGTAACATCCCGCCCACCTCCTTCCTTCCGCATAGCGGCTGGGAGGCAGGTAAGGAGAGCTTCCTCGTTCCTGCGGTGTCACATGGAGCGATGTGTGCTGCTGCAGGAACGAGGAACAACCTCGTTAGGCTATGTGCGCACGTTGCGTACTAGCCCTGCAGAAATTTCTGCAGCGATCTGAAGAGCACACGTGTGTTTCAAATCGCTGCAGAAAATGTCTGTAGAAAAAAAAAAAAAGCCGATTCCATGCGCTCTGCCTGCAGCTCCTGCCATAGACAGAGCAGGAGCTGCCGGCAAAGCGCACGGAAGAAGTGACATGTCACTTCTTGAACGCAGCGCTTCGGGCAGCAGCCGAAGCGCTGCGCTCTAAGACGCCACATGCGCACGGCCCCTGCACAATCTCCATAGATTATGCAGGGGACGCAGGACGCATACAGTTACGCTGCGCTACAAAGCGCAGCGTAACTGCATGAATTACGCACACGTGCCCACATAGCCTTACTGCTGCAGTAACGATATTTGAGAATGGACCCCCATGTCACCGATGAGCGATTTTGCACGTTTTTGCAACGATGCAAAATCGCTCATAGGTGTCACATGCAACGGCATCGCTAATGCGGCCGGATGTGCGTCACCAATTCCGTGACCCCAACGAGTTTGCATTAGCGATGTTGTAGCGTGTAAAGCCCCCTTTTTTATGGTGTTACGGAGCATTGCATTTACTAAAGAATGGATGGAGTGGCAGTGCACATGCTCAATATGTAATTTATTCTCATGGGGATGGAGAACCTAGTTCTCAGTTCACTTGTAATCCCAGTGTATAGAACCTAGGCGATCAGTACTTTATCCCTTATTTTATCGGTAGGATGGTCATCAGCAAAAGGGCATGACAGTAGGCAGTTGGTTTGAATGACATATGAAATGACGGTCTTGCTTAATTAACCCCTTCGCCTCAGTTATTCTGCACCAAATTTAGCAAAGTTGGCAATCTGATGGATGAATTTGGGTTTGGTGAATTCCATGGGGAAGTTACCTGCCCGACTGCATTGTGCCAACTGTAAGATTAGGTGAAAAAGATATAATGCCAGGGTGGGCAACTTTTTTTTTCTTTTTTTTTTAAATTTCTAGACAGCTTCACAAAAAATCATGGACAGAAAACTTTTTATACAGATGCATGAGATGACCCTAATAATATATCATGAAGATTATATAATGAACTAGAAGGTGGCCCGATTCTAACATATCGGGTAGTTTAGAATGTGTATGTAGGTTATTAGATTGAATAATAATGTAATGGCTGGTGTCACAATTGATGAAAATTTTAATATTATAATTTTTGCCAGTTGTATGTGAAGAAAGGAGTCGGGGGCGGCAGACAGTGGGAGCAGCGATGGTGGAGCTGGGCGGGGGCCATGTGTGCGGAGGGGCGGAGCCGAGTGGGGCCATGTTTGTGGGTGGGGCGGAGCCGAGCGGGGTCATGTGTGCAGGGGGAGGAGCCAAGTGGGGCCATAACACTGGGGACGTCAGTGGTGGGGACGGCATGGCTGGGAACAGGTGACTATCCAGGTGTGTGTGTGTGTTTAGTGTATACATGCGGAGGGCGAAGTGTGGGGGCGGAGCTAAATGGGGAAATGTGTGCGGGGTCGGAGTGCGGGGAGATTTAACCGAGCGGGGCCATGGCGCTCAGGCAGTGACGTAGCAACTGCATTTGCCACCCGGGGCGGTCGTCAAATTTGCCGCCATCCCCTCCGTTGGCCATCGATAATCCAGAAACCTTCAAAAATCCGGAAAGCCATCAAAATATTTATTTTTCATGGAACTACAATCAAAAATCTAATTGTAGACTGCTGCTATTAGTCCTAGACTTTCACCTTTTTACACACATATGTAGGCCTATTATACACACGCACACACAGCTTTGCTGCATACATACAAACACACAGCTCTGCTGCATACATACAGACACACACAGAGCTCTACTGCATACATACAGACACACACAGAGCTCTACTGCATACAAACAGACACACAGCTCTGCTGCATACATACAGACACACACACACACAGCTCTGCTGCATACATACAGACACACACAGCTCTGCTGCATACATACAGACACACAGCTCTGATGCATACACACAGACACACACACAGCTCTGCTACATATATACAGACAAACACGCACACAGCTCTACTGCATACATACAGACACACAGCTCTGCTGCATACTTACAGACATACACAGAGCTCTACTGCATACAAACACACACAGCTCTGCTGCATACATACAGACACACACACACAGCTCTGCTGCATACATACAGACACACACAGCTCTGCTGCATACATACAGACACACACAGCTCTGATGCATACACACAGACACACACACACACAGCTCTGCTACATATATACAGACAAACACGCACACAGCTCTACTGCATACATACAGACACACACAGCTCTGCTGCATACTTACAGACAGACACACACACAGCTCTGCTACATACATACAGACACACATACAGCTTGCTGCATACATACAGACAGACAGCTTTGCTGGATACATATAGACAGACACACACACACAGCTCTTCTTCATACATACAGACACATACACAGAGTTCTACTGCATACATACAGACAGACACACACACAGCTCTACTGCATACATACAGACACACACAGCTCTGCTGCAGACATACATACAGACACACAAAGCTCTTCTGCATACATAGAGACAAACATCTCTGCTGGATACATATAGACAGACACACACAGCTCTGCTGCATACATACAGACACACACAGCTCTACTGCATACATACAGACACACACAGCTCTGCTGCATACATACAGACACACACAGCTCCGCTGCATACATACAGACACACACACACAGCTCTGCTGCATACATACAAACAGACACACAGCTCTGCTGCATACATACAGACAGACACAGCTCTGATGCATACATACAGACAGACACGCACACAGCTCTGCTGCATACATACAGACACACAGCTCTGCTACATACATACAGACACACACAGCTCTACTGCATACATACAGACACACACACACAGCTCTACTGCATACATACGGACACACACAGCGCTGCTGCATACATACATACAGACACACAAAGCTCTTCTGCATACATAGAGACAAACATCTCTGCTGGATACATATAGACAGACACACACAGCTCTGCTGCATACATACAGACACACACAGCTCTACTGCATACATATAGACACACACAGCTTTGCTGCATACATATAGACACACACAGCTCCGCTGCATACATACAGACACACACACACAGCTCTGCTGCATACATACAAACAGACACACAGCTCTGCTGCATACATGCAGACAGACACAGCTCTGATGCATACACACAGAAACACACACAGCTCTGATGCATACATACAGACACACGCACACAGCTCTGCTGCATACATATAGACACACAGCTCTGCTACATACATACAGACACACACACACAGCTCTACTGCATACATACAGACACACACACACACACAGCTCTGCTGCATACTTACAGACACACACACAGCTCTGCTACATACATACAGACACACACACAGCTTGCTGCATACATACAGACAGACAGCTTTGCTGGATACATATAGACAGACACACACAGCTCTACTACATACATACATACAGACACACACGCACAAATCTGCTGCATACATACAGACACACACACAACTCTGCTGCATACATACATACAGACACACAACTCTGCTGCATACATACAGACACACAACTCTGCTGCATACATACAGACACACACAACTCTGCTGCATACATACATACAGACACACAAAACTCTGCTGCATACATACAGACACTGTGAGACTGTGACCGGGGTTATCTATGACGGCCGGTATGTCTCGCCCCGGTTGTGCTCACTCCATGATAGAAAGTAGATCCACTCCAGGGTTAATGCTGTTTCCCTACAGGCTGAAGGAAGGGTTAAATGGAAACAGGAACAAGGGCAGGTGTGCCGGGTGTGAGGGAGTGAACAGAACTCCCTCAGCTCTCTGCTGGAGAGGCACATGTATATTGTTGTGGACTTTTGTTTGGACATTAAACCGTGTGCTGTGAACCTTAATGCCTGGATCCCGTGTCTTCTGCTGCGCAGCCGACCACGCTACCTCACATATGGTGGAGAATCGGCGGGCATGCCAGCCCGGTGAGGTGTAGCATCCATCCCTGGTGACCCGGTAGCACATGTCCTGGATTCGAGCGGCTATACTACAGCCCAAACCCGGTGACGCCATGGAGGATATACTAAAGCAGCTGGCTCAGGCTAATGCACAGCAACAACAGGCTAATGAACAGCAGCAACAGACCAATGCACACCTGCTCCGGGCGTTGGAACGTCAGCAGCAATCCTTGCAAGTGCAGGAAAAAAGGCACCAAGAACAGATGGATCTCCTGGCCAAGTCGATCCGTGCCGGACCGGCAGCAACAACCCCGGGACCAGGTGACGACGGCAGCGTCCGGAAAGCGGTGAGACAAGCGTTACAAAAGATGACCCCGGGGGATGATGTGGAAGCGTTCCTGGCGGTGTTTGAGCGGGTGGCCGAGCGGGAAAAGCTGCCAACCCCCCAGTGGGCTGAGGTATTGTTGCCCTATCTGACGGGGGAACCCCAAAAAGCGTACCTGGACCTCTGTACCGAGGACGCCATTGACTATGCGACCCTGAAAGCCGAAATACTGGCTCGGTTGGGGATGAATACCTATGTACGGGCTCAGCGGGTAAATCAGTGTTTCTATGAGGAAGCCAAACCCGTACGCTCCCAGGCCTATGACTTGTTGCATCTTGTAAAAAAGTGGTTGCAGCCTGACACTCTGAGCCCGGCGCAAATGGTGGAAAGGGTAGTAGTTGATCGTTTTGTGCGCACTTTACCCGTCATCGTTCAACGGTGGGTAGGACAGGGTGACCCGAGTACCCTCGACCAATTAGTGTCCCTGGTAGAGCGGCATGTGGCTACGCAGGACTTGATACGGGACACTGAGACTTTGCGTACCGCCCGTCGGTCCGGCCCCTCCAAGCCTAGGGCCAAGGACCCACCGCTGACAACGGTGCAGGAGTCTCCTACCGTCCCGTCTGAGACCGCGCCCGCCGTTCCTGAGGTCCGGAAGGTTCTGTACCCTAAACGACAACCCGTCAAGGGGGTTTCCTTCCCTGTTAGATGTTGGCGGTGCCAGTGGGTGGGACATATGGAAGCCCAGTGTCCACTCACCACGGAGCCCATGGATTGTGGGGTTACCCGGCGGGGTTCAATGTATGCTCAGGTGGTGTGTACCGCTGACCTGGTCTCCCCAGAGACGGAGCCCCACTTGTGCCAAATACAGGTGAATGGATGTCCGGTTACAGGATTGTTGGATTCCGGAAGCTTAGTGACCCTTGTGCGATCCACCTTGAGGGCTAAAGTAAAGGCCACAGGACGTACCGTGGGGGTGGTTTGCATACATGGGGACCGCCGAGACTATCCCACGGGGATTGTCACCATCACAGCACCTTGCGGTCAGGTGCAGCATGAGGTGGGACTTCTTAACACTCTTCCTTATGACGTGATCCTAGGAAGGGATCTGCCCTATTTTTGGACTTTATGGAAGGGACCCCCTAAGTCCCCTCGGATATTGGTCAGTCCGGGACCTGAGCCCTACAATCCTGAATCCGGGACGCCTGACGTAGGGGTCACCATGATAAGGACAGAGTGTGAACCCGATAGGTCACCCCTAGAGGTATTGGCAGGAGAGGCTGAGATGGTCGAGCCAATCCCGGAGTTGGAGGCGTCCCCGGATACGTTTGGGACAGCCCAACTCCAGGACCCTACGTTAATACATGCCCGGAGTCGGGTGACAGTAGTTGACGGGGTGGCACAGCTGCCCGGTGCCCAGGTAAGGTACCCCCATTTCGCTCTTAAGCAGGATTTACTATACCGGGTAGATGAAATACGGGGCGTGGGGGTCGAGCAGTTGGTGGTGCCCCAGCCGTATCGTCGGCGGGTCCTCGACTTGGCTCATAAACACCTGATGAGTGGCCACCTAGGGGTCAAGAAAACGCAGGAGCGAATATTGCAAAGGTTCTATTGGCCCGGGGTCTTTGGGGAGGTAAAACGGTTCTGCGAAACCTGCCCGGAGTGTCAGCTTACCGCACCCCTGACCCATTTTCGCAGTCCGTTGGTACCGTTACCCATTATAGAAGTCCCTTTTGAACGGATAGGGATGGATCTGGTGGGGCCCCTCGTAAAGTCCGCTCGAGGGCACCAACACATCCTAGTGATCGTTGACTATGCCACCCGGTATCCCGAGGCGATACCTCTCAGACATACTGCAGCAAAGCTTATAGCTCGGGAGTTGTTTGCTGTGTTCTGCCGGGTGGGGTTGCCCAAGGAGATCCTTACGGATCAGGGGACCCCATTCATGTCTAAATTGACCAAAGAGCTATGCCGGCTACTCCAGATCAAGCAGTTGCGTACGTCTGTGTATCATCCTCAAACGGACGGTTTAGTCGAGCGTTTCAATAAAACCCTGAAAACCATGCTAAAAAGGGTGATTTCAAAAGACGGGAAAGACTGGGATATGATGCTTCCCTATTTGATGTTTGCCATACGAGAGGTGCCACAGGCATCCACGGGGTTTTCGCCTTTTGAGTTGTTATACGGGCGACATCCCCGGGGATTGTTGGACCTGGCAAAGGAAACATGGGAGCAGGAGCCCACCCCCCATAAAAGTGTGATTGAACACATTTTGGGTATGCAGAACCGCATAAGCGCGGTCATGCCAATTGTGAAGGAGCATTTACAGGAGGCTCAGGCCGCGCAAAGCGGCCGCTACAATAGACAAGCCACCGTGCGGACCTTTAAACCCGGGGATCGGGTGTTGGTATTAATCCCCACGGCGGAGAGTAAATTCCTGGCTCAGTGGCAAGGTCCCTACGAGATAAAGGAAAGAGTCGGGGTGGTCAACTATAAAGTATTGCAGCCCGGTAGGCGGAAACCTGAACAAATATACCATGTCAACCTATTAAAACCTTGGCAGGAACGGGAAAGCCTGATGGCTGGTTTTTCCCCATCTCCCTCCTCTTCGGGTCGTTCACATCCGGCTCCAGCGACCTCCGGAGAGGACGAACCGGAAGTAAGGATTGGAGAAGCCCTCACCAAGACTCAGAGGCGAGAGGCCAGACGGTTGGTTCAGCAGAACCCCGATGTCTTCTCCGAGCTGCCCGGTAGGACCAGTCTGATACGACATGATATTGTCACCGAGCCCCACCTGAAGGTACGCCTGAAGTCATACCGGGTACCGGAGGCTCGACGACAAGCCATATCGGAGGAAGTAAAGACAATGTTATGCCTGGGGGTCATCGAAAAATCCCGGAGTGAATGGGCTAGTCCGATTGTCCTAGTACCAAAACCCGATGGCTCCTTAAGGTTCTGCAATGACTTTAGGAGATTGAACGAAATATCCAAGTTCGATCTCTACCCCATGCCCCGGGTGGATGAGCTGATTGATAGGCTGGGACAGGCGCGATATTTTACCACGCTCGACCTGACCAAGGGGTACTGGCAAGTGCCACTGACGGAGTCCGCCAAGGAGAAAACCGCTTTTGTTACGCCGGAGGGTCTCTTCCACTATGTTGTCTTGCCTTTTGGGTTACATGGCGCTCCGGCCACGTTCCAGAGGTTGATGGACTTAGTGCTGGAACCCCACCAGGCGTATGCATCAGCGTACCTTGATGACATCATTATTTACAGCTCCGATTGGCATACCCACTTGGAACAGGTACAAGCGGTGGTGGACGCGCTTCGAACAGCCGGATTGACAGCCAATCCCAAGAAATGTGTGTTGGGACTCACGGAAGCCCGCTACTTGGGCTACGTGATAGGCCAAGGAGTGATTAAGCCCCAAATTAACAAGGTTGAGGCGATCCAGAAGTGGCCTAGACCCCTGACCACGAAGCAGGTTAGGGCCTTCCTGGGTATCGTGGGGTACTACAGTAGGTTTGTAAAGGATTTTGCGGGACTATCAGCCCCCTTGACGGACCTTCTCAAAGGCAAGAAGTCCGTCATTGTGCGCTGGACTCCGCAGGCCGAGGACTCCTTCCGGGCCCTGAAGGGGGTCCTGTGCGGACAGCCCGTTCTTGTACACCCTGATTTCCGGAAGGAGTTCATAGTACAGACTGACGCCTCAGAGGTCGGCCTGGGGGCAGTGCTGTCTCAGGTGGTTCAGGGGGAGGAACACCCCGTCACCTTCTTAGGAAGTTCACCCCTCCCGAGCGGAATTATAGCGTAGTGGAGAAGGAGTGCCTGGCGATCAAGTGGGCCTTGGAGTCCCTACGCTATTACCTGCTGGGACGGCAGTTTCGCTTGGTGACGGATCACTCTCCACTGGTCTGGATGAGGTCCGCCAAGGAACGGAATGCCCGGGTTACCCGGTGGTTCCTTTCTCTGCAGAACTTCCGGTTTACGGTTGAACATAGGGCCGGTGGGTTGCAGGGCAACGCCGATGCCTTGTCCCGCGGCCCGTGTTTGATGGCGGGAGTTCAACCCCGCTCGCTTGACCTGAGGGGGGGGTATGTGAGACTGTGACCGGGGTTATCTATGACGGCCGGTATGTCTCGCCCCGGTTGTGCTCACTCCATGATAGAAAGTAGATCCACTCCAGGGTTAATGCTGTTTCCCTACAGGCTGTAGGAAGGGTTAAATGGAAACAGGAACAAGGGCAGGTGTGCCGGGTGTGAGGGAGTGAACAGAACTCCCTGAGCTCTCTGCTGGAGAGGCACATGTATATTGTTGTGGACTTTTGTTTGGACATTAAACCGTGTGCTGTGAACCTTAATGCCTGGATCCCGTGTCTTCTGCTGCGCAGCCGACCACGCTACCTCACAACACACACAACTCTGCTGCATACATACAGACAGACACACACAACTCTGCTGCATACAGATAGACACACAACTTTGCTGCATACATAAAGACACACACAACTCTGCTGTATACAGACAGACACACACAACTCTGCTGCATACAGACAGACACACACAACTTTGCATACAGACACACACAACTCTGCTGCATACATACAGACAGACACACAATTCTGCTACACACATACAGACACACACAACTCTGCTTCATACATACAGACACACACAACTCTGCTTCATACATACAGACACACACAACTCTGCTGCGTACATAGAGACAAACACACACAACTCTGCTGTATACATACAGACACACAACTCTGCTGCATACAGACACAACTCTGCTGCATACAGACAGACACACACAACTCTGCTGCATACATACGGACACACACAACTCTGCTGCATACATACAGACAGACACACATAACTCTGCTGCATGCATACAAACACAACCAACTCTGCTGCATACATACAGACACACACAACTCTGCTGCATACATACAGACACACACAACTCTGCTGCATACATACAGACAGACACACACAACTCTGCTGCATACACACAGACAGACACAACTCTGCTGCATACATACAGACAGACACACACAACTCTGCTGCATACACATAGACACACACACGGCTCTAGAGAGCCCACACACCTGTCTCCGGGGGCCCACACATGCGGCTCCGGTGAGCCCACACATGCACCTGGGGGGGAGCAGGGCATGCACCTGGGAGGGAGAAGCCCATACAGCTCACTGGGGCCCATAAACCGGGTGGCTGGGAGGGAACATACAGGTCGAGTGGGGGGAGGGGTGTAGCACATACCGCTCGGTCATGGAGGAGAGGGGGCCCACACAGCGCTAGAGGGAAGCACTGTGCTGGGGGTTGCTGGCTGGCACTGCCATCTCCTTCATCTGTGGGACTGAGAGACGCCGCGCGGCTGAGGACGTCAGTGCTGGGGACTGCATGGCTGGGGACAGGTGACTATTCGTGTGTGTGTGTGTTCAGTGTATACATGCGGAAGGCGGAGTGCGGGAGGGTGGAGCCGAGTGGGGTAATGTGTGCGGGGGGCGGAGACGAGCGGTGGGTATGTGTCGGCTGGGTTCCCGGTGTGGGCTCCCGGGGGTGCAGCACTCACCGGGAAGTCGGGGCTCTGTGTGGGTGCGGGGAAAAGTGTCGAGCGCCATCCTGTCAGCCCGTAGTTCGGGCTGTTCAGTTAGCTGAGCCGTTGTTCGCAGGCTCTTTAGCGCACGCAGTGTGACGACGGTTGTCACTGTAATGACGTCTGTGAAGCCCCGCAGGTGTTGTGTCGGTGTCGGTGCGTTACCTTCAGGGACTCCACGTTGCTGGATCTCCGTCACTGGTAGGAAATCTTCTGTTTTGATCGTGACGCCACTCTCAGTATTGCGGCCAGTAGGGACCGCCACTGCAGGTTGAGGGTCGCCTGGGGCTGATGGTGTGTGCAGTTAGATGTAGTAGCCTCCTGAGAGTGAGGCAAGCCCCAGGGCCCTGTGTAGGTTTGTAGTACCACAAGTCGCAGAATGACCACACAGGCAGGATGTCTTTCAGGGTTTTTACTCACTTCAGGTGGCAGGGTGAGTAACCCGGGCGTAGCTGAGATGAACCAGGTAGGAACCAGGCATCCTTCAGGCTGACTTTATGAGGGTGACTACTGACTCGCCTTCCTTAGCCCTTGGTGGTTTGGGGTGACCCCGACTTTGAGTCCCTATGGGGGTCACCCAGGGAAGATGCTGCAGCCTCTCTCCCCTTCGTTCGCCGTATGCTTGTTCCCCGGACCAGGCCACTCCAGCCTCTTGCCTCCTATGACCTATGGGCCCTAACTTGCGGTTACGTGGCTGCGGCTTTTGTAGTGTTGTGGTGTGGGCTTTAAGAGCCCCACACCGGCAGGTTTAGCAGGGAAAGGTGAATCTATCCTCGCTTCGGGATCTGCCGCCCGGTTGGGCCTGGTGCTCTCTAGCAGTCTCCTTACTTCCCACTCCGTGCACTCTCTAGCTGAAGCTGGCTTTCAGGCAGCACTCCTAGTTGACCGTTCTCCCCCGTCTGTAGCCACTGCGCGGGCGCTGTTAGACAGCAACAGCCCCACAGGTCTGCTCCTCACTGAGCCCTATGGAGTTCTGCCCTAACTGACTCACTGCTCCTCCTCTCCTGTTCTTGCCTACGCCACCTAGCAACCAGATTCTCTTACCACACCCCTTGAGAGGAGATGGAGGCTCTACCCCCTCCACTATTCCAGTGAAGGTGAAGGCTTGCCCCCTCCTGGGATCCCCAGGGGTCCTCTCATGGGTACATGTGTGAGACCTGATCACTATGCGCCTGTGTTCCACACCCCGGTCAGCCTTCTGGATTACCTGTATTGTACTGTCCCCAGCATGGGTGCAGTACTCAGTGGTGCCTGACCAGGTCAGGGGCGCCACATTCCCCCTTAGTTATCACCAGCACGTCCTCGGGCTGCAAGACAACATTTTAAAATGCATAAAACATTAAAACATGTAAAACATTTTTAAAAGCACCAGGTATCAGACATCACCACCCTCCACCCACAAGTCCGTTAACCCACCCAAAACCCTCTCAGGAGGCAGGTCACCGGTCCTGTTGGCAACCAGGTCTGGGCCATCTGCTTCCCCAGACCTTTCCTCCAATCTTCCTCTCCCGTTGGCCGCGGCTTCAGCCACTTCTGGCAGGATGTAGAGGCGGCTTTCATGGGCTGGTGGTTTCAGGGTATACCTGGCCTGGTGGATCCGCGCCGTCAGCCTCTTCTGGCAGGATGCAGAGGCGGCCTCCACAGTTGGTGCTGACCAGGTACCCTCTTTGTGGTGGTGAGCCAAGGCCCCATAAACAGGCGTGCTCTCTGGTCGCAGGTGAGCCAAGGCCCTTTTCTACGGACGGGCCCCCCTGGTTGCAGACGAGCCAAGCCCCTAAACAGGCTGGCCCTGGTGGTGGTGCCACTGGTGTAACTATTTACACTGCGAGAGTTTGTGGCTATAGCAAGTTCATAGCCTTAAAGTTTATTTCTCACAATAGTTTTTGTGGGCGCATTTCTTAAACGTTGCAAACAAAACTTGTCAAAACTTCAACTGGTAACTTGCTGTATTTCTTTACTTCTCTCTACTCTACTCCTCCGTTTCACTAGGGCGTGGGCATGTAGGGCACCGGCACCCGTGACTTTCTTGCTCTCCGTCGTCGTCCGTGGTTGTTTCATCTGTAGGATCTTTGTCTGTGGTTGTTTCATCTGTAGGCTCTTTATCTTTCCTTTCTTGGTCTTCATCTGTTTCTACATCTGGGTCTTTATCTCTGTCTTTTCTTTCTTGTCTTTCTTGTCTTTCTTGTCTTGGACATGGTGCTACGTCTAAGGCATAGTAGCCCCTTTCTCCTTGATGCAAGGTGAACTGTACTAAGTCCCCAATTTTCAAATTTCTGCCTGAATGTCCTCTGGGCAGGTGGGCTTGAACATCTCTCCGATTTACAAATATGCCCTCTTTTATTCCTTTCACTACAATGAAGCCGTATCCGCTTTTCAAGTTGAAGTCCTCTACTATTCCTCTGTAAAGGGGTCCTCTAGCCTGGGCTTGGGACCTTCTTAGGCACCTTTTCTCCTGCAGGTCTCTGGCTGTGACCTCTCTCTGCTCTGGAGACTGTGGTGTTGGAGGATACTTTGTTCTGCTACGCCTTGTCTTGCGGGCTGGGTTCATGCCTGCGGGCTCCCAGGTGAGGTCTTTGGGCTGATCTTCGTCTGCTGACGGTGTCAAGTCTTCCTCCTCCCAGCGGGAATAGGGCAGCATCTCCGGCTCTGGGTAGGGGTCTGCTGCGGTTGGCGTCGGAGTCAGCTCCTCAGCTTCCTGGCCTCCTCTCCCCCTTAGTTCTTCTCTGCACTCTGGTTGTGGCAGTGCTGGGGATGGGCTCTCTTCAGCTGGTCTGGGCGGTGGACTCTCTGGCGCGGCTGCAGGGGTTGTCTGAATCTCCTTGGGGGTATACGGAGGGAGCAGGTACCGATCCACCATCTCTTGTGGGAACTGGGCCTCTAGATCAGCCTTCAGCTTCCAGTATTCAGGGTCCTCTCCTATCAGGGTCTTCCTAGCAGGGACCTCTCTGGACTGGGGAGCGGTGTCTGCTCTGGCCTTGCAGGCCGGGGAAAATGATGAGGTAGTCTTCTCTTGGCGGGCCGCGCCCTGTATGGCGGCGGCCTGGTCTTGGCGGGCCGCGCCCTGTATGGCGGCGGCCTGAATTGGCGTTTCTGTCGCGGCCGGTTCCTGGCGGGCCGGACTGGACACTGCAGCCGCGGTCTCACTTGGCGTCGCAGCCTCGATGGGGTCCGTGCAGGCTGAGTCGGGCGTCGCGGCAGTGATCGGAGCTTGGCGGGCCGCACCCGGCGGGGCTGCGGCCTGGTTCAGCATATCACTTGCGGCGCGGACGAGCGTCGCTGCTGCGTTGGGGTCTTGGCGGACCGGGTTCAGCAGGGTGGCAGCCTGGGTCAGCGTCACACCTGCAGCACGGATGAGCACTGCCGTGGTGGTCGGAGCCCGGCGGGACAGGCGAGGCATCGCTGCAGCGGCCTGGGCTTGGCGGGCCGCACCTAGCGTGGCTGCGGCCTGGTTCGGTGGCGCCGCGCCGGGCGCCTCTTCCGGGACCGCGGGCGTGGCAGCAGGGATCGGGGCACTTGTGCTGGCCGGGGCATCACTCGACTCACCCATCTGTGGCAGCATCGGGGTCTGCGTCGTCGCCGCTCGGTCTGGCATGCGTCGCGCGGCTCCCTCCTCGTAGGTCCGCACCGCCGCAGCCATCTCCAGGAGCTCCGTGCGTTCTTCCCTAAGCTGTCGCACAATCCCGGCCTCCAGCCGGTCGCAGAAGATGGCAAGCTCCCGGCACCACCAGGCAGCAGTGCCTGGTTCTGGGTATCCGCGTCTGGACTCCATTTTCTCTAACAAGCTGCTGGCTTCTCTTCTGCTCCGCCGTCTCTGGACGCTTCCGCTTTCTTCATCAGCGAGGTCAGGACTCTGCAGGGGATCTCTGGGTAGCCACACCTCTTCGTGGGCGGTAACTTCTCCCAGCGCGGGCTGCTGTTGTTTTTCAGCGCGCTTTTCATGGTGGCAATATGGCGGCGCTTCCAATTTTTCAAGCGGACCGCCCAGGCACATGGTCACCTGTCTGAACAGGTCTAGTCCTTATCCTGTTCGTGACGCCAGATGTGAAGCCCCGCAGGTGTTGTGTCGGTGTCGGTGCGTTACCTTCAGGGACTCCACGTTGCTGGATCTCCGTCACTGGTAGGAAATCTTCTGTTTTGATCGTGACGCCACTCTCAGTATTGCGGCCAGTAGGGACCGCCACTGCAGGTTGAGGGTCGCCTGGGGCTGATGGTGTGTGCAGTTAGATGTAGTAGCCTCCTGAGAGTGAGGCAAGCCCCAGGGCCCTGTGTAGGTTTGTAGTACCACAAGTCGCAGAATGACCACACAGGCAGGATGTCTTTCAGGGTTTTTACTCACTTCAGGTGGCAGGGTGAGTAACCCGGGCGTAGCTGAGATGAACCAGGTAGGAACCAGGCATCCTTCAGGCTGACTTTATGAGGGTGACTACTGACTCGCCTTCCTTAGCCCTTGGTGGTTTGGGGTGACCCCGACTTTGAGTCCCTATGGGGGTCACCCAGGGAAGATGCTGCAGCCTCTCTCCCCTTCGTTCGCCGTATGCTTGTTCCCCGGACCAGGCCACTCCAGCCTCTTGCCTCCTATGACCTATGGGCCCTAACTTGCGGTTACGTGGCTGCGGCTTTTGTAGTGTTGTGGTGTGGGCTTTAAGAGCCCCACACCGGCAGGTTTAGCAGGGAAAGGTGAATCTATCCTCGCTTCGGGATCTGCCGCCCGGTTGGGCCTGGTGCTCTCTAGCAGTCTCCTTACTTCCCACTCCATGCACTCTCTAGCTGAAGCTGGCTTTCAGGCAGCACTCCTAGTTGACCGTTCTCCCCCGTCTGTAGCCACTGCGCGGGCGCTGTTAGACAGCAACAGCCCCACAGGTCTGCTCCTCACTGAGCCCTATGGAGTTCTGCCCTAACTGACTCACTGCTCCTCCTCTCCTGTTCTTGCCTACGCCACCTAGCAACCAGATTCTCTTACCACACCCCTTGAGAGGAGATGGAGGCTCTACCCCCTCCACTATTCCAGTGAAGGTGAAGGCTTGCCCCCTCCTGGGATCCCCAGGGGTCCTCTCATGGGTACATGTGTGAGACCTGATCACTATGCGCCTGTGTTCCACACCCCGGTCAGCCTTCTGGATTACCTGTATTGTACTGTCCCCAGCATGGGTGCAGTACTCAGTGGTGCCTGACCAGGTCAGGGGCGCCACACGTCATTTTGGAGCAAGATAGACAGACAGAATAAGACAATTATATATATAGATTGTATACATGAAGACATCATCTGCATTCACTGTGAACTGTAAAAGGGTCATCAATAAAGTCGTACAAATCTGTACAATTTTCCCCAGCTTCAAAAAACCCCAGACACATCAATTTTTTTCTGTAGTTTTTCAATCTCAGGTGTAGCTCTTTGAGCTCACTCCCCTTCACTATTTAAGCGCATGTGCCTGAGCAGCTGATGTCTGTGATAGAAACTGAATCCTCATTTCTATGTGGTCCACTTTGGAAGGAGCCTGCTTTGTAAGGCTGCTCTCACACTAGGTTTTTTTTAACATGCCTTATGAACGTTTTTTGCTGCAAAAGCGGATCCTGTATTTGCAAAGAGAAACGCATCCAAACGCATATGTTATTTTATAGGATTCTGTCACTTGAACTTTATGGGCAGGTATTGGAGTCATGTGATCGGGAGTGAGGGGAACTGAACGTGACAGACAGGAAATTCAGACGCACCTGGGGGCAGGAGAGAGAGGAGAGAGGAAAAGAGAAAAGAGAGGAGAGAGAGAAGAGGGGAGAGAGAAAAGAGAGAAGAGAGGAGGATAGAGGGGAGAGAGAGAAGAGAGGAGAAGAGAAGAGAGGAGAGAGGAAGAGAGCAGAGAAGAGAGCGGAGAAGAGAGGAGAGAGGAGAAGAGAGAGAGCAGAGCGAGAGGAGAGAGCAGAGCGGAAAGAGAGAGCAGAGAGGTGAAAGAGCAGGAGGAGAGAGAGAGGAGAGAGAAGAGAGGAGAGAGATAGAGAGGAGAGAGTAAAGAGGAGAGAGAAGAGGGGAGAGAGAGAAGAGAGAGGAGGAGGAGAGAGGAGGGGAGAGAGAAGAGGGATGAGAGAGAGAGAAGAGAGGAGAGACAGAGTGAGAGAAGAGAGGAGAGAGAGTGAGAGAAGAGAGGAGAGAGAGAAGAGAGAGGAGGAGAAGAGAGAGAAGAGGGGGGAGAGAGGAGGGGAAGAGAGAGAAGAGGGGAGAGAGAGAGGAGAGGAGAGAGAAAAGAGGAGAGAGGGAGAGAAGAGAGGAGAGATGAGAGAGGAGAGAGACTGATCACGCCAGGCTGGTTTCTGGCCAAATAGGATCCTGTCTATCAGTATACCAGCGTTCACATGTGTTTGCGTGCTGTTTAGTCAGGATACAGCAATTTGCAGTATTTGGATGCAGCTCAAAAATGCTACAAGTAGCGTTTTTGAAAAAAGTTAAAAAAAACTGCAAATCGCTGGATCCTGACTATAATGCACGCAAACGCATGTGAACGCATGTTGATGCGAGTCCATTGCAAATGCATTGAAATGAAAATGCATTTGCGCTGGATCCGTTTTTGTGTTAAAAAAAAAGTTCAGGACGCATGTTATAAAAACGTAGTGTGAAAGCAGCCTAAGACATTTTTCCTGTTCTGTGCCGTGGTAGTGTCAGCTGCACTGAAGTTGCCTGGAGTGCTTTCCCTTTTCATGTCTATTTCCCCTGTCTGTTTTCCTACCCTTGTAGTGGCGGGACTAGCAATCTCGTCGACCTGCTCACTAGCTATGGTGAATTTATGGCAATTGGGGACTTAGGAACGTTGTCGGCGACGGGTTGAAAGAACCCATATAGAGAAGTCAGGAAGTGCAGGGTTCAGCCACAAGTGAGTGCAGGTGGTGACCCTGCTCTCCTGTCACTAGCACTAGGAACCTCCTTTGCATCGTGACTCCTGTATATACGGTAGTTACACCTACTGGGGGTTTGTGGGTATTTTAATAAACCCTGTTAGTCACATGCATGACAATTGGATAGTACATTTGGGTTATTTTTGATGGTTGGCCTCAGTCCCTTTAATGTTTCAGCAAAAAAGACATTTTAGACAATTGTAGTCTCCAACATTGTGGGAACAGTGTGGGGAAAGCCATCTCCTATTCCCCATTACTATGTCCCACTGCATAAAGACATGGTTGGGGGAGTTTGATGTAGGAGAACATGACTGACCCCACAGAGCCCCAACTTCAACCCCATCCAACACATTTGGATAACCTACTGTTTCGAGATCAGTTTCTGACCTCACAAATGCTCTTCTGGGTGAATGTAAAAAATACCCAGGCATATCCAAAATAACGATGGCGCGTAGATAAGAGTCACACGCAACTGCCAGCTGATAAAGAAGAGCAGGATATATTGACTGTTAGACCACATGGTGCATCAGACTCTGTATTTTACGCATCCAGGAGGATACCACAGAAATATCTCACCTTAGTCACACTGCTGCAAACTCTTTTACTATATTAAGAGACGCCACAATGCTGAAGTACATGTGAAATTACTATTAAGAGGGAGAGACTCTGCAGAGATATGGAAAAATAAGGATGATGAAGCATCAATGCTATTCCAGGGGCCCCATGGACAGCCCTTATAATGGATGGGATACTAGATCTGCTGGAACCACTGTGACAGGCGGAGCAGTAAGACGGAGCAGAAAGGAAATGAAACTCTGCAGATTTATATATCATTCAGTCTGGGTTGTTAGCGTGAAAAATTCTGCATCTTAAAGTGTCAATACGAATTAGATGTAAGTCAGCAGAACCAGCCTACATCAGCAGGATTTCCAGGCTATATAATTTGTTATAGGGGGTTTTCCTGTGGCAGACATTGGGGAAAGGAAGGATCAGAATGTTGGATTTCAATACTTTGCTTCCTTTTGTCATTGAAAAGACATGTATATCTATGGCGGGCTCAGAAGGATAAGAAGTCAGCTTACAGCTATCCAAACTGTATGAGAACCTTCTAGAATACAGCCAGGCTTCATGTAAGATAGGGCTTACCTAAAACATGATCTTTTTGGTTCCCATAATCCATGGGAGCCCCTCACAAGGACCCAAGAACTGGCCTACTATAGCACCCGAGCATCCTACTGAGGTCCCCTGCCCTGACACAAAACTGGTTGCTCATCAAAGCACTAAGCAATTGTGGCACCCCAGGGTTCATATGCCACAGTAAGAACACAAAGGGTTAACTTCCCACACAACACCAGCACCTCAAGGCCAGAAGGGGGAGACCAAGCTGCTTCCCTATATATTCTGGTGTGGAGAGGAAGTGGTCAGTTCAGTCAGTTCAGTCGCTGGGAGGATCGAGGAAGAAGGATCTGTAGGTTGGAGCTGGGACAAGCTCACCACAGGGTCCGCTGACCAATTCCAGGCCAAAAGCCAAGGGTCTGAGGAAAGGAGACAGATAAAACAGAGGAACATACCTGGGAGAAAGTATTGCTGAACTCACCTCAGTGGAGTGCACAGAACGGATGCCGGATCCGAGGCTGTGCAGGTTACATTCTGTACAATTAACACCGGAGAAGTGAAGATTCCATATTCTTCATCTGTACCACAGACACAGCAACACATCAGAGTTCAGGAACACCACAAGTAAGGACTCGAGTTCCATGTCAGGTCAGTACACGGGAGGAGAATAGGGCCGGCTGCATAGTTTATACAGCAGCAGGGCCACACACGCACAGTGCAGGTAAGGGAGCCAAAACGGCCCGGCTGGGTTGGAGAAACTCTGAACCCTGCACAAACTCTGTGGACAGTACTCTGCTGAATGCTATTGTCGCGGGCAGAGGAGGGGACGCTGCGCTCTCCCACTGCTCGGGTCCGGCTGCTGCTCGGTGGTGGCTCAAGCGGTGGGCCGGATCCCGGGGACTCGAGCGGCGTTCCTCGCCCATGAGTGAAAAGGGGAATTGATGGTGGGGATTTGGTTATTGTCCGTGATGCCACCCACGGTTGTGGTGAAGTTGGTGACACCACCGCTGCTCTGGACGGGGATCCCGGGAGCGGTGACAGGGAGCAGCTTTG